>NC_091847.1:71802898-72105148 GCF_037783145.1 Equus przewalskii | reverse complement strand
ATCTCTGAAGAGTCGTGAGCATGTGAACCGTAGGCAAGAAATGAATTGCATTCATGAGTCGCTTGAGCAGCACAAAGCAGAGCAAAGAGCTGCCTCTAATGGTATGGGCTGTTGTGTCCGCTTTGCCTTTATTCTAAGTGCCTACTTTTCAGATAGCCTAATGGATGAATCACACTATGTTCTGAGAAAGGCAGACAAACAGCCTGGAGAAAATGGGTCACTTCCGCGGGGTTTTGGGTTATTCTTCTCCAAGGTTACCATTAGAACCCATTTGAAAGCATTAAAGTGAAAGCTCTTCTTGAAAAAGAGACACCCGGTGTGTGGCCAGCGGGCTTAACTTTGCCCACTCACCTCTCCCAGTGGGACACTGAACTAGTCTTTGGATGTTGAAAGTGGGGGGGGCTAACAGCTCTTTCCTCCAGTTTTGTTTATCTTCCGTTCTTCCCTGGGGTTGGGGAGAGGAGGAGTGGATAGTCTGACAAGTTTTCCCAACAACTGAGGCGAAGCCGGCTAGCTCTCTCGCTGACCTCCATTTGGTTCTGGCCCCGTTGGCATGCGTGTGGGTTGTTATTGGCACCAAGTGTTCTCCACGAGGACACCTCTGGGCAGGTTTAGGTCACACCTTGGTTTTGAGGGTCTTCTGTGCAGTTACATAGAGAGAAAATATCTAAAATACTTAAATGAAAATTGAGCATCTCTCTGAGCATCCAGAGTAAAGCATATGTTTAGAAAGTCTGAGGAAAGCCATTTTTTAAAGCTCATCAGTACTGTCCAAGATTCCTGTAAAACTATAACCCGATAAAAGCAACCAAAGCCCCCATCACCATTTGGCATCTCCTCTTCTTTCCTTTCTGTACAATTTATAAAAGGGCGACTTGAACATTTTACTTTAGGAATCTGCTACACTTATTATAAGCCGACTCTGTTTGGAGGCTGGCTCGTTAGTACCCAGGGAATGTATACCTCTTCCTCGTTTCTGTTTTTCTCTGATTTGCCAAATGTAAAGGTTAGGATTATTCAACCGTATAGGACATGATTTCTTTCTTTCTCTAACATTTTTGGGAAAGCAGATTTTGACTCAGTACTACCAGCCTGTGGGATGTGCTCCCCTTTGCTGGTGCACCAGAGAAAAGTGTACATACAACACCGTGAAAGATCAGCATGGCAAAAGAAGAAACTAGAAGAGGGCCTTTCTCAGTGACCTGAGATCAGTGGTAATTACGTGAGCTGGTGTTGTATGAGGCGTGTTTCAAGTGAAGAACGGAAAGGGGAGAGAACAAGTTCATTTGCTAACGTACTTTTTCTTTTGCTGGCCATTGAGATGCCGGAATGATAAAAGATCAGAGACATCATCTGAGAGGTCACAAAGATCACCTCTAAAAGAGAAGCCGCTTAATGTGCCAGCCACAGGCACAGCTGTTGAATGGGGGGGGACTCTTAACTGGGAATCACTTTACTGGGATCAAGGAAAGGAATGAAAAGAATGTCGTGGCTGTGACTTAAACAACAAGGGCTCGGGGAGGGGCGTCGCGCGTCGCAGCCTCACCTGTGACCTGCGGCTGAGACTGAATGGAGTTACTCAGGAAATGGAATAGTGCAGACTTCTGCGATCAGATCAGAGCACGAGGCGCCCCCCCCCCCCCCGGCCCCGCCCGGCCCCAGGCCTCTTCAACGCTGCAGCGAAGACCCTTCCGACACCTGCCGCCTCCCCTCCGAGGGGAGGTTCTCTGGTTGCTTGTTCCGTGGCCACTTTTTGGGTGAATCCGAACCTGTTCCCAAAGCCGCTAGCAACTGTCCCAAAACACAGCAAGAGGAGTTTTCATTTAATTTAGTGTGAGGCCACATTTAGGAAGTTTTTAATAATTCTTCTAATTTATTAATTTAATATCTCATCCCCATTTTTTTTTTTAGTCAATCATTCTGTTCAAGGAATAATGAATTACAATGTAGGCACATCCTTCTTAGTTTCCATGAATGAAATATACCAAGAGCAGGCAGTCTGATTTGCATTCTCGTATGTGAATATTAGGAATATAACTCTGAAGAGTACTGGCCTTATTAGGAGATAACTTTCAGGTTTACCTAATGGGGCTTTTATGCTTAATGATTTTCAGAATTAATGATGGAGGAGAGAGGAGCCAGCCCCCTAATGTTCTTTACCTACTGTATTATTATTGATGACATAACCAACCAGCAATCTTTTTGCATATTATTTAATACTTTTGAAAATACTTCCACAAACATCTATTGCCTAGCAGAGGGCGAACTCCATGACAGCAAAAACTGTGCTTGTTTTTGCCTGTCTTTATGTCTAGGCCTGGCAGAGTGGCCAGCACATAGTCAGGGCTCTGTAATATTGTTTATTGAAGGAGGGAAGGAGGGAGGGAGGAAGGAAGATCATGGGTCTGTGTCTCAGCATCTGCCCTGCCACATCACTGTGTGGATGACCATCCTCTGTGAGCTGAAATTACTGCCACAGCCTTCTGTATGGTCCCCCTGCCTCCAGTCGGTCCTGGCCTGCTGTCAATTTCTGCACCCACAGCCAGTCTGATCTTTGTAAAATGAGATTCTGAATACATCACTCCCTTGTGTTGAGCCTCAACTGCTTCCTGTTTCTTTGAGGATAAATAACAAAGTCTTAGCATGGCACATGAGTGTTTGGGGCTCTGCCCTGCCCACGTTGCCAGCCCCACATCTTGTCACTCCTCTCCTTCTCTCCTTGCACACCGTGCTTCAGCCCCCCTGAGCTGGTCACATTTCCCCACACATGCCAGGTTCCCTCTGGCCTCTGGGACTCTGTAGATGTTGCATCCTCGGGCTAGAGTCCCTTTTCCCTTGTCCCCATAGGGCCCGGGCTTTGATATTGTCTCCTCCCAGAAGCCTTCCCTGATGCAAGGCTGGGTGGGGTGACCTTCCTGTGGGACCCACGACTTCTTACTGTGATGTAATCGCCTACCTTTCTGCTTCCCACTAGATTCCTAAGCTTCTTGAGGCTGGAGACTGTCTTAATCAATCATGGCTGAATCCCCTCCACCTAGTGCACTGCCTGGCTCATCAAGGGCACTTGAGAAATGTCTGGTGAAAGGGTGAGAAGAGGGCGTTGTGATGTAGTTGGACTAGCGTGTGATTTGGAGCCAGAACGATCTTCTCAGCGCCTGGCGGTAACCTTGGGCCGTACTCAAACTCCCCAAGCCTTAGCTTCTCTCTCTAGGAAATGGGATGGAAGGCATCACTTCTGACCTCACACATGAGATGACATAAGGAAAGCATTTAGCACAGGCCCTGCTCCATAGTGAGCTCCAGTACCTTGTTCTTCCTTTCTTCCGTCTCTCCTTGCTTACCCTGCCAGTTTGGTAAAACCATGGACTAGAGCAGTAGAATTCTGCCTCCAAGTCAGAGGTTCAGTGCAGTGGTTTAAATCACCTGCTGGGCAGGTGAGCCACATTTTAAGAAATACACATTCCTGGGCCTCACCCCGTGGTTGTAGCATGGGGTCCTGGAATCTATTTTTTTCCAGGTTTCTGATGCTCTGCCACAAATGGGAGCCTTTGACCTAGTCCAATTTCTGACCAAAGCGGGAATCTTGCTTATATGACCTTTGCTGGAACACCTCGGGGATGGGCAGCTCGCTACATTTGAAGTCTCCTATTTATTGCTGGACAGCTGCTCTAATAGTTAGAAAGCCTCCCTTCTCCACTGGGCCCAGTTCTGCTTCCTGACAATGCCCGGGCTTTGGCTGGGGTTCTGTCTTCTAGAGACATGAGGTTTAAGTCCACATGATCTTCCATGTAGCCATTCTTTAGATATTGGAAGTTACTATTGCGTTCCTTCAGAGGTTTTCTTTTCCAGGCTAAACATTCCTGTTCCTATAAACTAGAGTTTGCTAACTGGCGCCTGTGGGCTACATCCGGTCCACACATGTGTTTTGTTTGGCCTGTGGGGTTTGAAAAATATGGAGTAAGTTGCCAACGTTTAAAAATCGGGCATTTCACTGAAAAGTCTGAAGCTCCAGCATGTCTTGAAGACCCAAAAGATCTGGATTCATAATTCCAGCTTTGGACAGGACATAAATTCTTCAAATTGTTGCACAGATTTCCAGATTGTTGATTCAGCCACACTATAACATTGTCTACCCCACCACTTAAATGGTCACGTCACGTGTTTTTTAGACCTTTCGTTATTCTTGTCTTTTCCTATCTGAGCTCCGAAGTGTCAAGTGGTCCCATCGTTTTAAAAAGTTGTTTATTTTTATGATTACAAAAATAGTATTTAACGATATTTGACAATAAAAACTGTTATGGAAAATTGGGGAAATTACAGAAAAATATGACAGAAAATGTATCTGTCGATAGCCCTGTTTAGCATTTTTATAAATTTCCTTCCAGTATTTGTTTTTCTGTACACGTTTATATATTATGAAGCTGGGGTCACACTGTAAGTTTTGTAGACTGCTTTTTCTCCATCTCATTAAACTCTCTCAAAAGATCAATTTTAATAACTAAAGTATTCTGGTTTATGTATTTATGTAACTTTTTAATGCATTTTATGTATTGTATTGTTTTATGTATTATAAACTTTTGCATATTGGACTTTTCATGTATTGTATGTATTGTACATGTACATTTTATATATTGTACATTTTATGTATTGTTTTATGTATTGTAACTTTTTTTATTCTGGTAAAGTATATATAACATGAAATTTACCATTTTAACCATTTTATTATTTTTTATTTATTAATTTTTTTAGAAAGCTTAGCTCTGAGCTAACATCTGCTGCCAATCCTTCTCTTTTTGCTGATGAAGACTGGCCCTGAGCTCACATCCATGCCCATCTTCCTCTACTTTATATGTGGGACGCCTGCCACAGCATGGCTTGCCAAGCTGTGCCATGTCCGCACCTGGGATCCGAACCAGCGAACCTCGGGCTGCGGAAGTGGAACATGTGAACTTAACTGCTGCGCCACTAGGCCGGCCCCTTAACCATTTTAAAGTGTACAGTTCAGTGGCAGTTAGTACATTTAAAATGTTGTGCACCCATCGCTATAATCTACTTCCAGTATGTTTTCATCATCCCAAAAGGAAACCCGTTATCCATTAGGCTATCACTTCCTGTTCTGTCCTCCTCTCGCTCCCTGGCAACTACTAGTGTGTTTAATGTCTCTATGAATTTGCTTAATATGGGTACTTCGTGTAAATGGAATCATACAACATGTGGCCTTTTTGTGAGTTTTGTGGCTTCTTTCACTTAGCATCATGTTTTCAAGGTTCATTCATGTTGTAGCATCTATCACTATAGTCATTCCTTTTTATGGCTGAATAATATTCCATTGTGTGGTTAGACCACATTTTGTTTATCTGTTCATCAGTTGATGGATATTTGGCTTGTTTCCACCTTTGGCTATTGGAATAGTGCTTCTATGAACATTCATGTACAAGTTTTTGTTTGAACACCCACTTTCAGTGCTTCTGAGTATATAACTAGGAGTGGAATTTCTAGCTCATATGGTAATTCTATGTTTAATGTATTGAGGAGCTGCCAAACTGTTTTCCACATTGGCTACACCATTTTATATTCCCATCAGCAATGTTCCAATTTCTCCACATTCTCACCAACACATATTTTTTGTTTTGTTTTGTTTTAGCCATCCTGGGCTGTCTGAAGTGGTATCTCATTGTGGTTTTGATTTGCATTTCTATAATGACTGATAACGTTGAGCATCTTTTCATGTACCTGTTGGCCGGTTGTATATATTCTTTAGATTTATGTATTGTAATTTATTTAATAATTTCCCCAGCTTTGACATTGGTTCCTTTCTAATTTTTGGGGTCATGAATATTGTTGTTATGAACATCTCTATACAAAAATTGTCTGCATGTCTAGTTATTTCTATAGGATAGCTTCCTTGATGTGGGATTATGAGGTCAAAGGTATAATGTTTCTAAGGTCTTGATGTGAAGGATCAGATTCAGTACTGCATGTTTGAGGAGCACATAGAAGTTGCCTGGAAATCCTCTTTAAGCACGTGTGCTGGGATTTCCATCTCTGTCTTAGCATGTCTGACCCAGACTCAGCATAAGGCTCATTGGAGTGGGACCCAATTTCCCAGGAGATTCTGATATGTAACCCAGCTATGAACCATTAGCCAAATTTCTTCTGCACCCATGTAGGTCTTCCAAAAATTAAAAGGGGGCAATCCAGAACTGCACATATTGATCGTCCCAGCTCTCTGACCAGTTCTGAGCAGGTTGGTCCTGCTGCTTCCACTGCCACGGGCAGCGTGCTTGGTGGCCCTGCTGTTCTCCCATGGTGGGCTTACTTGGACCCCTCCGTGGGCTTTTTCCTCATAAAATCTAATCTTCCCCTTCTTGTTCTTGAGGAGTTGATTGTTCTGAACCCATCTTTTCTGGTGAGGAAGCAGAGGTTTCTGTTAGCTTTGTGACTCGCTCTGGTTTTAAGATACCTACTGACCCCGTCTAGAACAGGCCAGGGTCTCCTGGGTCCTCAGATAATTTCTTTCCACTTCTCTCAGTGGCCTTGTTTCAACACTTTTGATTGGTCTTGATTCAAGAGGCGAAGTGTCGCCACACATGCCAAATGCACTCAGAGCACTCTGAAATTGAGAGCAGGCCTCGACATGTCCCGGCAGGCCGTTTCTGTCACACGAGACCCTGGGGTTCCTGCCTTTGGCCAAGCCAAGTTCTGTCCCCGGGAGGAGGAAGGGCAGCCCAAAGTCCCCCTTCGTCGGGACAATAGGACCATGATCTTGAAAGAATAATGACCGCAGTGCACATTTTAAACCAGTGGAACGTTGCGCGTTGAGTGGGTAACAATTGCTAAGGGTTTTTTGATGTTAGGTGTGTAGCATGGATTCCCAAATCTACAGTTAACCTCCAAAGACAGTAACGGGGCCTCCACACCACTTAGAGCCAATGGCAGGGAGAGGGCGGGTGAGGAGAAGGGGGCGTGGAACCTCCAAGAAGGGAGCCACCTGTTCTCGTCAGCTGGGCCACAGGAGACATCAGAACACGGGCTCCCTCCCTGCCACCCAGGCTCAGGCCTCAGGCCCTCCATGTTTGGGCTGGTGCAGCGGAGGTCAAGGGATTTTTTTCTTCCTATTGCTAAACAGAAACAGACAGCAAATTAGGTTTCATTTAAACTCAGTAATTCCCTCTCCTTATTAAAAGCCCTATTTTCTGCAATGCGACTGTCAAGATTATGTCTTAACTTGGCGTTCAAGTTAACAAGCTGGGAGTAAATTTGTTTTCCTAAGTTTAAAATATATGTTGAAAGCTAATTTTAGACTGGGAAGGGTGGTGGAAAAGAAGAGAATCTTAGACTTCCCTGTGGTGCCACCTCAGTTAAAAATCAGATCCAATTTTTAGATCTCAAGTCTTTGAGATAAGAGGCACGTTAATTTGCTCATGCCGAATTCCTCTTCAGGACTTTCTCACAGAGTGACATATTTTCAGTATCAAGGCAGAATATACCTCTGGCAGGTACACGGAGCCCTCAAATCTTGTTTACCAATATGACAGTTTAAAACTTGTTATTAAATATGTTTTATACTTCAGTGGGCTTGGTCAGTCTCACACACAGCATTGCAACGCACAGTGAAACACCAGTACTGCTGGGGCTCGTTTATCAATACTAACGTTTTTAACAGAGTTTTTGATTCCCAAAAGAGCCCAGTGTTTTGGTTAAGTTACGATCACTTAAACTTCATTATTACTTTCCTCCATTTTATTCATTTTATTTTCCAGATGGACAGGAACCATGTAAATGAATGCTATTGTTTAAAGAGCACAGAACAAGGTGGTGTGTGTGTGTGTGTGTGTGTGTGTGTGTGTGTGTTGGCAGGGGCTGAGGTCGGGCTTGGGAAGGATAGGAGGGAAGAGACTTGGGGAGTATGCTGGCTGGAAGTAGTGCATTTTAAATCAGGGTTAGTGTAATCCTCTGCGTCAGCTAAACTTGGGCTTCTTTTATGCCTTTAAGCAGAGACTGGGTGGGGGTGGAGGAGTATGAGAGGGACTCTTCGGAAATGTGGTGATTTGGGGAAGGGACTGCTTATTGTCACTCTCCTGAGTCTAAAGTCAGTGCTGTGCCTGGGCTCATTTGTCACTCCAAAATATAATTTTTTCCCCTCCATCCATCTAAACCATTCTCAGGCCTCTCCGTTCAAGTCCTGCCTCTTCCACACACACCACTGACTTCTTAGCCCTTCTTGTTTCCCCTTTTTCTGAACCAGAGAAGGCCCCTGGAGTGTTAGGACTTAAAGGACCTCCGAGCTCTGTCTCTGGTCTGCCTGTCATGGTGCTGAAGGAAAACTTGGCATGCATTTGCGTGAAGTCTGTAGAACACGGTTCAGTCCTGTCTTACACAGTTTAATTGTTTTGTGTGGGTTAGGCTTATTTCCCCAGCTATATTTGGCAGTCTCTGAGGAAGGGACTATGTCACACATTTCTTTTGTATATTCCATAAAAATAGCATATAGTATGCGCTCCAAAAATGCCTTCAGCTCTGGTAGCACTTTTCTGTGAAATGCACCAGCCAGGACAGATGCCGATAGAGGCTTGTTTGTTGTGGCACAAACTAGAAACAACCTGAGTGCCCAACCAAAGTGGAATAGTTGAACATATTGTGATATACCCATATTATGGAGTATTATATAGCTATTCAAAGAAATGAGTTACTCCTACATCTAGTGCCCTGAGGGGAATGCCCTCAATATATTATTCTTGCAAATAGCAAAAAGGGAAATAGTAAAATTTCACTTTTGTGATAACAGTGTAACCTCTCACTTCTGGATCTGTATTTCTACATATCAGCAGAAACATAGGAAAAGATGTGAAGGATACACACTGAGGTGTTAACATTAGAGGTGGGAAAGGTTATTAAGTTTCTTCTTTGCCTTGTCTTTGTATCATTGCAACAGGGAAACTATAAAGATTAAAAACCAGCAAATGGGGCTGGCCTGGTGGCTTAGTGGTTGGAGTCACGCGTTCCGCTTCAGCAGCCCGGGGTTGGTAGGTCAGGATCCCAGGCACAGATCTGGCACTGCTCGTCAAGCTGTGCTGTGGTGGAGTCCCACAGAAAATAGAGGAGGATTGGCACAGATGTTGGCTCAGCGACAGTCTTCTTCAAGCAAAAAGTGGAAGATTGGCAACAGATCTTAGCTCAGGGCCAGTCTTCCTTACACACACACACAAAACAGCAAATCAAAGAGAAAGAGAAAATGTGTGGAGCTTTTCAAGCTTCAGAAAGTCCCTTTCCCATAATTCTTCTTTCTGCTTTTCAAACTTTGCATGATTGGAAAAAAATGAGTTTTCTCTTTTGACTAAATTGTAGAATTAGGAAATAAAGATAGCATTATACTTGGATTAGGTTTTTTTTGTTTGTCCGTTTCTCAGCTCATGACATGAAGATAAGATGATGTGAAGTTAAGTTTTCTTCTGACCAAAACTTACACTGTGAAGGTAGCGCCCACCCCGAAAGCCTTGAGGCTCTGGTTTCTGTGGTGGAGTGGAGAGAGAGCAGCAGATTGAACAGATGCAGGATGCTAACTGACTTCGGAGCCCGAGTAACTTCCTGTCCCAGAGCTGAACAGAGCAGAGTAATCAGCTGCAGGGCCTTGCACAAGTGGAAAAGCAAAGAAAGTGAACACTGCAGAACTTCCTCTGCTGATGGTGGGGCCAGCTCTGCTCCAGAGAGCCCTGCATCTCACGGAGGAAGTTGGTGAGAGGCTTTCCGCATGTAGGCAGCCATGCCTGAGTGGGCTAGCTCTTGCTGCATTAAAGGTGGGGAGAGGTCACTTATCTTTTAGATCCACATCTTGGCCATGAAGAGTGCTTCCCTCACAACTCAGGGACACTCCATCCTCAAGCCCTCTCGCCCAGACTGTTGTTGCAGTCTCCGAACTTGTACGACTCGGGTCTTCTTCCAGGTCGTCATACAATCCATTTCCAGAGTGATCATCACTCCCCTGCTCGAGAACCATGCGTGGCTTCCCAGTTCTATAGAAGAGCCCAGATTTCTTAGCCTGACACTCAAAGCCGTCTATGATATGACCCCTCTCTACCTCTCGCCCTGTCCCTTCTCTCATGCTCCAGCCAAATGAAATTGTTCCCTGTATATGTTCATTCTTCCCACCTTCTGCTCACATTCTTCTGAGGTACGACCACTCCCTTCCCATTCCATCCATCTCTACCTGTTTAAATCCTCTCCAGTCTTCAGTATTCATGCCAAAGGCTGCGTCTTTCAGGAAACCAGATGTGCTCTCTCATTCTTCTTCCTGTACTTCTCCTGTGGTATTTACCTTACACTCAAGTTGTGTATAGTCATTCCTCTTACACCTTGGTAACTCCATCAAGGGAGAGACTGACTATAACATCTCAGTGCCTGAATTTCTTACGCTTGGTAAATTTCTTTTGTTTAATCAATCTTTGTTGGATTGGGTCAAATATGTTTATCTGAAATGTACCAGATTAATTTTTTAAAAACATAGATTTCATTTCTTGTTGGCAGGGTGCTATGCAGAGACATAAAGGAAATATGAACTGGATTGCTGTCTCTGCAAAGAAATATAATGTGACCATCCTTTTTAGCAAAATTTCCCATTTTGTATTATCTAATGTTTTTCAGCCTCTTGGACTCCTCTCTTCCTGCTGCCTTATCATTTCCCGTTGACTTCTGTTGCTGAATGCCCTTGCTATGACATTGGGTGGGGAAAGTGAGAAGATGCTTCCTGGAAGACTACACTGAGAGAATCCCTAATAGATTTGACTTTCTCGTGACTTTCCTGTTTTTGTGGGCAGCAGGGGACCCTCCAGTCATCTCAGGCAGAGACTAATAGAGGTCCTGGTCAACCCCCTGCCTCAGATTTGGGAGTGATTTGAACAGCCCAGGCCAGGGCGGTGACTCAGTTTTGCACGTCTCCTTCATCCCCCATCTGGCCCCCTGTGGAGAGGTGGGGAGAGCTTAACTCCTGTCTCCCTTTCCAAGGAATGCATATGGAATTCAAAGGAAGTGAACTGCAGAAAGGAAGGAGATTTAAAAGAAAACTCTCCCGGGCATTGGAAAGACTTGGTTGGGCAAAAAGTGCCTTTTGAAAGAATCCAGGTTCTAACAAATTTCAGACAAACCCAATTTGGAGTTTGTTTGAGCCTTGAATGACTTTATGTGATTGAGTTAATCCATATATCTCATACCTGGTACTTCCATCCCCCTCAAATATAGCAAGAAATTGCCACCTTCCTCATCAATGCCTTTCATTTCTGCACATTGATGTGATTGTTGTTGTTTTTGAAGGATGCTTGAATTGCATTATTTAGCTTCTAATTTCCAATAATTCTCAAAAATTATAATTACTTTAGGCCACAAGAAAATATTACTGTAGTTATAGATCATTTTCTATCATATTTTTTCTTTAGGAATACTATCTTATTGTTGCCCTTATCATGAAAAGGGATGTACATACGAGATATTAATAAAAAGTTGTGTTTGTACAATGCATCCTAAGACTTAGAACCACTTTCTTTATCTAAACAAAGAAATTGCACTGAATACACTTATTACCCTGATAATCATCTAGCTGTATAATTTTTTTCCCACAAAGGTCACTAAAGTGGCTTATATTGATTGGCATTATTAAATAACCCTCCATATTTGAAACCACATGAATTCAATATGCTATAGGATGCAGTTATACAAAGAATGTAACCAAAACTAAAATAGGAAATAAAACTTCTATAACAATTTTTCAAAACAGGACACTGTTGTGGAAGTATGTTGTTGTCCTGTTTGCATTACACTGATTTCAATATTCTCTATGAGCTAACCTCTTGGATCCGTTGTGCTCTTGCTTAAACTAACTTTCTTTAAAAGTTAACTCCTGAGCACCATTTAATTAACTTAGCTAAAGTTGAGATTTGATCTCAAGCCATTTGAAACTAGACAGAGCGAAAAAAGATGTGGGTAGTTGGCAGCAGATCCCAGTAAAAATATGGCATTTGGCAGAGCGCGTTGGCCTTGTTTTGCTTTGCTTTGGCTCTTTATGGATGTGGCCTATTTTTGAAATGCTGTGATTTAAATTCAGTGATCAAGTGACAAGTCTGACAAAACAGAACTTACTTCCGTGGAGGTTCTGTGGGGGGAAGAATGGAAGCGTTCCAGGACCTAAAGGAAGTAACCTCGATTTCACCTGGAAACATTAGTGTCTTGGGGGCAGGAGATTTGGGCTATATATAAAGAGTGAAGGAAAGTGGCCAAGACGCTGAGCCAAACTTGCATCCAGGAATAGAGCAGACATCAAAGAACTGAAAACTGTGTGTGTTGTTTCCACTCCGTTCCTGTAAGTAGCAACTGGGGAGCCTGAGATAAAGGAGGATGGGAGAGTTCTTTCTGTGATGCCTTGGATCGATTGCGGTAATCGTCTTCCAACTGGCTTCGCTGGCTCCATTCTCTCCTCCTCCAAAGCTCAGCGCACACTGTGGACAGATTAAATGTTTGCAAAAACCCTCAGCCGTTTTCTTGCTCAAGACCCCAGTTCCTATTTGCCCACAAGATTGGGTTAGGACTCCTTCCGCTGGCATGGCGCTCCCCCGACCTAGTTATTTACTTTTCCAGCCTTTTCCTCTACTCTTCTCCAACGTGAAAGATTTATTCCAGTGTCATTCTTCAAAATCCAGCTTAACACCTACCTTCTCCATCTTTTTGGTAATTCGAACTCACACTGAGCACCCCTACTTTGAAAGATTATAGCTCTTTGTCTTCTATCTTTTGGCAAGATTGTTTTATTGTTAGTTATTTTGTTGAGAGTAACGATGCCTAGAAATATATACACATATAGAGTGACTATATGATGTAAATATGTACATCAACATGGAAAGGATATATATGGTGACATATTTCCTTAGTGAGTTATAAGGTATATAATATTTCTCCATAGGAAGTACATTGAAACTGAGGCTGAATTCCTTAGTATAAAATATATATAATATATTATATTTATTCTATATTCATCATCTTGTATTGTATTGTATTGTATTACCTGACACACGAGAGAGAATACTGAACTGGGAGAATCAGGAAAACTAAGTTCTTGTCTCAACTTGGCCACTACCAGGCAAATCGTTAGACGCTCCTCACAGCTCCAAACAGGGAATTCATCTCCTTTATGACCATCAGGAGATCAAAAAGGAAAAGTATAACTGTACACATGTGTGATAACCTTAAATATTAAAATTATGATTTCATATTCTCATCCAGAGGACATGAATATGTGCACCCTTTGATGAATCAAAGAAAGATGATGTATTATTCAGGTGAGTTGCTATTATTTTGACTTTTTATATTAGACCACTGAGTACAGAGAGGTTGCGTGACGTATTTGAGGTTGCCAGTGTGACGGAGGCCAGCTCAGGCTTGGTTTGGTTTTGCTCCCCTGCCTGCGAAGGCTTTTCTCCCACTGTCATTGGCCCTTCGGCTTTGTAGGTGGTGTTGAATGGATGATAATCCTAACTTGACTTATTTGCTCTGTAATTTTTTAGGAAATCTCCCTCAGTCCCTTATTTTTCCTCTTGTAGGATGGATGGACTTACATGCACTTGTCTGTGAAAGTTTTTGAGCTTGTTAACTCAAAATCAACACTAATCACTATTTTTATAGATTATACATAGGCATCCGGCCTTGTACAGAGGGCGTTGCATATATTATGTCATTTCTTAAACACATCTTGTAAAATGGCCATGATAACCCCATTTTACAGATGAGGAAACTAAGGCTAGGATTTAATCCCAGGTCAGTCTGATACCCTATTAATCTCCCCACTATGGAAGAAAAAGAGAGAGAGATCTCAGGTCTGTAAAAATGAACATTGCCTCCAGATTTCAATTTAACCAATACTGTTGTTTCATCATTTCCTTTTACCTATTGTGAGTGACTAATAGCAAAGTTGGCGTGCCTGGGTTTCATTTTCCCTTGGGGTAGCTGTCCTCTGGTGAAGGCGCTAGTGAGTAGCATTAAAGAGCAGAGATGCAGCCAAGGAGGAGCTCAAGAAAGCAAGGCGCAGCAAAGGATGTGAATGTTCCCCAGACTGGAGAGTTGGTCCTTGAACAACTATTTCATAGTCAATCCCATGTATTATCTTCATTCTAGAAAAGGTTAGATAATAAATTAATTTTTCCGTTTTCTGATTAAATATAGTCCTTTTTTTTTTTTTACAGTGTTTAAGTATAGAGTTAAGAAATAGCTACATATAGAGAGGATATTACTGATACTTGGAATTTTATGCTTTTTTTGTTTTTAATAATAATTGGAAATATTATAGACACTGAACGCTGAAGCATAGGCTGTAGGAGACATTTTCAGATATGTAGTCCTGTATTAAAAAAAAAAGTTTATGAGGATTCAGTATATTTTGTACAGTTCTTAAGGGAAACAGGTTTTGATTTTATGATCATCATTACGTTTCTGTGATGGAGTGAACTTCTCCCCAAGTAAAGAGTGCTCTGTATTCAGGGAGCACTTAATGGCATCCTTTCAGCAGATCACACAGCAGGACCCACATGAATAGAGCTAACAAGTTTTGTCCATTAAGTCTAGTGACTTGAACAAATTTTTATTATCCTTTTGTAAAAATCCAAGCACTGCCTCATACAAAAACCGGTTGTTACCTAATGAAGTGTTTCAGTGTGTTCGTATAAGTTGATGGTTTTATGTGGCCAGATTATTGCTGCATCAGCTATAAGCTACTAATAACGTGCTCCCATCTTGCATTAATGATGTACTATACTCAGGATGCTCAAGTATGGACAGATGTTTAGCAATATCATTTTTTGCTCTTGGCTATTGATTGATTCCCATCACCCGTTCCTGATTAGAATGCAAGATGTTTTCCTTTAGATTTAGAGTCTTTAATTACTCAATCTAATCAAAAAAAGACAAGCAACACCCCAGGAGTTGGAATGACATGCTGGAGCATCTTCTTGAACTTACCATTGGCTGTAGTTACAGATGCTCAGTGACAGCCTCTATCACTCTGCTTATCTTCCAAAGCCAGTTTTTTCAGTCAAGAACATGCAGCTCCCACAAAGGGAATGTGAAGTGCACTCTACAAGGTTTTAACAAAAAACACATTGGTGGTCTCACTAGGGGATTTTGGAGGAGGGACCCACAGCCTCATTGGAGGAGGGGGTGGGTCCTCTCAACTAGCTGTGCTCTCACTGTAGGACCCATGAGGTACTTTACTCCTAAACTAATGGCATGTCTGGTGCCCCTAGTAGCACTTTTTGAAAGTAGAATTGAGGGAATAATTGAATTGGGTTTTGCAAATGATGAAAATGATACATTAACACCTGAGTTTTAGATAGCTTTATTCTTATTTCCTAAAGACCTGGACCCTCGGGGATCAATAGGGAAGGCTTCTTGGTTTTTTTGTTTTGGTATGTACACAGGGTATGTGTTTACTTGTTACTAAGAACTCTCTCAGAAGCCTGAGTTCTTCTATGTCTTGAATAAAGTGGATCCTCCAGCTTCCTTCTTTTAATTACGCAACCTGAACATTCACTCTTATCTCCCAGGTAACAAATTACCATCTTGCTCCCCCTAGTGGAATTGTCGTTCTACTTCAAAGTTTGAGAATACTGTCTCAGTACATATTTGATTTAGTGTCTTACTTTTGGAAATCAGATATTTTCCCAATTTCTTTTCAAAGACTGAGAATAAAATAGAAAAATATTGTGTTGGATGGGCTGATAGGGGGATGGGTAGAGAAAGTGGCTTGTTGCTGATAAGCTTTCAGTTCCTAATGTTAGCAAGGTTAGCTACATAACGTATAATGGCTGCCAAATTCAAGGGGCCCCTCTGCTCTGCACATCTGTCTTAGAGGGGTCAAGTGTCATCAGCCTGGCAGACAGTCTCCTCCAGAAGGCAGCTGTCAACACTCCTGGCAAAGATGGGAAGGTGCTGGTATTGATGATGTTGAAAGACAGAGACAGGTCCTATCCTAATATTGAACCCCACTTGTGCCGTTGGTAAAGTAGCCCAGGAAGTGTCCTTCTGCCTTCTGAATCTATGTGAGGGACTGTGCCAATATCCATGCACATGGCAATCATTTCCAGTTTACAGTTGCTAAGCATGTCAATAAAATTTTAGTAATTGAAGCTGAAATTATAGCATACCTTTCTTAAGAATTTAAATTTATTTAGGGAATGATAACCAATGGTTTCATGGCATTGGAATCTCTCTCTCTCCTTTTTTTCTGCCACTATTTGTTTTTCACAACTTTGACCCTTGTTATAAATTTGTGTTTATTTAACTTTGTACCCCGTTGCACACTAAGCACCCTATTTTATATATGCTGGTGTCGAAGTGTGTGAAACTTCAAAAAGAAATACCAGTACTTGCCAAGGCTTGGGACTCTGCTCTTTCGCAGGTAAGACTTATCAAGTTCAAGGCAAAAGCTGCAAAAGATAGCATGGTTGCCAGATTAATGGTCAACAGAGTCAAGTACCTGATACCTATGAGCAACAATATTTAATTAGAATGTCCTCCCTTTCTTAAAATCATGTAATAGAGATAATATTTGGATATGTCTTTTTCCAAATATTTATTCTCAGGGTAAGTGTTTATCTAGGGAAAAATAAAACAGCAGGATTGTGTTAAAATCCCCACAAAAGGGAATGCCAAAGTGCTCTCTGGGCATGTTTTATTTGGGAGCGTGGAGAAAAAAGGAAACACCCGTAATGTTTTTTTAGAAAATACTACTTGCTCAAGAGTCACAGTAATTTTGTTCAAGAATTACATCCATGCAAATGCAGCTTCTTTTCAAGCAAAGAGTGAATCTGTGATGCTCTGGTTTGGAATCCCGTGATGCTTGGATTCACAGTGTGAAGATGATGTCGTGTCAGCCACACAGCACAGCTGGGGCTAGAGATGTCCATCTAGCAAGGCTTTGGGCTCTGGAGAACAGACCCTTTTCTATTCCACAGACAGTGTGAGGGATTTGTCTGTGAATCAACGTGTATCTCTGTGCATACACACATGAGTGTAAATACAGATGTGTGTGTACATTTGCAAATGTAGGTGTGTACATGTGGGTATATGTATTCCACACGTATAATAATAGTTCAGCTTCTTCCCAATGGGTGCTGGGAATTCTGTGCATTGTCAATACTCTCCAAAGCAGCTTCTGGCAGAGCCAGGCCTAGAGGTGCTGGGCAAGTGTGCATACTGGGAATTCTGTGTGTTGGTGAGACCCTTTAAAACAGTCTCAGGGACTGGGCCTGGCATGTTTGGGAAGCCCTACACACCACTCCCTGCTGAAAGACTGTGCTGGCGTCCTTGTCTGGCAGCTTCATCAGGGTGGCTCTCCTTGGGAACATTCCAGCCGTAGCTTGGAACTCTTGTCTTTCTTGAGAAGTGTGAGGACCGAATGTGACAGAATATCTGTACACATTCCTTACACTCCTGAGTGATGAGAGGTTTGCTTACCTAGCTGTGTTCCCTTAAAGTGACTAACCTGTGGTGCATTAACTCCTGGGATATGTTTGTTCTTCAGAATCTTAACTTCTCAACTGTTGATTGATTACTGTTGATTTAACATCAAAGTCTTGTCAGACTCTGCCTCTGCTTGTCATCCTGTGGTTATTGGGCTTTCATATTTGTTTTCTCTTAAGATTCAAAAAGGCAGAAAAGTACACACAAGTGTTTGGCCACCAGCACAGCAGATGGAGAATTATGAAACGGATAAACAAGTTTCAATATTTTTGTTGAAATCCTGAGTTTGTATCTGACTCTGTGTTTTCTATGAAACACAGTCCTTGCTACAGGGCAGATAACCTGGAGACCTGGTTGGCAGGCTGTCAGCAAGCATGTGGAAGGATCTCCTTGTCCTTAGGCAGAACAGCCAGCTGAGACTGAACTGGCAGAACACTTGTGTTCTTCAAGGCTTCTTTCCTGCTGCTCCATTGTTGGCAATTTGAGAAACTCTCTCTGAATCACACACCTCGGCAAGGAGGTTGAATCGAGAGGGCATTTTGAGTAAAAAAGAGATACATCTGTCCACTTGCTGGAAACTTTTATGGCAGAGGGGAACACTGTGGACAAATTTCTGGCATATTGGAGTATTTATCTGCTATTTAACATTTTTCATATAGTACTGCCTCAAGTCCTCATACTATATCCGACTGACAATATTGGTCCCCCCAAATAATAATAAACACTGTCAAAACCCATAAGGCAACAGGAGGTTAAAAAAGAGAGAAGGAAATTTATAAGGAATATGAGGACTCGGATTCTCAAGGAAATGAACAGAAGAGAGGTCAGGTGAGGCTAATGATTGTACCTTAGGCCGGTGTTCACCAGTTCCGAAGATTAAGTGGGCTTTTACGAAAAATCTGGATTCACAGGCCTCTACCCCAGATACAATAAATCGGAACCTGCGGGGAAAGGATCTGGGAATGTTGGCTTCACAAACATCACAAGTGATCCTTATGGTCAGACAAGTTTGGGAAATTGCCATCATCTAATTGCCTACTAGGATTTATCTTCCAGCTGTGTTTCCATCGCCCTTTATAAATCCTCTGCTGTATGTTGGGTCTCGTTTAATGGATGTGAGTTCAATGATAAGCGCTCAGGAGCTAATCCTAGTATCCAGTAACTAATTGCCTAAAGTATTTCCAAAATTTGTGAGTGAATGTGTGTGTGGGTATGTGTGTGTGTTTGTAATCGCCAAGGTTTTTCAAGTTTGAAAAAAAAGAGTCAAATATTCCATACTGGCATCGTTAAACATTTCTTAATGAAAACATCTGTTATTTGTGTAGGGTTGTATGGTCAAAGAGAGTTTTCCAATATATGAACTCATTTGTTCCTAATAACAATCCTATGAGTGATTGGGCAGCAAGGTCATGCTCACACCCCAGATTACACGTGGGAAGGGGGCTCACATGTAGCCGGCGGTGGTGGAGCTGCTTTGAGCAGGACCCTTCACCAGGTGGGGCAGGCCCAACACCAACCCAGGAGCCCACCAGTTTTCCTTTTTTACCCCACACTCTAATCACCAGGTTGACGACAGCATTTCTAATAGATCGAGTTCCTTGCGTATCCACACTTTTGCACACACTGATCCCTCTGCCTGGAATGCCCTTCCTGCCCTGTCTGCAACGCACACTTATTCATTAAGACGTCTCCCAGGAAGCGTTTCTGGATGCACTCTTCTTCTCACCCTACCTGCCACCCAAGCAGAGCTAGTTTATCTTCCAGCTGTGTTTCCCTCGCCCTTTATAAATCCTCTGCTGTATGTTGGGTCTCGTTTAGTGGATGTGAGTCCAATGATAAGCACTCAGTAACACCCCTTCTTGCTTTGCACCCTGCCATTATATTTTGAGCCGGCAGTGGGATGTAATCCCACCTTAAACACTCAGTGCTTGTTGGCTAACGTTATGGGGAACGTTTGGGAATGATTTCAAGGGTTTTCCAAACATTGACAAAAATGTGTTCAGGTGGTCAGAACATGGCCATTTCCATCTTTTAGGAAGGGAATTGTTTGAGGGTACTGCGGAACATTGTCTAAGAAAAAATGGGGGAACAATGGGGCTGTATGCACAAGACCACAGATTTGGGAGTTTCTTTGATGGAGAATTTAAGGGGCTTTCAAGGACATCCTCAACTATGAGTGATGTTTATGTTATACTCATAGCCCCAGCTTAGATGTGATTGTCATGGCTTTTGAATCGTATTATAGTTATTTCTTTGTGCAAATATCTCCCCCACTAGACTTCTAGTGAGGGTGGATCTGAGCTATATTTATCTTTGTCTGCCAATTGATAATTGTTGAATAAACTTTTGGGGAACAAATCTTTTAGCCATCTGCATCTGAATGCAATCAAATATATTTAATTATAGTTCTCATTCAAATTCTCCTGTGTTTGCAGCCACCACTGGTCCAAGCAATCTTCAGTGGTGATCCAGAGGAGATACGGATGCTCATCCACAAAACTGAAGATGTCAACGCTCTGGTAGGAGATGCTATGGTTTTGCCCACTCAGGCCCTCTTCCCCTTTCCTGTACCATGGACTTCTTTAGTATCTGGTGAAAGCTCTGGACTGCTTCTCAGAATTCTGTTTTTAAATCCACGAAATAAAATCTATAGGGTTAGAAGGGAAATCAATTATATTGAAATATAGTTATCAAATTGTTAAAAATCAAATGTGTGATGTAATAATATATATGTTTCTTTGTTAACACATTTAAATAGCAAGATACAGCAGAAGATCTAGTAATGGCCATAATTTAAAAATAGTGATGAGCATGATCAATATTTTGAGTTATGTGTGACTAGTATAATGGGGTATGAACATACCTGTGATTTCTGTTGGTGACCAAATCACAGTTACTGCTGCCACTACTGAGGTTTGCTGCCTACATTCGTAATGGATGGAAACGTGAAATTTCTATTAGAAGTTAGTGAAAATAAAGATGTAGTGTTTTTACACCTAGAACCCATGCCCTACAGCAGGGGTTGACAGACTGGTCCATCACCTGTTTTTGTACAGGTTACCAGCTAAGAATGGTTTTTATTTTCTAAATGGCTGAAAAAAAATGAAATGAAGAATCATATTTTGTGGCACATGAAAATTATATGAAATTCAAATTTTCATGTCTGTAAGTAAAGTTTTCTTGGCAGACAGCCATGGCTGCTTTCACTCTGCAACAGCAGAGTTGAATAGTTGTGACAGAGACTGTATGTGGCCTGAAAAACCAAAAACACTACTGTCTGGCCTTTTAGAGGGAAAGTTTGCTAACCTCTGCCCTGCAGGGCCTGTGAACCTGGGATTCATGGATGAACTAGGCATCCTGTGTGCGCTCTGAAATTGTATGTAAGGTACATGTGCACTTGTGGACATATATTTTTTTCTGTGAAAGGGTAAAGGCATTTCATTAAATTCTTAAAAGGATCTATGACCCCCAAAAGATTAAGAACCACAGGATCTGGAAGTTCTTGAAACAAACAAACCTGCAAGGAAGAAAGGTGAAAAGAGTTAGTCAATAATTTACCCTTTTGATAGTTTTTGAGACCTAGATCGAACAAGCAATTATATGCAGTATATGCTACTAATTCTCTTAATGTAACTCAATTGCCTAACTGCTCCAGTCCATCAGGGAGAAGAGCTCTCTTTGAAATCTCTAGTGTTAGGTAGAAACAGCAAAAGAGTCAAACCCATCTCAGTGTGAGAGCTTTGCCGGGGGGAAATGAATTATGTGCAAGGTTGTCTCTCCACCCGGTCGGCTGAATGCTTTATTCACAAGGTGAGTCATTTGGTGCAACCCTTGTTCTGTGGCCATGCAGGTTGATGTGGCTTTTTGAAAAAGCTGTTGACAGCTTCTCTCCAGTAGGCCCTGAAAACAACGGGGCAATGTTTTGTGACATTTTTGCAAGGTAAGCACAGAAGAGGCGAGGGCCAGACTACTCAAGCAGGCACTTGGGCATTTGTCCAGGGCCTGTGGGGCGTGACCTGTACTTCTGAGAGGAGGCAAGGCAAGGGAGCTGACTGTCCAGTGTTCTGACAGCGCTGGAATCTGCCCAGCCCGTTCTGTGGCTGTGGCTCAAGCCCGGGCAAGCCCAAGGCAAGGTTGCTATCTTTTCCTGATCGTGAGCAAATAGGACTTTTGTTCAGTCATACATACCAAGTGAGATCGTACTGTCTTCTGAATAGCCTTTATTTCTTCTTAGGAAAGTGACAAACAGTTGTTGGCTGGTAAAGGGTAGGAGAGCTTAACTTGAGTTGTAACCCAACTGTATTACTGAATTAGGTAGGTAGGTTAACTACTGTAACATGTAGACTCCTAAATGTATCATGGCTCAAACATAAGAGAAGTTTAGTTCTCTTACGAACAGATAAGAACAGAGGGCCCCTTTTCCACGTAGGGTCCCAGGTATCATCCTTTAAGGTCACCTGAGGGGTCTGCTTCCAGTTCTGCCAGCCACAAGGGAAAATGGAGCATAGAGGCAAGGCGCGGGAGGATTTTTATGGGTCAGCTTGGAAGTGGCATCATCACTTCCACTCACATCCCATTGACCAGAACTCAGTCACATGCCACACCTAACTAGATGAGAGCCTGGGAGATTAGTGTGGCTGTGCCCCGAAAGAGTCAGAGAACACGGACTTTGGTGACTAGTCAGCAATCTTGACCACACCAGTTTTTCACCTTACAGAATTCTAGGGAGTTTGAGCGGTCTCACTACTTCTCTGTGCATGTCTTATTCACTCAGCAGTTGTTTACAGAGTTCAGACCTTGTGCTAAGTGCTAGGGATACAGCAGTGAGAAGACAGCTTTTACCCTCATGGAGCTTACAACATGGCGAGAAGGCAACAAAGGGAAACCATACTGCGGTGTGTTTTTGAAAGGGAAAATCCAGGCCCCTGTGTCAGGGCCTGCGTCAGTCATGAAGGACTGGTGAAGGGTTGTGTAAACTGAGACCTAAGGGCTGTTACTGTGGAAATGGCTTTGTGTTTGTGGTCTGTTGGATGTGTGGCAGCAGAGAAAGGTGGCATAAAGGGAAGGAGAGGAATAAATGAATGAATGAGTGGTTGAATGAGTGAATGAACAAACGCAAGGAGGGGCTGAGTTCCTTAGGTTGATGGAATGGCTCTTCGAGGCTCCCGGTCCCTTTCCTCCACTGTCGCCTCCTCAGACTCCCTCTTCAGTCCCCTTTCCCTTCCCTCAGGTGAGAACAAGAAGGTGGTTTGATCCCCTGCCCTAGTGTCAGGGGTGTTGGGGACACTGAGGTGGCCTCTTCAGGTCCTGCTTTTCTTTTGCCAACACTAATGAGCGGTCAGTCGCCTTGACTATTTTGCTGAAGGTGGATTAGGCGGTTTAGGGGAAGTGGTTGTTAACAGAGGGCGTAGGGGATGGAAGACAAATAAGGATTAGAAATCTCAGCCTGGAGACTCATTTTAGGAGGGAAGAGTGGCTGCTAACCGGCACATTTCAATGTCAAGGAAGGAAAATAAATAAGGAGGAGCCTCCTGTTGGCGGGAAGCCAGTATTTGTCTTCTTCCCTTCTCGCTGTGCTCTTTCTCTCTCTGCCCCTATTGATTCGCTTCCTTTTTCTTTCTGTCCTAGGTTCTGATCTGTGGCCTTTCTTCTTCTCTCCCACCCTCGCTGTGTCTTCTGATGGGTCACAGGTTATTTGGTGTAAATACGCTTTGATTAGCTGATGCTGATCTAGGAAGGAATCTCATTCAGCTTTGCCTCTTGTGTTTTGCCAAACTTTATTTCCCACTAATAGTATTCATGAACCCTATGCTTCATCCAAACCAAATGACTCAACCCATTGGTATTTAGTCTTCTCTCACTTCTCCTCTGTTCCAATCCCATCTGCCCTCCAGACCTACTACTTCCCCTATTTTTTTTTTTTTGGAGAAGATTAGCACTGAGCTAACATCTGCTGCCAATCCTCCTCTTTTTGCTGAGGAAGACTGGCCCTGAGCTATCATCCATGCCCATCGTCCTCCACTTTATATGTGGGACGCCGGCCTCAGCATGGCTTGCCAAGCAGTGCCATGTCTACACCCGGGATCCGACTCGGTGAACCCTGGGCCACCGAAGCGGAACGTGCGAACTTAACCGCGGCACCACCAAGCCAGCCCTTACTTCCCCTGTTAATTCTCCTAATTCTCACTTCCTTTCTGCTGCCTTCTCTGCCACCTTCCAACTCAGCCAAAGAAACCCACCTCTTCTCTCAATTCCCAAAGCTCTTTGTACCTCACTGATCACTTTATTTGAGTTATTTATACCTGTGTTTTAGTTTTCAGGGACTATGTGTTTAATGACACGATCGCTGTCATTCATTCTCATTTGCTCAATAGCCCAGTCCAGTTCTTGAAACACATGTCGAGTGAGTGACTAAACTTCGCTTTATTACTTAAGTGGAGCCAATGTGTCGTGGCCTATTTTTCATTTTTGTCCATGAGGATAAGTTGTCAAACAGTGCCTGACTTAGTGTCCCTCGGGCTTCAGTTGTGAGATTGAAAATTCTCTTCGTAAGAATGAAAATCTGTAGATGGGTTTGAGGAGACTCTCAAGGCTGAGGAAGGGTACTCTGAGTTTTTTTGTGGTTTCTCTGGCTAGTGGCATGTCAGGACCTGGAAATGTTGGAAGACAGTTCTACGCTCTGAGGAATCCATTTAAATTCACCCAGATGTGGCTGATAACAAGAAAGGTTTTAGGAGGCTTCCTCAGACTAACCAAATTGGGCCCAAGGTAGAGCATCTGAATTCAAAATGAACACAGGGATTCTAAAAACAAAGATTTGAGTTCCCTAAAGGCATTTTTGGGATTATGCTATGACACCATGACATTAACAGAGAGTTTTACTGTGCCACGCTGGAGGAGAGATAGCGACAGACCGGCGCCTGTCAGTGGTGAGTGGTGAAGACAGGGAGGGAAGCGTGTCATGTGAGGATTGATTGAAGAAACTGGCGATAGACTTGGGAAGGACAGGAGAAGTGTCCCACATAGTTCAAACACTGTCAAGTTAAAATGGAACCAGGCTTACCATTATGTCATGTGGTTGTAAGCTGCAGAAAATAAGATTTCAGCTCAAAATAGAAGAAATAAGTAAATAGACAGAGCTGTCTAAAGAAGTAATGAGTTGACTTGACAAGTAATAAGCTCCCTGAAAGACCACTGGATGGGAGGTTCTGAAGGCACTGACAGTGGCACGTATGGCTCCTCTCTCCTGTGTGCCCTCAGCCAACGTTGCTAATGGTTCATGACATTTTTTGAGTCTTAAAGACCAAAATTTCTTCTCAGGACAGTGCTATTAAATTGAAATTGGCCTGTTAATTGAAACCTCCTTCCCATGGCTGGGCTAAGTGATGTTTAAAGTCTCTTACAATTGTAAAAGATGACAGTTCCAAGATTTGTAAGTCCCATGGGATAGCAAACCCCTAATACTTATTTCTTTTTTTAAAGCCATCACAAAGAGAATGAATACACACACACACACACACACACCACACGCACACAGGCGTGCAACCATTATCATACCAAATAAATTAAAAATAATCTCTCAGTATCATCTATCCAGTGCATATTCGATTTTATTTTGTTCCAATAGTCTCAAAGATGTCTTTTTACACTTGGGTTGTCCCCAAGTTAATTATTTTAATCCTTCTATTTTATATAAAAAAATGATTTTGTCCAGCTGTTAATGTTTGTTATTAGCCCTAACAGGATTTGGCTCAAGTACATTGGTACCTTTTGCTTAGTCTCTCCATTTCCAAGAAGGAAAGGGATGATACGTGAATATAATAGTATAAATCTTGGGGTGAAAAACTTATGTTGGCAAAGAACTTATAGTGAGACAAAGGGGAGGCAGCTAGTAAAGCTGCAGCTCTTAACTGTGGGCATTGATTCAGGTGATGGTAGCCTGCTAGTCCCAAGATCCATGTGAGAAGAAAGAAGCTGTGCCAACACTGTATGATGAGGGTTTGTAAAAATGAATGAGGCAAATTATCAATAGTTAACTGGTTCTTTGTTCTTGTGTGTTTGCATAGAGATGTTGCACTATTTCTTTTTTTGGTATGTATATATATTGCAAAATGGTCACCACAGTAAGTCTAATTAACATCCATCACCATACGTAATTACTTTTCTTCTTGTGATGAGAACTTTTAAGATCTGCTCTCTTAGCAACTTTCAAATGTGCAATACAGTTTATTAACTGTAGTCACCGTGCTGTACGTTACATCGCATGACTTATTTATTTTATAACTGGAAATTTGCACTATTTCTTTTAAAAATAGAATGTATTTTTTGAATCTACTGGGAAGGGTGCAATATGGCTCTACCTAAAGAACTTTGAGTGATAAATTTAATATCTTCTCTAAATTTTTCTCAGCTTGATTCTATCATGTCAAATGCCTTAGAAATACAACCTATATAGCACAGCCTTTTAAGCTTCCAGGTTTTTGTGTATTTTCTCTCACCTACATATATATTACTTGATTTTTCTTTTTCAATAAGGAATTTGGTATGAGGATAAAGACTTGAGATGTTTTGTTAGCTTTGAGACCTAGGTACCCTCTAAATCAGACCTAAATCAGAAGCTGCTGGGAATAAGGAAGCTGCAGGCGGGAGTGGCAACCTCAAGTCCTATAAATGATGGACGTGCATGGTCACTGGGCCTGATGACCCACTCGGCTCTCACCGAGAGTTGCTGCATAGGAATGCAGGCGCAGTGTGGCCCAGACTTTTTAAGTTTTTAAGAGAAAATACAGGAAATCTCTAAATTGTTAAATGTTGGTTCCAAAAAAATGATCCAACATTGTTCGGGCCAAAGAAAACACATCCCTGGGCCAAATCTGGCCTGCAGGCCACCGTTTTGCTAACTGTGAATGAGATCAGCAAATATACAGCAGTTAAGGTTTCTCTGGCCACCTGCCTCTGGAAATCTAAAGCATGGTCCTGAGGCCGAGGGCCCAGTGTTCTAGGGAGAGAGTGGCCTGTGTTCTCCAAGCGTTGACAGCACTTCTGGCTCACTAGGCAGCAGGGAGGCTGGTGGTCCCTTCACAGCCCTGGGAGGGTGCTTTTTGTCCTGAGGGTAGGTGCCAGTCTCTCAGCACATGCCGGCAATCCTGTCACAGCCTCTGCTCCTTGCTGGCCCACTGCCCAGGGTGTGGGGCTGTGGTTTGGAAGCTATGACCTGTGTCCTGTAGAGAATGATTCACGAACTCCAGACGGCCCTGAGCAGGCTGCAGTGATGTGGCTTCACGGCCATTTAAAGTGTGTGAAGGCGGGTCTGGTTAGCATCGTTCCTAATTATCCTCCCGGGGATGCTGAGCAGTTTGAGGCCCCATTTCTCCAGCCCTGGCCTTAGAGGTTGGAGAGCCATCCTCCGTGAAGTAGAAATCTTACAAGGCTATGTGATTTGCACTCTCTAGATAGTAGAGGTGGGTGTTTTGGAGCTGTGGAGACATTAAACATAAAGCATAATGGCATTAGTATTATTTTGCAATTGCTGGACATTTTTACAGCACAAAGAAAAATCTTGCAATTAAAACGTACACTTCGTAAATAGCTTGAG
Organism: Equus przewalskii; assembly: GCF_037783145.1. NCBI lineage: Eukaryota > Metazoa > Chordata > Mammalia > Perissodactyla > Equidae > Equus > Equus przewalskii. The sequence continues at coordinate 72,078,057 of NC_091847.1, read as the reverse complement.
AATGTGAGCGTCTCTTGGATAAAGGGCTATGGCTCTTTTCTTCACATTTGACGTTAAATTTGGGGAGAGGATGTAAATGTGAGGAAATGAGCTACGTTGTTCTTAGATGAAAAGAAGACTCAATTGTTTGAAAGTCGTGTATTCGTTCAGTGCAGTTGAATTGGGTGGTAGGACTTGGGGTGGCAAAACTTGACAAGATCGTTCTAAACTTTACCTAGAGGAATAAACATGTGAGAAAATTCTTGAAAAAGAAAATCAATGAGGGGAGAGTTCCACAAATATATTAAAACAAATTGTAAAAGTATAGCAATTAAAACAGTGTGTTACTGGCACAGGAATAAACAATCAAATTAGAGGAACAGATTAGAGAGTCCAGAATTAGACCCAAGTGTATGTGGACATTTGGTATAAAATAAGGACGCGTTAGAAACCACTGGGACAAGATGGATTATTGAGTGAATTGTGTTGAGACAACTGGCTGGTAAAAAGCTGAACCTTCCCCTAATTTCTCGTACCAAGATAAACTTAGAGGTAGAAAATTAAAAGATGAAAGTAGTGTAATACAACAAGGGGGGGATATTTTTTCAGTGTTGGTATGGGGAAGGATTTCCTAAGCATAATGGCAAAGATAAAGACCATAATGGAAAAGTAAATACCTTTCAACATATAAAAACTGTAAACTTTTCTATATTGTCGCTATATACAAGGCTAAAAGATAAAGATATGTATAATATGTGTGAAAAGTGTTAATGTTCCTAATATATGAAGAACTCTTGCAAATTATTTAGAAAAAGATAAATAGCCAAATAGAGAAATGGGTGAAGACCATGCAGAGGACACTCACCAAAGGAAAAATGGAAATAGCCAACACGTATGAAAGGGTGTGGTCCAACCTCACCTGAACTCTAAGAGTTCAAATAAAACAGCCGCCCGTCATCTGTACCCGTCAGATCAGCAAAGGTGAAAATAGGCTCTCAAGGAGGGTGTAAACAAAGGGATGCTCTGAGGCCTATGAGGGGAGTGTCATTTCTACCAGCCTTTGGAGGGCGGCTGGGCGTCTATGTCAACATTCCGATTGTGCACACTCTGACACAGCAACACCACGCCTGGGAATTTGCCCTCAGGGAAATCACTGGACAACTATATATGTATAAGAAGGTTTGTTGCTGTGTGCTTTATAATAAGAAGAAATTAGAAGTCACCAGTAGTTTATTTCTTAAATTTGTTACAGTACATCCATATGTAGTAATATCACACTATTTTTTAAAAGAGTGGTTTGTATCAATTTTTACTTATTACATATATTCATTGATAGGTAAGATCTTCAAGATATATTTTTGAGTGAAACAGCCTGTTGTTAAACAGTATTTATCATGTGTATATATAAATATAAGAAGAGATCTAGAAGAATGTTCTCCAAAAAGTTAATTAAGGTTGAATCTAGATAGTGGGATTTTTGCTTTTTTCTTTATCCATTATGTATTATTAATATTTTTAACAGTGACCATATATTATGTTGATAAGTGGTAAAAACCAATACATTTATATAAAACGCATGTACACAGTAAAGCCAAAAAAACCAGGTTCCAAAGTTGCCCATATTTAGTATAAGGATATAACTTTTTTTTTAAAGATCGGCACCTGAGCTAACAACTGTTGCCAATCTTCTTTTTTTTTTTTCTGCTTTTTCTCCCCAAATCCCCTCAGTACCCAGTTGTGTATTTTTTAGTTGCGGGTCCCTCTGGTTGTGGCATGTGGGATGCCCGCTCAGCATGGCTTGATGAGCAGTGCCATGTCTGTTCTTGGGATCTGAACCCGTGAAACCCTGGGCCGCCGCAGCGGAGCGTGTGAACTTAACCACTCTGCCACAGGGCCAGCCCCAGGATATAACTTTTAAAATGTACTTATTGTATTTGTCTGAATAAGTGTAGAAAACACTTGAGTGACAAGGTGCTTATTACCCATACTGTGTGCTGCCATCTTTTATCACATGACGAGGGCCTTTCTCGTGGCTTTAGCCGGGGCCTGAGGAAGTGGTGGTGGGAGCTGTTCCATCTCAGTAGAATCCTTTCCTTCTACCATCATGCTCCCCCTTTTTGGAGGAATTTCAGGGGGGACCTCCTTACCTGGTGTTGAAGACTGAAAATGTGTATGGATGAGATTCTAGATGGCAATATCGTAAAATTTAATGTATTTTTACTTAGGAGTATGAATCACATTTTATCTGATAAATTATGGAAAAATAATTTTTGATTGTTTTGATTAGGATAAAAATCAAGTAAAGGTTTCCAGACATGTTTTTGGTTTTCTTTGTTTTTTAATTTCTTTTACAATGACAATTTACTTATAATCAGAAAATTTTTTAAGCTTGTGGAAAAGAGGTAACTCATTTTTAAAATGAATTGGGCAGATATAACCACATACCCAGGTTATTCCTGAAAGACATGCTTAAATTAAAAGGATGTAAGGCAGGGGCAGGCCAGGTGGCGTAGTGGTTAAGTTCACACGGTCTGCCTCAGTGGCCCAGGGCTCACAGGTTCGAATCCCAGGCCCGGACCTATAGCACTGCTCCTCGGCCCACGCTGTGGTGGCATCCCACATAAAATAGAGGAAGATTGGCACAGATGTTAGCTCAGGGCCAATATTCCTCAGACACATACAAAAAGATATAAGGTATATTTTAGATCAATTGGTTATGCCAGCCCTGATTTTTACCAAGGATGTATACTTTCAGTTTCAAATGTTAAATAACTATATAATTATGACAACCAGAAGACTTTCCAAGTGTAGTTTTATAGATCTGTTATTATTACAACTGACTTGAAAAGAAAGAAATGCCAAGAGCTTAAATGAATGTTGCTCAGTTAGGGTGGAAGCCTGGGCGGGGAGGGGGTGTTCCCTGGGAAGTTGCATAGCTGGTTATAGTCATGTCACTTGCCAACTTTCTGCTTAAAGGATGTTCCTGCAGTCAGTCTAGGACGCCTATGGGTTTCTTGCTGTGGACTTTCTGAAGTCACGCAAGTGTAACGCAGGTCACCTTCTTCTTCATCGGCTCCCTTTCTACACTCCTTCCAGGCTTTCCCCACTCCCACATGTGCATATTCAGAGCTTCTGATATAACACCTTCACAACTAAACTTTGTATGTCTCTGCTTGATCTCTCTTATTTGTTGGCATGTAATGCATATCAGTCACACCAAAATGCAAGTATGGCGTAGTGAAAGGGACACTGGGCTAAGCTCAGAGGCAGAAGCCTTGGCTTCTGTGTCCTTGAGCAGTTAATCTGCTCTGGCCTCACTTCTCTGTCTACAAAATGGGCATGATAAACTTTTTATAAGATTATGATTAGGGAGATGAAATGATATACCTGTATCAGTTAGGATTAGTTTTGGCTGCGTTAGACAGAAAACCAATAACAGTAAGAGAGTAACTTTTAGTAAAATAGAAGTTTATTTTACTAAAATTTAATAGTTTTGAGTAAAGTAGAAGTTTACTTATTTCCCACATACAACAAGTCAGAGATAGGCTGTCCAGGAGTAGCGTGATACTCCACAGTGGGACGAGTCAATCTTTTTCTCTTTGTGCTGCCATCCTTGGCATGTGGCTTCCAAGTCATTGTCCAGAATGACCACTTGAGCTTCAGCCATCGCATCCAAATTCCAGCTAGCAGGAAGGAGGAAGGTGGAAGAAAGATATGCCCCCTCTCTTTAAAGACACTTGCACTAAGGACACTATTTCTTTTTTTTTTTTTTTTCCGAGGGAAGTTAGCCCTGAGCTGACATCCACTGCCAATCCCCCTCTTTTTGCTGAGGAAGATTGGCCCTGAGCTAACACCTATGCCCATCTTCCTCTACTTTATATGTGGGACGCCTGCCACTGCATGGCTTGATCAGCAGTGCGTAGGTCTGCTCCCAGGAACTTGCAAACCCCAGGCTGCCGAAGCAGAGTGCGCAAACTTAACTGCTACACCACCAGGCTGGCCCCAGGACACGATTTCTTATATTTTGTCCAGAACCTCATCAGATGGCCATGTACTCAACTAAAAATCACTGTCTATTATGAAGGAAATAGAGATGTTGGAGCAAACCAGCAGTCTCTGCCATGGTAGGTAAGAGATTTGTGTGACCTAGGAAATGCCTAAGTACAAGAAAATATCATTTATGTATTTTGCCATGAGGCAACCTCATCTACATTCATCCATTCACCAAAAGTTTACTCATACCTCTGGGGGTGTATAGCGCTAGAGCTGACACTCATTATCCTTCCTGGTGTATTTCTTAGTCAATTTATGTTATCTCCAAAAGAAGCCTTGAGGGATTCATGTAGCTGGGCGTTGTTTTTCTCCTGCTTGGCTGAGTGTGTGGGAACAGAACATCACTAAGGTACCATATCCCTTTCTTTGGGAGGAGAGAGGGGGAAGGGTGATACTGGAGCAGGTAATAATGGCAGCTCACTAGCTCCCCAGTACAGACACTGTGTTGTTTTTCCCTCCAGCTCCTAGAGATCCTGTCTTTTTCATCAATGCTTCATGTTGATTTGCATCTTCGGTCCTCACTTGTCTTGTATATATGCCTCTCCCCCTATTTAAAACACACATGTTGGACTGGCTTTTCATCTTCTGCCTTTCTCTCTCTCAAATAGGGGACACTCAGTGTTTGAACAGGTATGTATTTTATTTTGGAAGCAAAGATAGATGGATGGGTGGATGGATAGATAGGTAGGTAGGTAGATAGAGATAGATAGATAGATAGATAGACAGACAGATAGCTAGATAAAGAAAGCATGTATAACCCAGTGGTCAGGCAGCATTGTTCACTACTGGCTGTTTCTCAGGGGGCCCAATATGTGCAGGGCTCCTAAGGAAATAGGATCTCTAACCACAGGCCCAAGATACTCCATGTAGAAGGGATCTGGAGATGTCCGACATTCTTTCTCCCAATATTCCTGGAATTGATGGTAGTGGGCCTTCTTCTTTTTAATCTTCTTGTTTTATTATGAAAATTTTCAAACATTCAGAAAACAACCATGAGCTCACCACAGAGCTAACAAAAGTGTTAACACTTTTCCATATTTACTTAAAAAAACAAAATGAAATTTTGTACATGTGGAGGTTTTTCCCCACATAAACACACGCTTAGTGTCATTTGTGTCTTTGAATAAAATACCACCTTATCTGGAGCTTCCTGTGTCAAATAGCTCCCCTCTGTCAGCCTCTAACCTCTTCTTGCTGGCACTTTTCACCACCTGAGAGACAGTATATTTATTTGTTTGTCTTCTGAGCATCTCCCTCCACTAGCGTGTCAGCTCCATGAGAGCCGGGATGTGGCTTTGTTCCTGTTGACGCCTCCTGGGCTCCAGGGGGGCTGGCACAAACTGGGAACGGATGAACACAGCTGAAGCCTCTTTCAGGCTTCCTGACCTGTCACCTCCCTCCCTGCCTCTCTGCCCCGGGGGAACCACTGTCCTGAAGTTTTGTCTATCCTCCCCATCCTTGTCTTCATAGACTCTAATTTTACTTATACCTTAAATCTGTGTGTGTGTATTGGGTCCATATGTGCTGGAGCAATAGATGGTGTTGTGTATCTGTAAAAACATTACATTTGCAAACACTCTATCCTCTGTAACTTGCTGTTTCTCACTCAACGTTATGTGTTGGAGATTTATCCATGTGGATATATGAGCATTTTCTTCATATATTTCATATTCCTACATTAATCCTTCTAGGATTTTATCACAGTGGGTCCATTCTTGGCCAGAGACTTTTAATCATGGCTATATCACCCTTCTGTCAGGGACTCTATGAGTCTGACCTGTGGTAACAATTGTAACAGACCTAGAAATGGGTTGGAAAAATGAGTAAGATGATAAATTTTATCACAGTGAAAAATTTTAAGAATTTATCAAATTGTACACTTGGAAAAAAGTAAGTTAGAAGGGGGACCAAGTAAGGGTATTCAATAAGGATCGTTCTCTTTGTAAAAATAAGATCATTGTACGTGATATTTTTACAGAGTGAATTTTACTCTGCACCAGTGAATACATTTAACTGTAAAATTCTATTTTTCCAGGAATTGTCATTTTGTTCTTGTCACCTTAGGAAATAGAATTTCCTCAAGGAAGACATACAAATGGCCAATAGGTGCATGAAAAGGTGCTCAACACCGCTAATCACCAGGGAAATGCAGATCAAAACCACAAGGAGGTATCACCTCACGCCTGTTAGAATGGCTATTAGCGAAAACACAAGGAACAGCAAATGCTGGTGAGGATGTGGAGAAAAGGGAACCCTGTGTGCTGTTGGTGGCAATGTAAACTGGTACAGCAACTATGGAAAACAGTGTGTAGGTTCCTCAAAAAATTAAAAATAGACCTACCATGTGATCCAGCTATCCCACTTCCGGGTGTAAATCCAAAGGAAATGAAAACAGGACGTGGAAGAGATGTCTGCACTCCCATGTTCATTGCGGCATCACTCACAATAGTCTAGATATGGAAACAAACTAAGTGGATGGATAAACAGATACATAAAATGTCGTGTATACACAATAGAATATTATTCAGCCTTAAAAAAGAAGGAAATCCTGTCATTTGTGGCAATGTGGATGAACCTGGAGGGTACTATGTGAAGTGAAATAAACCAGACAGAGAAAGACAAACACTGCATGGTATCACTTACACATAGAATCTAAAAAAAAATGGGAAACTCATGAGGTGATAGGTGTGTTAATTCGAAAAATCATCACATTGGACTCTTTAAATATCTTACAATTTTATTTGTCAGTTATACCTCAATAAAGCTAGAAAAACAAGAAGATAGAATTCTTCTTCTTATATATTTCAATATGCAGTTCTCTTGTATTAGAAAACCTTTAATGGCTCTTCTCTCAAGGAAGGAAATCTAGAGAATAAATATGTTGAGTTGTCCTAAAGTAATAATCAGAATTCTTGGCTTTCAACAAGATTCTAAATGTCAGAGAAGTCTGTTTTTGCTCTAACATGACATCTTGACTTCAGACACAGAATAACAGCAGTGCCTGGGTTTTCTTTAGGACACACTGAAATGTCTTCTTTCTGAGCTTCCTAGTGAAAGAATACTTGAGGACGAAGTTTTATGGATAATGCTTTTGGTAGATTTTGTAGATATAATTGAAAAAATTAAGGAAGATTTTACCACCCGTAATTTTGAATAATGACTCAGCAGTCCTTGGCTAAATATAAAACTGTTCTAGAAAGATCCCATGATTGACCCTGTTTTGCATTTTGCTCATAAAAATCCACCAGGGCTGTACAATGACTATCTTGTTTCTAGAGAGAGAGTCAGACTCTAGTTAGCTATTTAGCAATTTCAAAGCAGGCTTTGTTACTGCATTTCTTAAATTTGATTGGGATATTTCCTCGAACCCTATTAAACTTGAATATTTGAAAAGTGTATTTAACACATGCGGCAGTTCAGTGAGCTATCTGACCACGGCTGTTTCACATCGTCTGTTCAGTCGGCAGACATTTAGTGAGCATCCACCATGTTCCCAGCACTGCGCCCGGAGCTGGGTCTGTGGGATGAATAGGACAGGGTTCCTGTCCTCCTGGACCACATAATCGGGTGGCTGAGACAGATGTTTAACCAAGTTATCAAAAGGAATTGTCAGTGCTACAATAGAAGTAGGAATGTTCTGTCACTGTACCCTCCCTGTGTGGCCACGAGTCCTAGAGCAATAGAGCACTGCCATCAGTGACACTGTCAGGAAGTGCGGGGGTGGGGGTGGTGGGGGAGCTTTTGAGCCCACCCACCATCTTTATCAATCTCCTTCTCCAAGCTACTACTACTGCTAATGGTAATGATAATAACAGTAATTTTTTATTTGGGCAGTTGATGTTTTCTGAATCTTATATAAAGTACGACTAAAAACATCTTTAGAAACTTTGAATTTTATTGAATTAAAAGAATAGACTTTATTTTTTAGAGCAGTTTTATGTTCACAGTAAAATTGAGCAGAAGGTCCAGAGATTTCTCATATACGTACAGCCTCCCCCATTATCAACATCCCCCAACAGAGGGATACATTTGTTACAATCCACGAAGGCACATTGACACATCATTGACACAAAGTCTGTTGTTTACATTAGGGGTTCACTCTTGGTGTTGTACCTGGATGGGTTTTTTTCCTTTTTTTTTTTTTTTTTTTGAGGAAGATCAGCCCTGAGCTAGCTACTGCCAATCTTCCTTTTTGCTGAGGAAGACTGGCCCTAAGCTAACATCCGTGCCTATCCTCCTCTACTTTATATGTGGGACGCCTACCACAGCATGGTGTGCCAAGTGGTGCCATGTCCATACCCGGGATCCGAACCGGCAAACCCCAGGCCACTGAGAAGCGGAACATGCGAACTTAACTGCTGCGCCACTGGGCCGGCCCCTGGATGGGTTTTGACAAATGTGTAATGACATGTATCTACCATTATAGAATCATACAGAATAGTTTCACTGTCCTAAAAATCCTCCGTGCTCCATCTATTCATCCCTCCTCCTGTTTTACTGAATTTTACGTACAACCTAAGTAAAAAGTTTGCCTGAAATGTGAAAGCGGCTCCAGCTAGACTGGGACGCCGAAGCCCTCCCAAACACATTCTGGAATCACCACTGAATATGTTGGCTCCTTTGGTTATCCCTGCCTCTCTGTGAGAGCTGCTCTGTTTAGCACAAATGCCCAAGGTTTATGTCAGGCTCTGTGGCATTAAATCCTGCAGTTTCAAAACCAATGAATGTGTTGGATGTGTTCACGGCCAACTCATTGGTCACCACCCTCCCTCTCCGATCGCACTTTGACCGCCTTCATCTTTGCAGAAAGGTCGGAAGTCCCCAAACAGACCTGCCTCTGTGCTCGTGAGGGTTGGGGGTCTTCTGTGCTCCAGATGTCAGATCACAGCACAAACAGACCTATTTGCTTTTAGGAAAGCAAATGTTTTCTGTGTTCAACTGAGCTTGTAAAATTTCATTAAGAAGCTAATCATTAGTCCTGATTAAGTAAACACTGGATGTTTGGCATGAATATTTTAGCTTCCTATTTCCATGCTGGCTCGGCCTTTTCAAGGTTACTGATTGTCAGCTGGGACCAATAATTTTTCAGTCACCTGTGCAGTTCTCCACTTCATCATCAGAGAATCCCACCCATCCCCCCTCCATCAACTGGGGAAGAAAACCAAGGCTCTCCCAGAACCCCAGACATGAAGCTGGTTCTCCGATGCTCATTGGAGGACTGAACTCTGGATAGTGACTCTCACTCCAGTACAGGACAAGAGACTCAACTCTGCTTCTCTTTCTAATTCAACTTGAAATTGCCATCATTTTCTATCCTTCCATATTTGCCTTTATAAACATTTCAGGCTTTAACAAAGATCAGATTCTTTTTACCGATATTAAAAATATATATGAAGACGTGCTTGGATATTAAGCACTTATTTTCCAATCTAGGAAAGAGCAAAAGAGATAAAGATGCACAAAGCTTAAAGCAGTTGCTGCCAGTGACTCAGACATTATTAATATCTCTTGTAGGCACAGTGAATTGGAAAGGTGTTAGAAAGATTTTCTCTGGAGAAGAATACATTAGGACAACATTTCCCAAAGTGTTTCTCAGAGTCCAGAACAAATCTGACAAGTGTTTAGAAGAGGGAGAAAAGAGATTTCATGGCTAAATAAAATTGGGAAGTGCTGCTGCAAATTTCCCTGTTTTAGGGTTTACCATGCATATTGTCATATCAAAGGCTCTGAGAATTCCTGCCATAAGGAAACCTATTCAACTTTCTTGAACAAGTGTTTTCCAAAGACATTAGGCTTCGAATGCCTATGTCTTTTTTTTTCTCTTTCAGTTTTAACCTGACACCTGGAACTGTCCCTCAGAACCAGTGGAATACACTTATACTTTGGGACAGACTGTCATCGGATAGGAGTCTCTGGAATAGTCTATGGGCACGGTTCTCAAACTTGAGTGTGCATCAGAATCCTGGAAGTTATGAAAATACGGATTGCTGGGCCTTGCCTAGAGGTTCTGATTTGGGACGTCCGGGGCAGGGCCTGAGAATCTGCATTTCTAATAAGTTCCCAAGTGATGCAGATGCTGCTGGTTGTGGACTACACTTTGAGAACCACGAGTCCATGGTCGGACTGGAAGGAAAACAAAAGTTCGGGGGCTAGGGGTGGTACTACAGGGGTGCTGCTATACCGTGTGCAGGTTAACGTGCTCGTTCCGCCTATACTGATTGAACCTGCTGTGTGCCAGGTGCCAGGCTAGGTGCTGGGGGTACACTGGTGGGGGACGCAGGCCTGGTCTTTGCCTTCAGGAGCTTTCAGTGTAGTGAAGATACGGGCAGTAAACAGGTGAAGGGAGTGAGTCACTCGGTCCATCTAAGTTGAGAAGACCGCTGTGAAGGAAGCCCACCATGTGCTCTGATCCTGAACAGAAGGTGGTCAGGAAAGATCTCTCTGAGTGGCAGTGACATTTAAGCTGAAACTGGCCATGAGAAACAGGGGCCATGAGAAGATGGGGTTATGTCCAGTCTGGATAAAGATACGAGCAAAGGCCCTGAGGGGTGGGGGGGAGAGAGTGGCAAGTTCCAGGAGATGAAAGAAGGCCATTGTGGCTGGAGGACAGTGAGTGAGAGAAAGTGGAAGAAAAGGAGTTTGGAGGGGAGACAGGGCAGGGCCAGGTGATCAGAACTGAAGTGAAGGGCTTAGATTTCATTCTAAATGCAAAAAGTTCTGATAAATACTTTAAAAAGTCACCTTGGGTGTTGGGTGAAGGGAGGATTGTGAGGGAAGGGTAGAGGCTGTGAGGCCAGCGGGAAGCCGATAGCTGGAGAGAGGGTGGAAATGCCCAGTGTGGAGCAGGGTGGTAGCTGTGGGCAGGGCCGTGTGCATTCATGAGCTCTAGGGGGCGCCACTCCGTGGATGACTTGTATCTGCTAGAGGTGGAGAGGCGGGGGTTGCTTCCAGGTGTATCACGGGGGTAGCACATACAGGATTTACCGATGGGTTAAATGTGAGGGCCAAGGAAGAGAGAGGTACCCAGAATGACTCCTGGGCTCCTGGCTTGAGCAATAATAAATAGAGAAGGGAAGAGCTGTAGGAGGAGGAGGAGCCAGTTCATTTCTGGGAGAGGGAACAGAATTCAAGAACTACTTTTCGAGGGACACTGAAGTGACCGTAGCCACCATTATCCTGCAAATATAGTATTTGGCCATTTACTGGTATACAAAAGAAATGATGTTGGGATTTAATAAATATTCTCATTTGAGAGTTGCTCTGTATATCGTGTATGAATGGCTCCCTGGTTGCCCTGAACTAGAAAACATATAAGGCCATTTAACACTAAACATAATGTTGTCTTTCTCTAATAATTCAGAGAACACTTCAGAATCTCACAGAGACTGTTACTATTGCTGTGTGACAAACCACCCTACCATTTAGTGGCATAAAGCAGCCATTTTATTATGCTCATGGGTTCTGTGGGTGAGGAGCTCAGACAGGGCATAGCTTCTCTCTGTTCCATGATGTCTGGGCTCAGCTGGAAAGACTTGTCAGCTGGGGGGCTTGACAGATGGGGCTGGAATCATCTAGAGGTGTCTTCACTCACATGTCTGACGGTTGATGCTGGCTGTTGGCCTGCACACCTGCTTGTGGCCTCTCCACATGGCCCGGCTTCCTCACGGCTGGGCACCTACAGGGTAGTTGAACTTCTGATGTGGCAGCTCAGGGCTCCAAAGGCGAGTCCTCATTGCAAAGATCTTGAATCTCTCAATTACACCGACAGGTGGCTGAATTCGTGTTCTGCTTAATAGAACGCCAGATAAGAAAGAGGTTGCTGTGCTCAGCGTGATGCCTCGGGGATAATTTGACTTGTAGGGAAGAAGAGCCTGTAAAGAGGAAGAGCTGGCTGTTTTGCATTGAACCAGATGACAGAGATGTTCTCACTTTGGCTGTGAGCCAGTCATGTGGTAAACAAGTACTTTTCCAGTCTCTTCCACTTGCCCAGCCCCGAGAGGTGAAGCAACCAAGCATAGTTCATGCTTATCGGATGGTAAGAGGATGTTTATAAACTAGGACATATAAGAACAGGTTGGAATTACTTAAAAACATTACCTGGACACAGATTTCCCCGAACCCCTACTTTTAGATCCATTCTGGTGGGCTTCATCCATGAAGTGGTAATGCACAGTGTAGAAATTATTCTTGATGTGGATTTTGCGCAGCCTTCAAAGATTGGAAGATGCCAGTCTGAGTTGCATGGTCTAGGCCTAAGGTAAGATCCTTGGTCTAAGGCAGTAGATTCCAAAAAGGGGAGTATAGGCATCTCAGAAAGTGTGCAAGGTGATCCGCTGGGGGCCATGGAATACCTACTTCTAGTTCTTAAAATAATTTTAATTTATATTTTTGTGCATATTTTATAGACTGTTAAATATGATAATAAAGTAGTGAGTTATGAAATTTATGAATGACTAGTTAAATAAATAATTTTGTTTGTGCTCAAAAAATTGTTTTTCTGCTGACAGGGCAGTGCTTGAAGGCAGGTCTTATCACATTTATGCCTTGAAGCTAGTGCTTTTCAAACTTTATTATGCATACAAATCACCTAGAGAAACTTGATTGTTCTTAGCTCAGTGCAAGAGTGATTCGACTTTGGGGAACTGATTTGCGCTGTCTAAGCTCATGAGAGACTGATTTATAAACCAAAATGCCAAATTTATTAATTTCCGTTAGCTTGAAAACTAGACCTATTGTTTATGCATGTTGCGCTTATATTCTTGCACAAAGTGATTTCTCTCAGGATACTGAATGTCAGACAAGAACCTTGAACTAGAAAGAAAGTTTTTGGTTCCCACGGGATATTTTCAAGAAACCAGTACAGTCTAGTGGAAGGTCTCTCCTTGGGATGCAGCATAGAATATGGCTAAGAGTGTGAGCCCTGGTGGCCACACTGCCTGGGTTCCAGCTGTGGCTCGGCTGCCTACCAGGTAGGCAGCTGAACCCACAGTGTGACCTTAGGCTAGGTAATTAACCTCTCTGTGCCTCTGTTTCCACATCTGTAAAATGGGGCTACTCATAGTTCCTATCCACTCTGAGCATAATCCATGGAAAATGCTTAGATCAGGGGCTGGCACATATTAAGAACTCCATCAATGTCGGTGATTCCTCTCTAAGGATGTTTCTTTCTAAAGAATTTAATTTTTGCCTAGAATCAGCAACTCCTACTTCTCTAGACTTTTCTTCTCATATAACATCCTCTTTTTGGTATTCCTCGATTTCACTTGGAGCCTTTGTCAGTTCAGTATCTGAAGCCCTTCTAGAATAGGGATGCTTCCTCCTTCATCTGTGAATGATGGAACCTGCCACAATGCCTGGCTCTCAAACCCACCCATAATATTTATGGCATCACCTGTGCCTCAGAGCACGTCTCTGGATTGCAGTTTATTTGGTCCAAATGGTACTGCTTTTGTTCAAAGGCTTGTGCACACTTAGAAGGAAAAGTACAGATCCCAGTTGTCAACTCAAAAGTGTTCAGAGTTCAGCAAGTGGTGCCAGTGTGTAAAGATGGGCGGGGGGGGGGGGGGGGGGGTGGCGCGCGGGCTGTGCTGAACTGGAGCATTAGTGCCCCAAGAAAGACATTCCAATTTAGATTTTAAAAACCTCTGTGCCAGCCAAACAGAACATCTCTGTGCAGATTTGGGTCCCATTTTGAGCCCTGGTATAGATTGAAACAGGTGTAGATGACAGCTTACACATGCATGTTTATTGCCTTTACTAAAGCATGAACTTAAGGGCAAGAACAGTTTCATTTCTCTTTGTCTCAAACCCCTCTCCCCAGGCCCTTATGAAAATTATTAGAAAATCCTGTTTATTTTATAAAATAAGTCAAATCATTTCCATTATCACTATGTCATTTTAAGTGTATTATCTAAAATAAATCCAAGTTTAAATGCTGTCACATATAAATACATGCTCATCATTAGTATTAAACATTTCTTTCATTGGTTAGGTTTTAGGGTACATGGTTCCTGATGCTATATATGCCGGCACCTTCTCTCATCAGTAACCTTTCCACAAATTGTGTTTTGTGGTGGGTTACTCCTGGGAAAACTCCAGCAGTCAGCTAATGTGTCCATTGTCTTTTAGACACAGAACTGTGTTTTCTGAGCTTCTCTGGTGTTCCAGGGCTCTTCTTACTGGTCTCCTGGTTACCAGTCTTTATTCCTAGCTGCTCACAGATGCTCGCCCACAGGAAACGAGATGCATCCTGTGACCTACTCACTGTGGTCGGTCCTCACTCCAGCTTTCTGTCACCCCAGTAATTACAGGTGGCTGTGGCAGCAATTAGATTTTGTTCACCAAAGATGAAAGGCTTGTCCGGTCAGCTCCTCTGTCAGGTGACACCTCCCACATTGTTGAGCATATTTTGATTTTGTTCATCTGATCCTGAGCATCTCCAGTCACAGGACCGACTAGAGAGAATGTTTATCCGGCCCTGGGACATAGGATTATCTCCAATCACAGGACTGACTAGAAAGGATGTTTATCTGGCCCTTGGACATATTTTCCCTCCTCCTGTTTGGATGGCGCTATCTTGATGACCCTGGAATTTAGGTGAGACTAAGTGGACACCAGATCCTTCCTACTCCTGTGCCCACCCTGGCTCTCTCGCTCTTTCCATAAGCCCTCCAGGATGGGCATGTTGGGGAAAGAGTAAAAACATGCATTAAATCATACCAGCCAGCCTTGTTGAGCACTGACCATACACTAGGAACTGTGCCAAGAGCTTTGTTAGCATCATTTCATTCCATCTCACAAGTCACCAGGAGGTAGGTACTGTTATTTTCCCCATTTTACAGACAAAGAAACAGAGGCTCCGAGGAGGGTCCAGTAACTTGCCTGAGGTCATATGGCTCTAGGTGGCAGGGCCAGGATTTGAACCTGGCTCTTCTGCCTCCAGGGCCCCCTAGGTTGTCCTGCCATCCTCAGAGGTGGCTAAACTCAAGGCAGAATCAACTAAGTGTAAACCAAGTCAGGGGCCACGGAGGGAGGGACTGCTAATTCTGAGAGATGTTGCTGGGAAGGCGTTGCTGGGAGGTCCTGGGGGAGGTTGAGGGCTGGGCCTTCTAAAATAAGTGAGACATCTTAGGGGTAGAGAAAATGCGGAGGAGGAGGCAGTTCTGGTTAAGAGGCAGGCCTGACTGAGCAGAGGCCTGGTGCCAGGAAAGCCAGTGCTCTGGGGCTGGGAGGGGTCCCTTGGCGGGGGATGGGGTTGAGAGGGATGGGCGGTAGGAGCAGTAGGAGGTGCCAGAATCCTGTCGCAGGATGACCTTCCTCCTCCCGTAGAAAATGGACAGTGATCATCACCGCGCATGCTCAGTGTGGAGGCACAGCCCGCCCTTCTTTCTTCCAGTGAAGAGACAGTGCTGTGGGACAGGCCTCTCCTGAGAGCTGCTCTTCAGCTGGGGGAAGTGCATGACCTTCCTGACCCCACAGTGTGGCCTGGAGAACAGAGGGAAAAGGCTTCTTGTAACAGGCCTTCCTGGGAACTGCAGGAACACACAGCTGCGCTTTCCTCCCTCCACTCCAGCCCCCTCATCCCGACACCCTTGACCTTGTGCTGCCAGAGAGGGGTCTTGCTTCCCAGACACAGCTGATAGCATCGGAGGCTAGGTGTGAGCTGAGGAATGTAGAAAGTTTCCGCTCAGGCAGGTTGGAAATAAAGTTGTTTCTCACCTTCTGGATAGAATTTTCCAGGAACTCTGGTCCTAGCTGAGTGACTTGGCTGGTCTGGGATCTGGATTCTCCAGCACACCTCAACCTCTTTGGGAAACCCATCCTTCTGGGAAATTCTTGAGGGGTTGAAAAGAGTTAGGTAGCACCTGTGACCCTGCTTCCTTCTCTTGTCCTTTATAAAGCACTTTGATGGAACCACTCTCCACTGTAATCTCATCAACCCTCTCCTTTTAAGAAATGATGTTGGTTTTCCCCATCACCAGCCCCCTCCCCAGCACTGGGCCTGCACTGGCCTGTTAATAAAGATTACCAAGACGCGCCTTCTACTTTCTATGACTGTTCCGACATCTAGATTTCCTAGGCCTGGAACAATTCCACACTAGTAGTTTCATCTTAATGAGAGCCTCTAATCATTTCATACACAAGTTTGGGCTAGCCAGAGACAAGGAAATAAATGTTCCACATTAAAAAAAATTCATTGTTGGTTCCCTAGTTCCACAAGCCACTGAGTTCCCAGGAGCTGGCATTTGTAGACTGGCCCTGGACATTAATGTCCCTCTCTGGGTCTTACTGTAGGTGAGGTCTTAGAGAAACCCAAACTCCACAGCAGACAGCCGTCATTGGAGAGGTCGCAGGTGAGTTTTCTTGATAAGGAATGCTAACTGAGCCTCATAGCTTCCTGTCACCAGTTTCTTAGCAATCTTCTCACCCTCTGGGTAAATAAGGTACAAAACCAAGACCCCAGTTGAAAACAACAGAATCGATAGTAAGTCTGATAGGGCTGAGAGTTCTGCGAAGGTCAAACAGCTTTGAAACAAGGCCAAGCCCTACCTGTGACGGACTTATGGGATTTCTATGTTCAATGAAGGTTAGAGATGGATGAGAGCCACAAACAACCATGGAACCCACCCATCCAGACTCTTTGGCATCCATAACCCCTTGTAGATAACCAGTTCTCTGTCTCACCTCAGAAACCTGCTGGCCACCCTCATACAGACCCGTTTGTTTTATTGGGGTGTAGGTTTTGATAAAGAGTCTAAGATAAATCAAGACGTTACTCCTTTTTATTCTTCCAAGAACCATATATTGAGCACCTACTGTATGCTAGGTTGATACAGAGATGAATAAGACTATCTCTGCCCTGAGCCTACAGCCCAGTTAGGGGGAGGCAGGAAAAAACAAGGGCAGATAATCAGTTGTGATGGTGCCATGACAGAAGACTGCAGAGTGGAGGGGGAGGCGTTGGGTAGAGGTTTCAGAAGAAAGGACATTTGAGCTGAGTGTGAAAAGATTCTTCCAGGTGATTCAAAAACCCCAAATCAGGGGCTCCCTGATTTGTGAATTTAAAGTAAAATGTGTCTTTATGTCAAATGTCCCTGCTTCTTCTCAAGAGGAAACTGTTGAGTGTCTCAAAGCCTCACACTTTTGCATTTCCATCCATCTGCAACTCGCCTTTGGTCAGGAGGTCACCACGGCCAGCAGTCTTTGCTTTGGTGAGGAGATAGTAGGAGAAGCTCATCACATTCGTGGCAGGAGGAAATTCGGATTCTTAGAAATAAAATGTGCATAAGAAGGGGGCCAAAGTTCACAGAGCTCTGCTGTTTTGTCCACAGCCATTCAGGGAGTGGAAGCCTAAACATCTTGTCACGGTGAGGATGCGGAGAGAAATCATGGCAGGACAGTTATGCTTAAAACCTAAGCATATCTTCTTAGGGCTGAAGTTGGGAGTGATCTGGACTAGCATTGACTTATGGATTGTAGGGAGGAAAATATCACATACCAGAACATACTGTGGGCTAAGCCATCTAGCCAGGTGGATCACTAATGGTGATGTGGTCTCCGGGGGGATTTCAAGGCTGAGCATGAAGCATGAATCAATGATGGCTGGTGGATAGGAAGTGGGTGATGGAGTAGCCTCTACAGGCCGTGAGATCGTGGCAGGGTGGGAGCTAGTAAGTTGCCCTATGTATAGGAAATAGAAGGCTGATGTGCTAGTGAGATATGCCTGGGTCTGTTCCATCTCGAGGTCAGATTGCCCAGAGAGGGACACGAAGACCTCAGGTCTAGAGCAGCCAAGAGGTGATGCCCCAGGACCCTCATCTGATTGAACCTCATCTCCTCTTTTGATTTCTAGTCATTATTTTATAATTCAATGGACAAAATAATCAATTTTACACAACTTGATATGTAGACCTCTTTCAGAAATACATATGTTATGTAAAGCAAGATACATTTAAATTAAAAATCATTCTCTTCCATGAATACATAAACTCAATAGAGAAAAGATAATACTTTTGGTAAGCAAGCAAACCATCCAAATATATATTAGTATTTAATCCATCAGTGGAAGGTCAGATCCGCCTGTCCTCTCTGGTGCTGAGTACATGGTATTTGCGATCTTCTGGGGAAGACCCCGTTCTTGCCTCCTCTATGCTCTCCAAAAGCAGATTGTTGAGTAAGGATCCTAAGTGCTCTTAACCCATGTGAAAAAGTACTAGTTATCCCTGAAAATACAAAATGATTTAGAGTTGGGCTGGGGAAAAGTATCTCTTACAGTCCAAGTTTATAAAGGCCAAGTGCATCCCTAGTGACCATTTTCTCTGATGGTTGTTCTTAAGTGGTACAGGTTTATTTGAAATTGCCCTGGAGGTGGAGAGGTGCATTTCCCATATCCCTTGGCCCCAAGGAGTGCTGTTACGTAACCATCTCCAAGTTCTGGGGCCGCTCATGTCAGTCTGCAACTAAAGATCTTGGGAAGCCTGACATTTTGCAGTCTACCCTTGCTAAGCAGAATGCTCTGTGTGGAATCGCAGCCGGTGCTTGACTTTTATCCCATTGGCTCAATTTAGAAAGGTCTTGCTTCTCGATGTAGAAGGTGGTCCCCTCGTTATCTTCCTGAGGACCTCTAATGAGTCTGTGGTGGCTTTGCTTCTAATAAATTAACAAGGGGGACTCTTATTGATAGCATAGGTGCCTTTGGTGGCAAAACTCTCTTGTGAAGTGCTGGAAAGTTTTGGTGAGGGTATTCTAGCTTGGGGATGCCTGGTTTGAAGGTTTTTAGCTTTGGGGGAGGAGAGAAAGGGCTTAGCATCCAAACCCCCAGGGCAGCTTTTGTCTGTCCAGGTTGCAACCAGATCTGACTCTGCTGAGCTACTGAGACTGGATGAGAAAGGAGGGCTTCACGGCAGCAGGATTACAGTCTGAGCAAGGGTTTAGAGCTGCTGAGGTGTCCGTGTTCCAGGTGGTTCTGTGAGAGGAGAAGACTCCACTGTGGGTCCCATGAGGTAATGGATGACTCATGCAAGGCCCACCTCTGGATCTGGGAGAGGTTCCCGTTACCTTCGGGTTGAGGTAGGACAGGATGCAATGGCCATGTGCAAGGAGGTTGACTGCTTCAGACCAGAGAGGAGGTGGGCCAAGCACTGCTATGGGCACTTGTAGGCAGTGCCAGCCCTTCTATTGGTAAACAAATAACATTTCTTAGTAGTAAAACTGTTTCTCCAGAACTGTTCTGAATCTCCTTCTTGTTTTGTCTAATCACCAAGGGAACTGAAAAACTCAGGATAAGCCACTAAAATATCCATAATAATAATAACAACACTAGAATGGCTAATTGGGCATCTAGATTTTGCCTGCAAGGGAAGTGATCCTATTTTCATTTCACAGAAAAGGGAAATGAGTCTCAGAAAGGTTGCTTTATTTGCCTAAAGTCACACAGCTCATAAGCAGCAGAGGAGGGATTCAAAGTCAGGTCATTCTGGTGCCAGAGTCTATGTTCTTATGGCCACTTGCGGCTGCCTCTAGTGAAAGTGTGTCTGTCCTGCAGGTCACTTGACAGGAAAGATCAGAGTAAGACCAAAGGCCTCCAGAGTGCCCTGAGGAGGGTGGACCAGGTTCTTCTTGGAGAGGAATTCTTACCGATTAGTGAGGCCCTCGGTGGTGTTGTGAGAGAACACAGAGAATGTGGAATCAGGAAACTGTCACCAAATGTTGGTGTGTGACTTTGGGCAAGTCAGTTCATTCCCCGAGTCAGCCTGGGTCCCGCCCTGTGAAATGGGGACGATGGTGCCTACTTGATCGGTCCCCTTGGGTTTTCCCAAGAACCAGGTGAGGAGAGTGCAGGAGAGCGCCCTGGCAGCTCTATGGGGCGTCTGCAAGTTCCAATTTTCCCATGCTTCATCGAAAACATAATGTTTTGTCATTTGCAAAGAAACACATTCACATAACAATTATTTACAGCCTACTACAAGGTTGTGAAGGCTTTGGACAGGAAATAATGTCCAGCGCTTTACTGTTTCTATGTAATTATTTAAAATTAGCTTTCGTTAGAGCATACCTGTTGTGTTTGCTTTTTTAAAATAGGAAAGTCTTCTCTTACTTGCAAAAGGAATTTTGTTTTCTTGTTTCTAAACTTCATTTCATCCAAGTCTTGAAATAAAGGCAAAGAATGAAGAAGGTAAATACCCATCAAATTCTCCACCCGGAGGTAATCATTGTTCACACCGTGGCACATCGAGCAGAGCCGACCTTGGGTCAGGCTAACTGCATTGGTGATTTTTATTACCAGTATTACATTTAAACTCTATTTCCGAAATATCCACCTGGAGGCTGAAAAAGACTTGTAAAGAGATACTAATCAGTTCAGTTAAGGTGATTTTCTATGGAGCACAGAAACTGTTTTTATAAGCTTTTGCTTTTAATCCACATCCTTTCACGCCGTGCTTCCTTCCTGTTTGGCGTTTTCTGACGCTGTGCGTGGTGTGTCTGCTCTTTGCTGGCTGCTGGGATTACCCTGCCATTAGTCCACTGTAGCAAATAGCCCACTGCCTGGAGTCAAGAGAGCGAGATTGTCTGAGGCTCCATGAAGGCAGGGACGGAACTGTCTCTTGAATGCTACTGCATCCTAGGACTGAGCATGGGCACACAGTAGGCCCCAGGAAGTACTTTGTCATTTGTATGAATGAGGGGTTCCACCACTGCCATTAACAGCTGTGTGACTTTGAGCCAATCGTTTAAACTCTTGGGATGTCTCTAGTACTCTTCCAGTTCAAATATTTTGTAATCTAGGCTTCCTCTCCTGAGCTTTTGATTCTGACACTGTGCGGTCGTTTATCTGATGACAAATTTTCCCCACTGCTGTCCCCTTAAAGCTGTGAAAAACCAGCAGCTGCCTTCTCTTCACCTTTTCATTAACTGGAGATAATTTTCCAACCGATTATGTTATTGTCTTAGTTATCCGCCTCTCCTAAGCCATTTATGTTTGTTGAATAAGTTGGCTAATGAACTAATTAAGAGAGACAGTGAGCCTGGCCGGGGTGGGGTCCTGAAACTAGACTTCTCACCTTGCTGGGTAGCTCACTGGAACCGAGAGCAGCTCCAATGTGTGGGCTCCCTTAAATATCCTTAGCAGTAAAACATTCCCACTGTGTATAGGAGAATTATTGTTTCTTCATGAAAAGCTACTAAACAAATACATTAAAGTTAAAGACACTGCTTCTTAATATACTTGGGATGCTGCACAGAGCAACTGTGAACATTAGCTCCTAGGATGCAGGGGAGGTGGTGCTCTCCAGACCTGCATTGGGTTTCATCAGAAAGTCCTGATGATTGTCTTTGTAGTGAGTGGATGTATATTCCTCTTTCATTGGCAGCACAGCACAGCATCTTGGCCGGTTTTCCATTCTGTAGACCTAAAGGGGTGGAACCCTCTTGCATGTTTTGTTTCCACTGACTTTTAGGAAATGTTTCTGGCCAAATGATATCAGGACAATGGAACAAATAGTTGGTACTCCATCAGCCTTCCCATGCCAGGCTGCTCTAAAACGACTTCCGTCACTTGGGAATTTCTGAGCACAGTGGTAAGAGCCCCAGAGTCTTCTGGCAAGACACTGCTGACAGGCTGCAGTGTGCCCACAGGTCAATCATAAACCATTCACCTCCCCACTTGGACTTAATTTTCTAGATTTGTTTTCTACATCCTTACTCAATACAGATTTGTCAAAGGTTTTGTTTAGGAAACATAAATGTTCTAGGGTTTTAAAGAGAAATCTTGCTTGTGCTTACTTTTAAAGCATACAGACTTTAACCCAACACCCCATTCTTTTGTAAGAACTTCTCTTTTATGACTATACATGAGCAGGACGTGAGTTGCCTCATTTCTTTTCATGAGTTTGCCATTTCTTTTCTCCTCTTAACTGAATTTATCTTGTTGCCTGGCTGTATTTTTTTAACTCTTAAATATGCCCTTCTTTCCATTATGTAAGATAGAGAATGTTTTACATGCCTAGTTATGTATTTTAAAAACAGGTTTATCGAGATATAATGAGCATACAATAAACTAGATGTACTGAAAGTGTACAATTTACAAAATTTTGACATGTTTACACCCATGAAACCATCACCACAATCGAGATAATGAATATATCCATCACCCCCAAAAGCTTCCTGCCGCCCCTTCGCATCTCTCTCCCAGCCTCCTCAGGAATCACTCATCTGCTTTCTGTCACTGTACATCAGTTTGCATTTCCTAGAATTGTATGTAAATAGGTTCATACAGTATGTATTCTTTTTTTGCCTGACTTCTTTCACTCAGCATAATTATTTTGATTCATCCGTGTTGTGACATATAGCAGTAGTTCATTCCTTTTAATTGCTGAGTAGTGTTCCATTATATGGAAATACCACAGTTTATCCATTCATTTGTTGATGGAAATTTGCATTCTTTTGCATATTTGGCTATTACAGATAAAGCTGTTATGAACATTCATGTGCAAGTCTTTGCATGGGTACATGCTTTCATTTCTCTGGGGTAAATAAGAGTAGAATATCTGGATCGTGTGGTAGGTCTGCATTTATCATTTTAAGAAATTGCCAAACTATTTTCCAGAGTGGTTATACCATTTATTCCCACCAGCAGTGTATGAATGTTCCAGTTTCTCTACATTCTCACCAACACTTCATCTTGTCAGTCCTTTTGATTTTAGCCATTTTAGTAAGTATGTAATGTGACTTTGATTGGCGTTTCCCTAATGATTAATGATGTTGAGTATTATTTTGTGTACTTGTTTGCTAACTGTATATCTTCTTTGGTGAAGTGTCTGTTCACATCTTTTACCTACTTTTTAATTGTGTTGTTCGCTTTCTTATTAGTGAGTTTTGAGAGTTTTTTGTATATTTTAGGTATAAGTGCTTTATCCAATATATGCTTTGAAAAATATTTTCTTCCAGTCTGTGGCTTATCTTTTTCTTCTCTTAACAGTGTGTTGCAAAGAGCAGAAGTTATTAATTTTGATGAAATATGGCTTATTGATTTGTTCTTTTATGGGTCATTCTTTGGTGGTGTATCTAAGAAATCTTTGTCTAATCCAAGGTCACAGGGGATTTCTCCTGTGTTTCCTTTAGACATTTAATAATTTTAAATTTTTCATTGAGTTCTGTGATCCATCTTGATTTAATTTTTGTGTAGGGCGCAAGGTATGGGTCAAAGTTGTGTTATTTTTGCTCATGGATATCTAATTGTTTCAGCACCATTTGTTGGCAAGGCTGTCCTTCACCAGTGAATTGCCTTTGTACCTTTTTTGAAGATCATCTGTGGTATTCGTGTTTGCGTCTTGGCACCAACACCAAGTTGTCTTGCTTACTGTTGCTTTATGACGTCTTAAAGTTAGCTAGTGTTAGTTCTCCAACTTTATTCTTATTGCCTGCTTATACTTTTTACTTGAGAGAATTTTTTCCTTGAGTCTAGAGTATTAGAACAAGAGTACTGATTATAATAACCAATAACTTTCATTTTGTTTACCAAGGCTCATAACTATTCAGAGTCAGCAAGAGCATGAACAATGGAATCAAGATCTGGTTCTGAATCCTGGTTCTATCACTTACTAGCTGTGTGACTCTGGTCAAGTTACTTATCATCTCAGAGTCTCAGGCTCCTCAACTGAGGATGATGATATTTAATATCATAGTTTTGTTTTAAGGAACAAATTAGAAAATACAAAATCTCTGATATAACTTTTGCTTAATATGAATTATTTTAGTTTAGAAAACTGGTACAATAAAAATATCCAGTGTTTAGTTACCCAAGGCAGATATAATCAAAATGTCTTTGGCATCCTAATTTCTCTTATTCTATCTCATTTTAAAGTCTTTTGAGTGATTCTTGTTTAGTTTTAAAAATTGGATATAGTTTTGAGGTTTGAACGTATAATTTGAACTTTTTTTAGATATAGCAAAAGGTACTAGTTTTCTCATATGTCTACATTACGTTCAAATGGATGAATTAAAATACCAACAGAATGATGGTTGAATAAAGTTGTTTGATCATGGAGGTGTATAGGGACAGAGATTTGCTATCAGCTTTGAGGCGCAGAAAGTTCTAGCCAAGGAAAATCCAGCTCCATGAGATAATGTGTGCATGAAAGATGAATAACAATTGTAAATCTAAATTTTTCTCTTACGGTGACATAGAGGAGACGTTGATCCATCTCTGCTACTTTCATTGAAAGTAGAATTAAACAATATAAAGAGAATCTCCATACATCATAAGAAAAAGATTAATAACTGAGTTTAGAAATGGGTAAAGGACATGGACAGGCAGTTTGCAGTTGAGGAAGCCAGAACTTTAAATAAACATATGAAAAGAATCTTAACCTCACTTGTCTTTAGTGAAATGCAAATAAAATGACAATGAAATACCATGTCAGGCACATCATATTGGCAAAGAGTAGTAAGGTTGATAACATCAAATATTAGCAAGGGTGCTGAGAAAAGGCACTAATATGTGGCTGATGGGAGTCTAAATTGGTAAAACTATTTTTGGTTTTTTTGAGGAAGATTAGCCCTGAGCTAACTACTGCCAATCTTCCTCTTTTTGCTGAGTGAGACTGTCCCTGAGCTAACATCCATGCCCATCTTCCTCTACTTTATACATGGGACACCTACCACAGCATGGCTTTTTGCCAAGTGGGATCCGAACCGGCGAACCCTGGGCCGCCGAGAAACAGAACGTGCAAACTTAACCGTTGTGCCATCAGGCAGGCCCCTGTAAAATTATTTTTGAAAGCTATTTGACAATACCTAACAAAATTGAATATGAATATACCCTAAGATCCAGCACTTCCTTTTCTTGGTATCTGCTCTAGACAAATTCTCATACCTAAGCAGAAAGAAACATGTACAGAGATGTATATTGCACCACCATTTGTAATAATGAAGAATCGAGACAGCCTAACCTAACACACTCTCTCTCTCTTTCACACATACACACACACACACACACACACACACACACCTTCAAGCTATTTTCCGAACCATTTGCAAGTCACAATCCTCATGGCATTTTACCCCTAAAGTTATATTTTAAGACAGAGTTCTGAAGCGGATGTAGAAAAATGTTAACATGTTTGGTTTTGCTGGTGGAAATGTATAGTTTGTTATTTTCTGCACTTCTCTGTATTTGTGAGATGTTAAAACTTGAAAGTAAACATGAAAATTTTAAAAGGAAACATGATTTTGTTTCTCTCCTTTGCTTTCTTCTTTACAGCTTCCTTTAGTGCTCCACCTTAAGACGAAGCATCTTTCCCATTTTGCGTTTTGTTTGATTTAAACCTGTAAACATGTCTTCGGCTCTTCTCCTCACATGATTTGAGGTACCTCCAAGGTACCTATTTTGTGTTCAGAGTTTCTTTAGATTTCTCCTTGCTTCTAGTGATCTCTGTTCAGTATCACGTTCTGCTTATTGGGCCTAAGTTGTCAGTTATTTCCCTGCTTCTATGATATTAGTGGGCGTTTGGAGTGACGATTGGAACTTAACTTCATCTTTCATGACAGGAAGGCTTTGCAGGGCCTGTTTTCCTAACGTTGCTCCATCTGCCTGTCTTGGAATGTGAGATATTTATATGTCGGGAGGGATGTTTGTTTTAGGGTATGACAGATACTTATAATGAAGATTAGCTCACGCACTTCTAGCTGAGAATTTCCAAAGCAGGTAATAAACAATTCTTAATCTTAAAAATAGAGGTTTGGGGTGCCTCCTCAGTCTGCCTGTCTACACAGTAGTTTTAGCTGCCAGAACAGCCTCTCTGCCATGTCAAGCTCACTTTACATGTACGTAGTGCAAGTTCCCTATTTTCTTTCATTTGCTTCTTTGGTAAACAGATGACCGAAACTTCCTCTGCCTGATCTCTCTCTGACTTACTGCAAATGTAGCTCAGACGCCAGCTGGCTGTGTGTGTCTTTGGCTATTCATAGAAAGGGAGGGTTTACCTTCCTTCCTCTAGAGAAACCTGGGTCTTTTCATGGGTCTGCATCTGTTTGCAAAGGGCTATTTGGAATTGGAGCTACTGAGTAATGGAAAAACATCTCTCTTTTTGTGGTACACTCCCCCCCTTCCCCGCCCCCCCCCCCCCCCCCCCGCTTATCTGTGGCGGATACGTTCTAAGACCCCCAGTGGATGCCTGAAACTCTGGATAGTACCAAACCCTATATATAGATCATGTTTTCTCCTGTATGTCCATACCTATGATAAAGTTTAATTTATAAATTAGGCACAGTAGTTCTGCACTTCATCCTCTGCCCGAGGAGAAGGCCGCTGTGCTTTGCCATAAGCTCGACAAACGGAGCAGGAGACAAAAAGGGAGAAGAAAAGGGGGAGGTTCCGGGGAAAAGAGAACATGAGTAATACTACTATTAAAAATATGTTCCAGGTGGGGGCCAGCCCCATGGCCGAGTGGTTAAGTTCGCGTACTCCGCTTTGGCAGCCCAGGGTTTCACTGGTTCGGATCCTGGGTGCAGACATGGCACTGCTCATCAGGCCACATTGAGGCGGCGTCTCGCGTGCCACAACTAGAGGGACCACAACTAGAATATACAACTATGTACTGGGGGCATTTGGGGAGAAAAAAGCAGAAAAAAAAAAGAGATTGGCAACAGTTGTTAGCTCAGGTGCCAATCTTTAAAAAAAAAAAAAGGTTCCAAGCCAAGGATCCTCCTAGGGTGTCTAGAAGAAGAAACAAGACCTATCTGGTAATTATGGAGTGCTAACATAGCTAACAGAGATCCTTTAATTATTTTTTTCAAAATGTCTTTTTGTTTATCCTACTGTTTGAATCCACAGCATCCCTATCGGGGGCACCCACCTTTCAGAACTCTGTTGTTAAGTCTTATTGTCACCACTTAAGAGAGAGAGACTCTGAGCCCTTGGATAGGTTGCATGACTTGCCCAACGCAGCAAACTGATGTCAGAGAAATGGGTGTCCTGGCTCCCAACCTGAAACTTTTTTCCTTATAAAAATGGAAGCAAGAACATCATCTTAGAAGTTGCCTTGATAGTCCAAAAACCTTTCCGTTGTACTGCCCAGATATTCTGGAAAAAATGTGACAAACATATAGTAAACATCTTTCTAAATGAACTAACAATAAATGAATAGTGTGGGGCCAGAAATGAAGAGTAAACTGAGAAGCAAATCTGGAAGCACATGAGCTTATACTGCAGGGAGAAGTCAATACTCCAGGGCCTTGGCATCCAACACTTGCTCGGGGAGGGGAGACAAGGTGGAGAATGGGAACTGAGACCCTCACGTAGAGAAAGACCCTGGAAGTGGTCTTGAAGAAAGATGCTTGAAGCGAAATGGTGAGCTCGAAAAAAAGCCAAACCCTCCACAAGCAGATGGCACAGCGATGCATTAGCCTAGATTCTTGGGGGGGGGGGAATAAAAGTGTCTCCACTGAGCACTTGCATCACCAGAGTCTGCCCTCATGTGGTTTGGGGTTTTGAATTCACAACGTCTGCATAGTCCAGGAAATTTCAAGCTGAAAAATAAGCATAAAAATTCCTTCTAGGCCAAGGATACCCCTAGGGTGCCAAGAAGAAACAAAACCTATGTGAAGAGATGTGCCCTCAATTCAAGGACTCAGGGCAGCCACAGATTAAACCTCCACTGAATATGAGCGGAGGCCTAGGTCCCGGACCCAGGTGGAAACAATTCACCATAAGGAAGCGTAGCAGGCATGACAACCAGCAATAACTTGAGATAATGGAAGCATCAGATAGCAATATGAATAATGTTTAAAATCATCTAAACATGAAGGACAAATCCCAAGGGAAAAACAAAACATTATTTTTAAAAAATGAACAAAAATTGAGGGAAGAGTTACGAAGGAAGAGGTACAGGAAGCAGTATGAACACACGATGCTAGAAATCATCCAGGACTTTGGTCTAACAGAGATGAAAACGAGAGTCAACAAGGAGAGGAGAAAGATAAGAGAAGTACAGTGACTTAGGGATATGTTTTACAACCATTTATTCAGCCGTATTTTCTAGACATCGACATTTATTGAGAAGTTATCATTTCCCAGACGTTGTAGTAGTCGTTAGGAATACAAAATTTCAAACACCCAGTCCTCACCCTAAAGAGACTCACAGTCCACTTAGCAGTGTCCAAAGTCAGGACATCAGAACAAAAACAGTAACGGGGAAGTGGGAAGTAATGACATTTGTGATGTTAAATGATTTGCAAAAATGACCAAATGCAGTAAGACAAATGTCTTAGTGAATACTGCCCCGAAACCCATCCAATTCTGAACTGCCCTGAGCAGGAAGTCTAAACTGACAAGACAAAAATCTTTTCTGAAATGGGAAATAAACACATTTTGCCCAGGACTGCCTGGAGGCCCTATTGGCTCCAGCTGATCTGGGAATATTGGAAGCGCTGGGCCAAACTTCCAGGTTAGTCACAGAGCACAATCTATATCGTCTGTCTACTTAAGCGTAGTTTCTGGATCCAAATTAGAATCCAGGACCTGGCCAGGACCACAATAGCATTCGGGCACAGTGGCTGAGCTCTGGGCCGTTTGCATTCACTTCCATCTGTTGCCCAAGTGGACTCTGTGATGACCAACAGCTGATGAGTGTCATGCAGGTCTTTACCACACCCACGGATTCAAGAGGAGAAAATAATTCAAAAGCCAGCACGGTAAGATCAACACGTATTGGAAATGGGTCACCAGAGAATTCTTCTGTTTTTTGTTTTTTAAAGATTGGCACCTGCACTAACAGCTGTTGCCATTGTTTTTTTTTCTTTCTTTTTTCTTTTTTTTCGTCTTCTCCCCCGGTACATAGTTCCATATTTTTTTTTTAGTTGTGGGTCCTTCTAGTTGTGCTATGTGGGATGCCACCTCAGCATGGACTGATAAGCGGTGCCATGTCCACGCCCAGGATCCGAGCTGTCGAAACGCTGGGCCGCCAAATCAGAGTGCGCGAACTTAACCACTTGGCCACGGGGCTGGCGCCCACCTGGAACATATTTTGAATAGTAGTATTACTCGTGTTCTCTTTTCCCCGGAACCTCCCCCTTTTCTTCTCCCTTTTTGTCTCCTGCTCCGTTTGTCTAGCTTATGGCAAAGCAGAGCGGCCTTCTCCTTGGGCGGACGATGAGCTGCAGTCTCCTGGCTGACTTCCCTGCCTGAGTATGGTGATTACTGTGGCTCTCTTATCCACCCCTCAACACATGATCCTGTGCATCACTCAGGTTCCTTGCTAGAGAGCGGGTGTTGGCCACGCTTGGTCAGTAGTGGAAATGTATTGTTATTTTAGTTAAGGTCTTAATGGCACATGAGGTTGTTTATGTAGTTCTGCTGCTTTGGAGAACCAAAGGACTCCCGCCTGAAGACATAGCTTCTCTGCAGTTGCCTGTCCATGGCATGTCCCTGAGGGAGAGTACCAACTGGCACAGTCATTCTGGAAGATACAGGAAACCTTAAGTGCATATTTACAGAAACACTGGGATTTACAATTGAGAACTTACAAGATGATCTCACATACGCACATTTTATATTATAAAAACTTCACTTTGAACAAGCCATATCATAAAAGGGGCCACATAATCAGCAAAACCAGTTATATAATGACGGCTCAACCAGATTTAGACATTGGGGTTTTCTTGGCTTTTCATTTGAGGCCAAGTTCTCAAGCAGAGCACTGACTGCCCTTCAGGTCAAATGAAGTCATAATTTGGGTGGGGTTAGTCCTTGTTTAAATCGCTTAGGTAAGGTTTAATTTGTTGAACCAAACCCTGGAACCAGGTCAATTCACAGAAGAACGTATAATTATATAACTTTTATCCCAAGATTCAAGGGAAAGTTTTCAGTAGGTATAGAGGAGATTCAAAGGGAATATGAGGCTAAAATGGAAAGTGCTTGTAGAGCTGTCAATAGAAGAAACAGAAACAGAGAACATTGGTGAAAGTCCGGTCTTAGTTATTTGTATAGTTCATTGCACAAACTGACACTTGATTCTCAAATAAGCAAACGTTCTTTCAAATACTGAGCCTTTATTTTCACAGAAAGGGTGATATGGCTATAAGAGGGTTAACCATGGTTGTATATCTTACTAAACTCTCCAGGGGATACCATTATTTTGTAGGGACTAGTCACAAGACTGCCCTATTTCCACTTATCTGCAGTAATTACCTGCAGCATACGTAGACGACATAAATTCCCAGCTAATTCAGACCCCTCTTTTTATCCACTTAAAATTTAGTTCATCCTTTCATAAAACCTATTTACCAGACCTCCTAACAAATAGACTGGTTTGAAGATCAGTTCCTGTCATGTCCCCTGCCTGCCATCTGTTTTAGATGTTAGTGAGTCATAAAATGCCTAAAAGCAATATTCTGAAAGAGACTGAGAAAAAGCAGAGGGCCTGAACTGTCAGAAAACATAATCATGTCCTTGGGCTAATCAAAGGTTGTTATGTGGCTTGTATAATCAAGTGATAAGAGGAATGATGGTTAAAACTAATGGTGAATCCACAAATCTCAAAACTCAAATGTGTGCTAGTTTTGGGAGAAACCTCAAAGACAGCGTTTTGCTTCCCATTGCTGTGGAGCAGTCGATGGCAGTTTGTGGAAGAGATTATGCGCATAGAGCAGCTCAGTTTGGCCAGTTTATGCTAAGCACCTAGTCTGCTGCTGCTATGGGGATAACGGGGAGTAAGACCTGTTCTTTACCTTGTGTGGGTTCTCACTCTCGGAGGGAAGATATCACACAGCTGTCCATGCTGATGACAACAATGGCTATGCACAGAGCCCTTGCTATGCATGGGCCAAGCTTCAGGCCTGCCTAGGGTTTCATTTACTTACATTATTTTGAGTTCTCCTTTCAGTTCTCTAAGGTAGATATTATTATCTCCAATTTATAGATGGGGAAGCAATATTTTTCCCCCTGCATGCCATTGTGCAGCTCAGCACAATGTGGTAAGTGCTTTGCCAAGACTTAGACTGGAGTCTGACAGGCAAAGGGCCAGTCTTGATGCTGTTATATACCTGTGGGGTCTTGAGGAAATGTCTTCGTTTATTTGAGCCACAGTTTTCTCATCTATAAAACAGAGATAGTAATATCTACCTCAGCTCTCAGCTTCAGTGTCAACATCCTTAGAAAGGCCTTACCCGACCACTCTAAGGAATCTTACTCCCATCACCCCAGTCATGTGATCCCGTGACCCTTCGTTAAACTTGTTATAGCCTTTATCACCGTCTGAAAAGGTCTCCTGTGTCATTGGTTCACGTGACTATTGTCAGCCTCCCCCACTTGAATGTAAGTTTGTGAAGGAAGGGCCTGGGCCCATTGCTGTCACCCCTCTGTCCCCAGAATCTGGTTCTTGGCATATAGTAGGCACTCAATAAGTTTTGCAGGGGCTGGCCCCGTGGCCGAGTGGTTAAGTTTGCATGCTCTGATTCACAGGTGCGGATCCTGGGCATGGGCATGGCACCACTCATTGGGCCATGCTGAGGCGGCATCCCACATGGCACAACCAGAGGCACTCACAACTAGAATATACAACTATGTGCTGGAGGGATTTGGGAGAAGGAGGAGGAAAAAAAAAAAAAAGAATAGTGGCAACAGATGTTAGCTCAGGTGCCAATCTTAAAAAAAAATAAGTATTACGTAATGGGCAGTGGTCTAGGCAATAGTTAATGGGAATAGAAAGGAGAAAATGACTATACTTATGTTTAATGTCCTTGTGAACAATTCCACTATGTTCCCTTAGAAAGAAAATAAATCATTGAAAGCTTTGAACTATACTGTTAAAGTAGATAGAAAGGTTTGAATTTTTTTAAACCATACTGAAGGTTTGAGATAAATTGAATTTCATCATCCAGTGCATGACAGTCCATCCTTGACCTGAGCTGGCCTTCAATAAAAGGAGCAGGGAGGCAAATACGACACACAGACAGAGAAAATGGGATCTTTCGTATATGTGACTGTGGGAAATGCTCAGAGAAATGGCCAACCGGAACTCACCTGAGTGGGTGTTTGGCCTTCAGTCTCTCCCATAGGCATTAACCTCAGAGAAGGTGACACATCTTACTGTGTCTACAAAAGGCCCCTCAGCTTTCACTGACTTGTTTATCTTTGCTGTTCCAGGATTCTGAGAAGCGAACTCCGCTTCACGTGGCCGCGTTTCTGGGAGATGCAGAGATCATTGAACTCCTGATTCTGTCAGGTAAATACCAGATGTACTTAAAAACCAACTGCAGATAAAAATTTAAATGACCACTTTAACAGACTGAC
Source organism: Equus przewalskii (assembly GCF_037783145.1). Lineage (NCBI taxonomy): Eukaryota > Metazoa > Chordata > Mammalia > Perissodactyla > Equidae > Equus > Equus przewalskii. The sequence goes on along the minus strand of NC_091847.1, from coordinate 72,045,737 downwards.
TACTACACTGAACCCAAACAAAATTTCTTTATTGTGCTCATGGAAGTTTGTCTGATCAGCGATTTTAACAGTAGACAAAAGACTATGCAAGAAGCTGTTCTTATTGAAAAATGGCTTCTCCAGGAAAACTTTTATATTGCTTTAAAAGTGTGATTCCTGACTGTCTAATCAAGCTCAGTATTATAGGTGAATTCGTACATTTAGATATCTTTTAATTTTTTTCATTGAAAAAAAAGAGAACAAACAAGAAAACTGGTTCCTTAAAGTCTACATGGAGACGCACAAATATGTGTATTTACATATATGGAAATTGCACTGCAAAACTACTATGTTTTGTTTATGGATACAGGACTGTGACTATGAAATCAAAGCGTAAAAACATGGAAGGAAAGGAAATGTCAATTTCTAGATTGTGGTTACCTCTGAGGAGGCAGACTGAGTGACAGATGTCTTCAGGGAAGGGTAGAAAAGAAACTACAACTCTCAAATATTTTATTTTTAAAAAATTGGAAGCAAATATGACAAACGTGTTAAATTGGATTTGTGTGTACACTGGTCTTTGTGATATTGTTCTCTTTATTTCTCTGTGTATTTTAAATATTTCATCAGATTTAAAAATGCCAATGCTTTCATTTTGGAAACCTGTGTGCTTGGTACATCTCACCAAACAGGTTTCTAAAACCAATATGCGCTTTCTTCCTGGAGTGTTTGCAAGACAAATCCTGGGAATGAATCTGAGCCCATGCACGTCTCTCGTCTCTCGTCTCTCTCTCGTCTCTCGGTGTGGACTGAATGCAGACCGACAGGCTTTCCTCCTCTTCCTCCTCCTTTTTGTTTGGGGAGATTCACATCTGGAGGAAATGCTGCTGCATACAAACTGCACCAAAGGCCTATCAGAAGTCTTGCCTTTGTTTACAGTAGTAAAGGGAAACAGAATTCCAGAGTAAGCTGAGCAAAGGTAGGAGCTGATAGCTGTATTCAGGCAGATGGGGAGAACGTTGTGGAAAAGGAACAAGGATTGTGCCGTGATACGCAGGAAGATTCACGTTGTCCTTATTTTTGTTGTGTTCATGTTCTCGAGGTGAGTTTTCCCAGGGAACAAGTGTTCTGTGCCGTAAAACTGGTGCACCCCGTGGTCCTGACGATCGCGTGGGGCTTAGGGTAGATTTCGTGTGGCGTCCCTTGTACTCTCGAGTACAGCCCTTCCTTCTGACAATTCTAAAGACGTTCCAGGGCTGTGTTTTAAACAAACATGTATTGTCTGGTGCTGGCACAGACTATGGCTAAGGGCCAGCGCACACCTGGCCGGTTGCCCCAGCAGTAGAAATTTTGCCCATGAAAAATTGTGGACAGGATCACTGGGGGTGTACAATAAAGAATTTTGTGGTGTGACACCTAATGGTCCCAACTATAACCACCATCCAAGTGTTGTGTTAAGAGACATCTCAGAGTCTCAGAGGAATGTTTGGTTCATGAATGTGCAAGTTCAAAACTTTGTCTTAGACTCCCAACTTTGTTTTTTGTTTGTTTGTTTTTCCACATCTGAAAGGGAAGGTTTTAATTCTGCAGCAATGAACTTGATGCATCTGTTTTCCTCAGGCATCTGGGGGCTGGTGATTGTTTGAGGAACTTGGTTTCACATCCCCTTCACGTGGCGTGGAGTCCACCAACCTCTGGTAAATGGCGCTCATTCAGCGGAGCCAGGAGAAGCTGTTCTGTGTGTCTTCATCTGTACACCTGGCTGGTCTTGGAATTACTGAGCTGTTAGCTTGTCTAGTATAATTTTGGGTGGCACATGCTATGAAATTTTCTTCCTCCCCTCACCAAATTAGGAAGAGTTAGGGCATGGGAGAGCATTGGGAAAGTTGTTTAGAAATTTTACTCAATTCTGGAAGCTCAGGCAAACTCTTAGAATTTGCATGGCTTTAAATCCCCTGAAAGGTCTTTTATTCAATTTGTATATTATATTCTTAAAGAAATATCATTGCAACAGTGTGATGATTTCGTATCTGAGCTTAACTCTGGCAGCCGGCCCTTTAGAGAATCCAACCAAACTGTTTTCCAATTTAATAATGAATGAGGTGCTAATTATTCCCATGTTGGACAAATAATTTGGCCTTGCTGGACTAGTCCATTACAGCCGTGTTGTCCGTTGTGTTAACTTACAGGGCATAGTGTAACCCAAGCCCCCTAAATTCCTGCTGACATTATCTCCTGTTAGCCAGGCAGACTGAACTCTGAATGCCTCTGAGCAGACGGGGAGGAATTCAGGCCTCACAAATTTCCCCTTCTTAAAACTGCCTGTCCAAATTCTGGCTTTATTTTCCCCCTGCCTCTAGCTTCTGTCTGGGAACTGGCTGAGTCAAGATCAAAGCAGAGAGAAGGTCAAGAGCTTGCTAAATCATTTGCCTGGAGATGCATGAACAAGATCAGTGTGCACCACTCAGTGGCTAAGGGTTAGGAGATTTGGGTTGAGATACAGGAAGCAGGGAACACAGAGAAATGGCCACAGGACCAATACCCTGTCGAGAAAGCCTGAGGATGCTCAAGGTTTAGAGGGCCCGGGCTGAAGGACGCAAACTGGAAGTCCCCACCCTCTAACTTGGGAGTGTTTGTGAGCTGTAACTACTAATTAAAAATCATAAATTTATTAGAACATAGAACACCAGACAACTGGTATTCCTGTAAAATTATTTCCTGCGACTTTCCAAAATGTAATTACCACTCCCCATGCAAATGGCCTCCACAGCCAGTGGCAGGTGGTTCTTTTGATTCTCTTATGCGTGACAAATATTTGTCGTTTGAAGTTGGATTTGATATTTCTTTTTGGTCTGGTGAAAGAGGGGTGATTAAATCAGGCAATGCTGATTTTGGCCCCCAATGTGATGTGATTTTAAAGTAATGAGCCGATTTCTGGTGGGTGTGTAAACTGGCCCTGAAGGCAACTCCAAGGGGAGTTTGAAAAATGTTTTGAGCCACTGCCACATACATGGAATTATCATGCACTCTTCCAAGGTCATTGCTTTGAAGGACAGTGCTCCTAGGCTGTAATAAGATTCGGTCTGTTTGTTAGAAAAAAAAAAAAACCAATAGCAAGCTGATCTCATTATATTATAATCATATTTCATATGCTCTTTCTTTCACATTTGTTTCTTTCTACAATTAAAAGCCACACTTTGGATAAACCAGCCTCAGGAATCAATTATTCTCTCTGGCCTGTAAGAATGTTCAGTCACTTTGTCTACCTTTCTTTGTTCTACGTCTTCCTACATGACAGGGCTAAGAGAATGGAAATATTGCCTCTGGAAAAGATGCTCAGAGTTCCCTTTACTCCTGATCCCTATGAAAATAAAATCAAGTAGTAATAGGGATAAGAGGAAGAATGTGCTTAATTTGAAATTGGAGTTTGTGCCTGATAACTTTTAGTTGGGTCTTTGTTTTTGAAGATTCAGATAGCCTAGTGCTTTTTTTTTATGTTTAAGCTTTAAAATGTCCTTGGGTAAAAGCATTTGCCTTTAAATCATTAGACATGCAGACTCTGTGTCCTTCAGTGCACAGTGGCGCCTGACAGGCAGGTAAATAACATGAAGCTTCCTTTAGAAAAATCAGTTATAAATATTCAACTCCAAACCAGCTGATGTCTTCCTCTGACATGTAAACAAGACTCTCGGCGCGTTCTGAGGAAGAGGATGAGGAAGCCAGTGGCACGGGATGACACGGATGAAATGCTGCTCAGTCCCTGCTCAGATAACTCTGCTTTTGTTATAATCATTTTGTTGTTTGGCGAGAGGAGGCTTTCCTGGCAGCTGCCTGTTCAACCTTCTGGAGGAGGCGGAGTGGAGGGAGGGAGGTCCTGCACAGTGACCGAGAGAAGCTACTTCCTAGGTTTCTCATTATCTTTCAGTTCCTCAAGTGACTGTGAAGCTGCCCAGAAACAACACTGATGTTGTTTGTTACGGGCCGGGTGTGTTGCTTCGTGATGCTCAGCAAGCTCAGGGTCATTTTCCTCCGTGAAAGAATTTTAATACTAAAAGCCACATTTGGATCCATGTAAGACTGAAAATTTTCAGAATATATAAGTAATAATGTAATAACAACATGATATAAATATATAATTGTAAATTATAACAAAAAACAGTAATAGGAAAATAGGGGAAACGGCAAAGAATATGAACAAGCAGTTCTCAGAGAATGAATTACAAATGGCCACTAAACGAGCTTATTAGAAGATGCCCACCTCACTGGGAAACAAGAAAACACAAAATCGTGATACCATTTTCTTCCAATCAGACTTGCAGTATTTTAAATGACTGATAATATCAAGTGTTGATGAGGATGGGGAAATTGAGCAATCTTATACACTGTGAGTGTGTAAATTGGCACACTTTGGAGGCTTGAGAATATCCAAAGCAAAAGTGTGCATGACCTATGACACAGCAAGTCCATTTCTAATTGTCTATCCTAGACAAATACCTGCACATTTGCATAAGGAGTCATTTTATGGATGTTCATAGCAGCAGTGTTTGAATAATGAAATACTGGAAACAGTTGAAATATCCGTCAATAGAGAGAATGTCTAAAAAATGGAATGTATTTATATGTTGGAATACGTGTGTCAATGAAAAGGAATGGGCTCATTCTCTAAGTATCAATGTGGATAGATATACAAAATATATAGTTGAGTGAAACAAGCAGATTCAATGTTATTACAATATGATACAATTTATGTAAAAACATGCTTATGAAACAATGCTATAAATTTTTAAACATGGTTTGTAATATTTTAAATGTACAAAAACATATTATACTGACCACTCAGCTTAATTACCCCGATTTTCTAGGGACACATGTATTTGCATCTGAAGGCATCAAAGAAACTGGAAGCTTATGTACCAAACTCAGAGCAGTGGTTTTCTTCAGAGAGTGGGCAGAGGCCAGCATTGGGGATGATACTCAAGGGGACTTTACCTAAATCTGTAACAATCCATTTTTTTAAAGAAGAATGCGTTCATGTATTGCTCATATGATCAAAACATGAAATAAAATAGTCTGCTCCTGTTCATTGTGATAGGCACATATTCATAGCTCCAGGTCAAGCCAGTTCAGTTGAGGAGACATTGCTGGATCTCTCTTTTAGTCAGAAAGCATCCTTCACTTGGCAACTATTAACTGAGGTCTGCCCTGGGCTTAGACCTGTGCTAATGGCAGGTGCCCCCTAGTCTCTATCCGTTTGTCCCTAACTCTGCCTGTTAATAGTTAGCAAGCAATTACATAGTGCTTACCATGTGCCAGGAAGTGATCTCAGGGCTTTTGTGGTATATCCTTCTTGACTGTTCAATGTTTTTACAAAAATGGGCTCATTCCATATATAATGTTTTATTACTTGCTTTTTTCACATAACAATAGTTTGTGAACATCTCTCCACGTTATAAGCATTCTTATAAAGCATCACAGCCTTGTTGTATGGCTATACAGTAATTTATTTAACCAACTCTTCTTTGTCTAATACCAAAGTTGTTTCTGCTTTTTACTTTTATGACTAACCTTTCATAAAACATCCTTGAACATTAGTGTTAACATTCATCCATAGTTATTTCCTTCAGAAACAAGTTATAGGGCATTCTCACGCACACACGCACAAATACAGAAATGAGTTGTGTATATGAGAGAGAGAGAGAAAGCAAGAAGAAATGGGGGAGGGAGAAGAGAGAGAGCAAGGCTGAAGGTAAGATTCGGACTTGTGGTGGCAAAAGTGGGTAGACACAGCTGTGGGCATGTACGTCACACATGCACTCTCCCCTCGTCACTGTCCTGGTGGTCTGGCTGGTAAGAGAGCTCCTGGGGTGAGATGCTTAGATTCAAAGTGTGGTCATAACAAAATGGCATTTGGAGAGACAGCAGAAGATCCCCTAAGATCTTAGAGTTCTCCCACCTCTGGGTGGGCATGGACCTCGGTGGTCCTGCCTTTCCTGGGTGTGCTTACCTTGCCACTGTTCTGCAGCTGGGGAGGCTAACTGTGGGGTCACTGATAGTGTTTCTGGAGAGGGGAGAGCATGAGAAAAAAATAACAAGACCAGTGAGTAACACATCGTTAACATGAAAATTTCTTTTCAAAGTGTTCTGTACAACCGAGATCAACTACAAATCCAATAGGAGTCTCGCTCCCATTCTTACACCCCTGGGGTGAGCCTTAGGAAAATCCTGGGAGAGACTGTATGGTTGGGCCACTTTATATGGAAAAGATGGAAGTGTCATTTTTCTATCAAGGAGAAGGGCCACTCCACTAACAAGAATAAATTGTGTAAGAGAAAGCAACTTATTCCCCACTTCCCAGTTTTATTAAGAAACGTAAACTTCAAATGCACTAGCTTTCTTAAAAATATTTTATTAGAAAATATTTCAAACTAACAGAAAAGAATGGAGAATAATATAATTAATACCCTTCACACCAAGCTTCAAGAAATCTTAGCATTTTCCATATTTGTTTTACATCTTTCTTTAAAGGAAATAAAACATTGAGGACACAGTTTTGCAGCCCATTAGGCATACTTACTTCATCCTTTTCCCCACCCTCCCTCCCTAGAGGCATCTCTGTCTGGACTTGATATCTGTTTTCTTTAGCCATATTCATTACTTTTATCTCATGTCCGTGCATCTATAAACAATATGTAGAATTGTTTTTGTAAATTTGAAAACCGTATAAAACTGATATTATGCCACAGGTACTAGTCTTCAATTTCATTTGTTCGTTCAGTGTTATATTTTTGAAGTGTATCTGTTTATATACAGATCTTCAGTCTGTTCATTTCCATGACAGTGTAGCATTCCGTCGTGCAAATATACCACAAGTATTTATCCCCTTTCCTCTTGATCAACATTTGAGTCCAGTTTCTTGCTGTTACAAATGGGCTGCAGTGAACCTTCCTGCACATGTGTGAGTTTCTCTAGGGTGTACGATTGGGGTGGAATTGCTGGGTGGTAGGGCAGACACATCATCAATGCTGCTAGGTAGCAACAAATTGTTCGCCAAAGGGGGTCGTACCAGTTCACATTCCCACAGCTCTATGTAAATCTTCCTGTTGCTCCATACCCTTGCTTACTCTTGGCATTGTCACACCTTATAATTTTCACCAGTTTGATAGGCGTGAAATGGTGCATTAATGTTGCTTTTATTTGACTCTCCCTAATGAATTTTGAGGAGAAGCATCTTTTCATATGTGTCTTGCCATTTGGGTTTTTCCCTCTTGCATTAGCTTTTTAAGTTTACTATAGGCAATGCAAAATTTACTCTGTTAAAGACTATAAATAATAAAATATGGGCTCTGCCACTTAGCATTTAGATCTGCACTGTCTAATATGGTAGCAACTAACCAGCTGTGGCTATTGAGCACTTGAAGTGTAGCCAGTTTGAATGGAGGTGCATTGTAAGTATAAAATGCACAAAGCATTCTTGAGAAAGAAGAACAAAGCTGGAGGCATCATGCTCCCTGATTTCAAACTGTGTTACAAAACTACAGTAACTAAAACAGTATGGTATTGGCATAAAAACAGATACGCAGATCAATGGAGAACCCATAAATAAACCCATGCATATATGGTCAATTAATTTACAACAAAGGACCCAAGAATATACAATGGGGAAAGGACAGTCCCTCAATAAGTGGTGCTGGGAAAACCAGACAGCCACACACAAAAGAATGAAACTGAACCACGGTCTTACACCATACACAAAAATTAACTCAAAATGGATTGAAGACTTGAACATAAGACTTGAAACCATAAAATTCCCAGAAGAAAACTTAGGTGGTAAGCTCCTTGACATCAGTCTTGGTCATGATATTTTTTAATCTGACACCGAAAGCAAAAGCAACAAAAGCAAAAATAAACAAGTGGGATTACATCAAACTAAAAAGGTTCTTCACAGCAAAGGAAACCATCAAGAAAATGAAAAGGCAACCTCCTGAATGGGAGAAAATACTTGCAAATCATGTATCTGATAAGAGGTTAGTATCCAAAATATATAAAGAACTCATACAACTCAATAACAAAAAACCAAACAATCTGACTGAAAAATTGACAGAAGATCTGAATAGACATTTTTCAAAGAAAACAGACAGATGGCCAACAGGTACATGAGAAAGTGTTCAACATCACTAATCATCAGGAAAATGCAAATCAAAACCACCATGAGATATCACCTCACACCTGTTAGAATGGCTGTTATCAAAAAGACAAGAGATAATGAGGGTTGGCGAGGATGTGGAGAAAAGGGAACCCTTGTGCACTGTTGGTGGGAATGTAAATTGGTGCAGCCACTATGGAAAACAGTAAGGAGGTTTCTCAAAAAATTAAAAATAGAACTACCATGTGATCCAGCAGTTCCACTTCTGGGTATTTATCCAAAGAAAACAACAATGCTAACTGGAAAAGATATATACACCCCCATATTCATTGCAGCGTTATTTACAATAGCTCTGATATGGAAACAATCCAAGTGTCCATCGATGGATGAATGGACAAAGCAACTGTGGTATGTATACAATGGAATATTATTCATCCATAAAAAAGAATGAAATCTTACTGTTTGTGACAACATGGATGGACCTCAAGGGCATTATGTTAAGTGAAATAAGTCAGACAGAGAAAGACAAATACTGTAAGATCTCTCTTACATGTGGAATCTAAAAAAAAACCCCCAAAATAAAAAATATGCTCAGCCAAGCTCACAGATATTGAGAACAGATTGGTGTTTGCTAGAGCAGAGAGTAGGGGGTTGGGAGAAATGAGTGAAGGGGATAAAAATTCTTATTTCTTCACGACTGATTGGAGATTTCATAATTCATTTAGGAGAATAGAAGTTTTATTCTCATCTCAGGGGACTGAAATCAATTTAACGCAAGGGTTAGATTTTAAAGTCAGTGTACACAATCAAAGCTTTATTATGAAAAAAGAACATAGGGCTGGCCCAGTGACCTAGTGGTTAAGTTCACATGCTCCACTGTGGTGGCCTGGGGTTCACTGGTTCGGATTCCGGGCACGGACCTACACTCTGTTCATCAAGCCATGTTATGGTGGTGTCCCACACACAAAGTAGAGGAAGATTGGCATAGGTGTTAGTTCGGTGACACTCTTCCTCAAGCAAAAAGAGGAAGATTGGCAACAGATGTTAGCCAGGGCCAATCTTCCTCACCAAAAAGGAAAAAAAGGAGAAGAATATAAAATAAGTCTAATAATTTTTAAAACTCGATTACATGATAATATTTTGGATATATTGAGTTGAATAAAATATATTACTACAATTAATTTTCCCTGTGTTTTATACCCTTTTTAGTGTGGCTACTAGAAAATTTAAAATTATATAATTACCTTACATATCTAATTGCAAAATTATGCTAAGTGAAATGTCAGACAGCAAAAGCCAAATATCATATGACTTCACTCATGTGTGGAAGATAAAAGGCAACAACAACAAATAAACACATAGATACAGAGAATAGAATGCTGGTTACCAGAAGGGAAGGGGCGGGGCGAAAGGAGTGAAAGGGCACTTGTGTACAGTGACAATGTCAGTTAGACTTTGGGTGGTGAACACCATGTAGTCAACACAGAAGTTGAAATATAATGATGTACACCTGAAATTTATATCATGTTATAAACCAATGTTACCAACAAAACCTAAAATAAAATTACGTACTTGGCTCACATTATATTTCCGTATTTCCATAATTCCAACACTGAGTTAGAGGCTCTGAGTCAGAGCTGACATGCTACCCATAGCAGGTATCACGTCAGACACGTGTGGCCTGCCTTCCTACAGGTATACTGGAGGAAGGGGTGACAGCAGGTGAAAATTCAAACTCAGGCACACAGGGACTTGTGGCCATACGTTCTCCATCTCAGAAGACTGATTGACATCCTGACATGGAAGTCCCTTAAAAGTGGATGGGGAAATCTGAAGGGTTGCCTTGAAACAGCCATGCCTACCAGTAGGGAATGAGACTGAAGCCAGTCCTCCAGGACTGTGTGAGAGCTGGGTGATATTGGTGACAAGACCGCCAAAGAAACAGCCTAGAAATAAATATCCAATGTGCATTTGCCTTACTGGAGAGAGTAAAAGGTCTGTCTTCTGACATGCAGGTATAAACACAATGTGGCAAAATATACATGTTTTTTGACCCAGGTAAAGGCCTCACAAAAAAATGGATAATTTTAGATGGGTTGAATAGCTTCTAGAATGTTGGAAGAGGAAATACATGGGCCTGAGGGGATAAATGCTATTTGTTTCTGAACCAAAAAGTTCGGCTTTGTGACAGTCATCTGGCATTCTCTTGGAACTGAGACTTGGGAAGGAAATCTAAAATTTCTTTCTGGTAGTGGAAATTTTGTTTTAAAATTGACAGTTTCTTCTGTTCTTAATTACACTGGGTTTCCTCCTCCCCATTTTTCTCCAGCCCTCAATTGAGTCTCTCGCTCTTAGAAAGATACCTGTTCGTGCACTCTCCAGGGCTGGGGCTTTGTGTTCTTAAATCTCTGCATTTGACTTGCCCTCTTTTGAAGGGCAAGGACTATGCCTCTCACTTCCTTAAAAATCTGAGTTGTAGATTCAGAGGTGATTGAGCCATTAGAGGGGATTCAGAAGTAAGAACAGCTCATATTTCTCTAGTACTTTGCAATTTACAAAGCACCTTCACGTTCACTTGATTGCCCCAACCACCCAGTGAAGTGGGCAGAGAAGTATTATTATTGTTGTTTTTGTTAGCCTCATTGTACAGATTAGTGGCTCTTGGTCATGGCCAGAAGGTGCTGAAATGAGAACTCAAATCTGGGTCTTCTGCCCATGAATCTCGCTGTGCTTCCAAGACCTCGTTGATTTCACTTTGGAGCATTTCGCCCAGGGCTTCCTGCTACGGGATAGAGATTCTGATTCTTAACATGCCCAAACTGATTTTATTTGATCCTTATTGATGTGAGGGGCTTGAACCTTCTCAAGTAAGCTGCCTGGATGGAGTTGGTAGCGTTAGGATTCAAATAATTTTAAGTTTGATAAACTAGGCAACAATTTATCAGTGGCTCTCAACATTGACAAGTTACAATGTTAGATGTTACAATAGCCTTGGGTCCTGGGGATCTTTTGAAAATACTTGTGCCTGGCTCCATCGCAAACCAATGAGATCAGAATGGGGGGAGGGAAGACATCCTCTTTGTTTTAGGGATTATTACGTTCTTGTTTTCTGTGATTAATATTGTTGATGGTATTTACTCTTCAGTTAAAGAGGAAACATTATCCAAGTTCTATGGTTTGTTATTTCCTTTAGCTGGTGCCTTAAACTAAGTTTCTAGCTCCCTTTTACCCACGAAAGTCTCCTGCTGCCCTTTTTGATTTTTTTTTTTTTTTTTTTTACAAGGTTTCTGTTTTTTAGCTGTCAGCTGGCCTCTGCCTCGCAGGCATTAGTCAGCCTCTGCTTCCACTTGACTCGCTTTCTTGGCCTCTGTCCCAGAGGCACCTCCTGGGCACCTCCCCTCCTCTGCATTACTTTCTAGTTTCTTTCATTCATCCCTCCACTATTCTTCCTTATGAGCTTCCTTCCTTGTTGTCCTAAGGCTAAAATAGGCTCCTCTTCTTGTATCTACGAAGATAGCATACATATTTTCTCCTCCTCCTCCTTTGTAGCCCTTTTATAAAGCTTTCCGTCTCTGATCAGAAGACTGATCAAAACCCTGAACCCCCAAAAAAGGGAAGCTCATATTGGGTGTTTTAGCAGTTCAGCTGCAGACGCAGTGGGCTCGCGCTCTTGGAGAATTGTGAGGGTGTCATGGAAAGAGGGCATGCTCAACTTCCTGTGAGCCCTCTCATACAGAGTTTCTGCTCCCAGATGGTGATATGGCTCCTAGAGAGTCGAGCATGAGGCGCATCCCTGAAAGTGAGCTGGTTCTGGCTGGCGTGGGAGCCTGTCTGACCGCCCCGTAGTGTGAGGGAGCTGTGAGCAACCTGCAGACGCTTCATGTCCTGTCTGCCCTAAAGGTCATGGAGGTTGGCTTCTTGCTGCTGAAATAGCTCACTAGTCCCAGAGAAGTCATTGGGATTCTTGGATAAAACAGATTTCTGCTAATCCCCTCAGCCCAGATCAAACCTTGTCAGAACTCAACTTTACAGTATTTGTTTGAAATCCAACTGGCCTTTGATATGTATTTGTTGGAAACCTGCTCATCCCTTATAGTTTGCCATGAAGGGCATCGTGTGCCCTGTGTGATAAATATACTTAATGACTAAAAATAAAATAATATATATGATTATCTATTTTATATTCAGGAATATATATTATATTTGGGAACATACACACACACACACACACACACATACGTGCACACCTGAAAGTTCTTCATTCTTCAGCACCTTCATTTCCATAGTCCTGGAGAATTTCAGCCTTCTTACAACTGTATCTCCTACCCAATGAGACACTGCATCTCTCATCTGGACTTTGCCCAATTCTTGTGACCCCAGATCTTGCTTCTTCTGCTGTACTGGGTGTGTCCTCCTGTCTGAGGCAAAGAAAACAAAACAAAACAAAATGTAGTACTTGTACCAGGCAAATGAAAGCACGAGATAGAACATTTGACTTAAGATCAGTGGACCACCCCCCCTCCCCCCAGCAATGCCGACTGCATTGTGTCTCTAACCTGTGCTGTTTGGTTCCAGGAGCTCGTGTAAACGCCAAGGACAACATGTGGCTGACCCCCCTGCACCGGGCTGTTGCTTCCAGAAGTGAAGTGAGTGATTATCTTATTTAATCTAGCACCTCCAGTCCCTAGAAAGAGAAAAATGCTTTTTGCTGAATTGGGGATTCTCACTGGTGAGCAAAAGGCTTTTACTTCTCACATAAGAGGGTTACCAAAATTGAATGGCTGTTTATTTGAGCACTCCTCCATGCCAGGCTTGGTGCTGGGGGGGTGACTGGGCTATTCCAAGATGGACAATGTGATCCTTGACTTCAGCGAGTTCTCAGTCTGGAGGGGGAGGCCGCCAGGGAAGTAAATTAATGCAGTCTCGTAACTGAATTAGAGGAAGAAGCAAGTAACTATCTCCTTGAATAGAGGAAGGCTGCCAAGAAGAGATGTCATTGAGCTGGTCCTTAGAGGATGGGTAGGGACTTACCAGGACAGGAGAAGGAGGGAGGGCTGAGGCAGGACGATAAACATGCTAGAGGACAAGAGGCTTGAAAGTCTACGAATGGCGGGTTCAGTTGGATGTAGCTGGAACACAGGATTTAGGGGGAGGTAAGTCTCATAGTAGAGGCTGAGTAGACGGCAGAGGGCTGGGTGTCCTCTGAGCAGGGGGAAGTGGTCACAGCAGAGCTAGGTGTGAACCTGACAGAGTTGGAACCTTGTGAGGATGAGGTGGAAAGGGAGCCAGAGGGTGAATGGCGACACCGTTGACTAAGAAGGCAGAGGCAGGGGAGCAGGGTGGGGAGCCCATCAGTCCTGCTTGAACGTGCCCAGTTTGGTAGACCTGTCACTGGAGTGTAGCTCCATGAGGGCGGGGATCTGTGTTTTGTTCCCTGGTGTGTCCCAAGCCTGGTACATTGTAGGTGCTCAAGAAATAATTTATTTTGAATGCTGGAAATTTAGGTGAAGATGACTAATAGGTTATCTGTCATTATTTATACAGGTCTAGAGCTTAGAACAGAGAGGATGGTTATTGAAACCATGGCAAATGGATCAGCTGGTTCAGGGAAAGTGTAAGAGAATGAGAAGACCAGTGTGGGGCAGGGAGTGGCAGGGAACCCTAGTGGAGCCTTGGAGCCCGGTCAGAGAGGATGCCCACCGTCCAGGGCTACTACTCGGTGGCACTTGACATTGGATGACTCACCTTTGTAGCTGATTTTACCAAGCGAAGCTTCTCCTCTGCTTTTGGAGAAGGTGCTGTTCTCCGGGTACACTCAGGAGCAAGAGATGTTGCTAAGAATGCGTACACCGATGTCGCAGGTGTCAATGGCTGTCATCAACATTGGCGTTTCGCCTTTGGCAGCTATCTGGAAATTTCACAGTATACTTGGTAGACGACAGTTAGGTTAGTGCTCATAACCTTCCTTCTGTACTGTGTGATTTGAGTGGTTTTTGTAAGAGTTTGGTTGTATTTTCTTTTTTAACAGCCCACATGGAATGAGGGAGGTAATGATTCCCAGCTGCCAGGATCAGACCTGGGGGAATTCAGAATCTTTGCATGGTCCCACATTTCATTACTATTCTGCCTGGGAAAGCAGGTGCAGTGGGCTGTTTGAGTTTGTACCACCAGCTTCATGAGACTAGCTCCTTCACAGAGGGTTATTTCCTGGTCTTTTAAGACCACTTGATCTTCAGTAAATTTATTTTTCTTCTTCTTTTTTTTAACTTTTTTTTTTTGGTTCGTGAGGAAGATTGGCCCTAAGCTAACATCCGTTGCCAATCTTCTTCTTTTTGCTTGAGGAAGATTGTCCCTGAGCTAACATCCATGCCAGTCTTCCTCTGTTTTGTATGTGAGGTGCTGCCACAGCATGGCTTGATGAGCAGTGTGTAGGTCTGTGCCCAGGATCCGAATGTGTGAACCCTGGGCTGCCGAAGCAGAGTATGTGAACTTAACCACTATGCCACCAGGCTGGCCCCCGGTAAATTTATTTTAAGTATATTTTGAAAAATATGGGTTTGTTTCCTCTTTTAACAAGAAGCAGGTCTTTTTAGTTCAAAATAACATTTACTAAGCACTTCCTATATGCCAGGCACTGTGCTTGCCGGTGGAGCTAGAAAGACAAATAATTCCTCTGCCCTTGGGAAGCATGTCGGCTGGTGGACAGAAAGACACAAAACCAGAGATTTCAGTACCATGCGACTTCTTCCAAGCGTTCGCCACCTGTGTAGCTCAACTGGCTGCAAAGCCCTCAATCCTCAAAACTTCCATTTTCCATCCACCACCAGCCCACCTTCTTTACACAGCTTTAGTGTGTTTGAATTCAGTCAACCCACTGATGGATGAACCTTTGTACCTGAGAAAGGCATTTGTTGCTTCTCTAAGAAACCAGCTCCCTCTGCAGGTTTGCTGGGGGAAAAAATCCCTTGCAGGTGTCTCTTGCTAGGAAGGAAGCAAACCAATCCTGAGTTGTAAACAATCAGAGTCATATATAAGCCAGCATGAGAGTATGTCTTCCTGTTAATATCTGTCACGGCAAGTTGAAACTTTCTTGTGAAAACTGGAGTCTCTGTAACTGTTGTTAGAACTGACTGTAGGCATCTTAACCCCAAGCACGTTGCTGTGCTGTGAAAGTCCTAAATTCAGATTCCCTTCTTCTTTTGACTTCAATATATTGCCATTGCTTTATGCCCACCCCCTCCGCACCCCCCCCCCCCCCCCGATAATAGCTGGGGAAAGGGAAGATAAACTGACTTGAAGCTTGCTTATGGGAGTGTGGCAAAAGAAGCCAGTTAAGCCACCAGAACCCGCAAAATCAGGACGACTTTCAAAATTGCATTGCAACACAGATATCAGTACAAGTCAAAATTTCTGAGCCTTCTTTCCATCCAGGCAAAATTTATGTTCCAATTTCTGTGCCTGGAAAAATAATATTCCTTGCGAAGTTCATTTCCTGAGCCTGTTGTAGCAATAGGAGTATCAGATCATAATATTGATTAAACGTCCACCCACGCCTGACATTGTAAAAGCTCCTCCACAGACAAGAACGTAGATCAAGACATGGTCACATCCCTTGAAAATCGTTCAGCATAGGTTGGGTTCCAGAGATAAACCTTCAAGACTTGTTTGGTACTCACGAGGCTGTGTTGTGGGCCCCGCTAGGCCCAATCTTGCATCCTCCTCCCCTCTCCACCCGACATGTGGAATTCCCAGGGAGGAAACAGCCAAACAAATAATTGGACCAAACAGCACTGTCTCCTTATTGACCCCCTTAGGGCTTCACTCATCCTCCTCTTTCTCCAGCTACTCCCACGGCTGTGAAGAAGTGAAGATAGTCTCTTACCAAAATATGAGGGAAACATGTTTTGTAATGCTGGCTAACAAAGATGAGCAAGATTCAGGGCTGCCAGGAGGAATTTTCTGAAGTGTTGTGAATTATTTCGGATCGTTTCTCCTACTTAGCTTATTCTTGCAGCTTTTGTGTTTTTCTTTCTTGGAAAAGAGTAGCTGTAGGGAAAAGGAATTAAAGGCATACACGCCTGGAGAGTTGAACACACGTTTACTGAAGGCCACTCAGTGGAAGGCACTGTTAAGTGTGCTTTGGGGACCTTGAGGGGGTAAGAAGTGTGGCTTCTAGGACGTAGTGTTTAGGACAGACAACCAGGCGCATAGCCCGCTGTGGCCTGTGTCCAAAGGCAGCTGGCCTTCATACACGCCTTTTCTTCTGTAATGAGCTGAGTGGCACCAGAGGCAAATGGCTGAACTTTTCACTTCCCTGTTCTAGAGGCCGTCTTTTGGTTAGAAAAGTGAAAATGATTGTGTCCTGTCTTTAGGGTACAGAATTGAGGGTGTTGTCTCCATATATGTATTGTCACTATGAACACTTATTGAGCCCTGACTCTGTGCTAGGCAGTGTGCTAAGCGCTTGCTGTGCTTTATTCCATTTTAACCTCTGAGCCACCCTTTGAGATTGACACTGTTCCTAATCCTAATTTAGGAACCGTGATCTCAGAGAAGGTAAGGAAGGAGTCTGAGCCGCCACAGCCAGCAAGCAGGGGAGAGTGTGACTAGAGAACCTGCTCGCTAACCACTGTGCTCCCCAGCTTCCCTCGAATCACAAGAACGCCCTATGGATACTGTTCCAACCGATCAAATGGATCTGTTTTTGGCATCTTTGCAGACAGAAGTCCCAACGGGTATAGAGATGTTTCTCAGAGCTGAGAGAGAGAAGCATTTTATTTGATAGCTTAAACTTTAAAAATGCCTGTTTTCCCCTTTTCTCTAAAAAAAATTTTTCATTGTTGTGGGCTAAATGCTGGTAGACAGGAGAATTGGAAGAATTATGTGGAAGACTAGAATGTTAATGCTTTCTTTAAACTGTCTTTATGGTTATAAAAAGATGTTTGTGTGTAGAACATAGGGTGTACCTGGGATGGGAAGCAAGTAGCGTTTGATAACCTGCTCGTGAGAAGGCGGACAAGTGTTCTCAGATTCCGTGTGCAGCTCATCATCTGGGGTGCTCGGAAAAGTGCCCGTGCTAGCACCCCGCCCCCAGGGATTCTGACGAAGCCTGTGGTTGGGCCCAGAAATCTGCACTTTAAGAAGGAGCTTCTGATGCCCGTGGTCCACGTAGCACACTGTGAGAGCTGAGGCGGGAGACTGGGCATGCTTTCGTCTCTGCCTTCCCCGTATGTAAATCCAGCGCTTCTTGAATGGTTTCCTTGGAATTCTTTCATATCCCCAAGTCTCCAGGGAGCTCCTTTTGTACTACTAGTTCTTAGAATAATTGTTCTCTAATATTAGTTGAAATAATAAAGGGGGAGTTTAGTTTAATAATGAGTATGTTTAGAGAAAAAAATCCGATTAATTGGACAAATTGGTTGGGCACCAATTTATACAATTCTTATAGAATGTGAAATTGCTATAATCCATACAGAATAAAAGCCTCAAATAATTACAGTAACAGTGTAAATGCCTCCAGGTCTTGAGGGCAGCCTCAGGGACGTCAGCCCACAGTAAATGTCCTGTTGACACTTGCATATTATACTTAGAGAGAGTGCTAATCCTTATAGCAATGTATTTACTCTACCCAAATTTGTTGAATATATGCTACGTGCAAGGCACCTGCCAGGCTTTGTGGAGAGTGCAGAAAATTCTATAAGACTCAGACCCTGGTCTAAAGCAACTTGCAGTTTATAAAATTTGACATTTCTTCTGCCCGCAAGGACTATGGGTAGTCATCCACAATTACTTTTCCACGAACAGTATATGAGACTTAAATTCAAGGCACATTGGGAGTAAAAAAACAAACATTAGAGGCGATGGGTTTTAAGACACATGCTTCGTCTTTCTTCTCATCTTTTCCATGCGCCACAGTATGTGTTTCTACTTCTTCTTGCAGAGTCGGAGTGGCCTTTTGTAAAGAGAAAAAGTCATAAGTACAAATACAGTGACTTCAAATGCCATCTCCAGTTCCCTCCTGTGTGACATCCCGTGACAGTTCCTCCCTCCGCCTGTTGCTTCTGTGTGTCCTGTAGGGCAGCCTCCTACGCAGGGTAGGAACAGCAGCACCTGCAGTCCTGAGACCTCGTGGATTCGGCTGATTCCTCCATGCAGGAGAAATGCCGGACTCCTCACACGTGCTTGTTCCTTCAAAAAGAAGCAAAGGCTTTGGGGCCGGCCCAGTGGTGCAGCGGTTAAGTTCGCACGTTCCGCTTGTCTGCAGCCTGGGGTTCACCGGTTCAGATCCCAGGTGTGGACATGGCACCACTTGGCAAAAGCCACGCTGTGGTAGGCATCCCACATATAAAGTGGAGGAAGATGGGCATGGATGTTAGCTCAGGGCCAGGCTTCCTCAGCAAAAGGAGGAGGATTGGTGATAGCTCAGGGCTAAGCTTCCTCAAAAAAAAAAGAAGCAAAGGCTTTGAAGGAGCGCTGCTCCTGGTGTGGCCTGTGTGCTGGCCTGAGCCCGGGGGCTTTTGTCGTACCTGTCATGGTGAGAGAACAGTCAGTAACCTTCAGTAACCTTTTGAGCAATTTCATAGAGTCATTTCATGCCTGCGAGATTTAATCATAGAATAATTGAGTTTATCATTTGTCATTGTTTTTTTCATTTTGTTATTCTACTATTTACTTTTTATTGTATTTACAAAAGCATTGGCTCATGATGGATTTGAAATAATAATTTTTAAAAAACTGGTCCTTCACTGCAGATAGTTTAAGAAGCGTTGTTTTTAAATTTTTTTCATTTTTTATTGAGGTAAATTGACATACAACATTATGTTAGTTTCAGGTGTACGACATAATGATTCGATATTTATATGTTTCAAAATGATCCCCACACGAAGTCTGGTTAACATCCATCACCATACATGGGTACGGAATGTCTTTTTCTTGTGATGAGAACTTCTAAGAGTACTCTCTTAGCAACTTTCAAATATGCAATACAGCATTACTAACTAGCGTCGCCAGGCTGTACATTACACCCTCATGGCTTATTTATTTCCTAACTGGAAGTTTGCACCTTTTGACTCCCTTCACCCATTTTGCATCCCTCCTCCCCCAACTGGAGAAGTTCTGTTTAAGTATCTTTTCTTGATTCAGAGAGTGTTCAGCTTCCCTTCTCTCACATTAGTTTCTTTTTTACCTTATAAATTTTTGTCAGGGCAAACTCCCAGATATTAACTTTTTAGCCGATGTGTGATACAGGAAAAGAGAGACTCCTTTTGATTACAAAAATCATTAATTCCATAAATTAATTGGCTTGGTTTATAGGTCAGCTCTCCCCTCCTCTCCCTTAGCCTGCTGACTCCTCCCACCCAGAGGCACACCTCTGCCCTGGGGTGCAGGGCCCCGTCCTCTCTCCTCTCTGTCTGTCCTTGCCTCTTCCTTCCTGCCGAGCTCTGGACCTCCCCCTCCCAAATTCCCTATGGAGCTCCCACTGCATAGTAAGGGCTGAACACAGCGGCCTCTGACTCTCTTAACAGGACCTGCCGCCTACCCTCAGAAGACTATTTGGGTTTAAAACAGTATTTTTTCATACTGGTAAATATAACAAAATTTTATTTTAACCAGACTTGGTAATTTGCAGTTTGTAGTAATTCCAACAAGGAGCTAGACCAGGGGGTCTGCAAACTTTTTCCATAAAGAGCCAGATAGTAAATATTTTAGGCTTTGATGTCTACATATGGTCTCTGTCGCAGATATTTACCTCTGCTGTTATAATTCGAAAGCAGCCATAGATAATACGTAAACAAATGAATGAGGCTCTGCCCCAATAAAACTTTACAAAACAGACCAAAATTCAGCTGTGACTAAAATATTTTTAGAAGTATTACCTATTTAAGAATACAGGTCCCCCCCCAACTCTAAAAACACTTATTTATCTGTAAACTATAACTGGCAAGTAAATATATTTTTTCTTTGCTTAACTTGTTGCTTTGTGTGAAATGCAAATCATTCCTAAATATTCATTTAAAGATGGGGCCTCTCCTAGGTAATATCTCATTCACCTAGTCTGAGTTATTCTAATAGTAATCACATTGTCACCTTTAAAAAACAAATTTCTCATGAATTCATTGGTCTTATCTCCAAACTGTAAAAATTTGTGAAATGTTCCCACAAATTTTCTGTTTTGTTCATTAATCCTGAATTTACATAATATTTATTGCAAAGCAAGAATCTGCATAAGTACAATAAAATAACACACAAGGCAAAGATATGGCAGTGTCAGAATGTATTGTTTGCTGTGAATGTGTGAAAAGGATGCTATCCCATTTTTGTATAGTATTGTTTTGAGACGGTTATCTCCAACTTTTTTGTCCATATATCTGCAAAACTTTCAGCATCCATCTTCAAAATATGCATCTCATTTTATGTGTAAGTTACGTAGTATAGGACCTACTATCATTAGCTAATATTTCAAGGCGCAATTATTTAGGGTGAGGCTTTCCATTTATCATGGTCTTCCATAACCATGTAGATAATAGACTTCTGATGATTTTTCTCTGTTTTGGCCAAGCTCTTGTCAGATCTGATTAAATCTGTCATTATTTTTACCTTGTAATGTAGGTGATAGAAAGCTTTTGCTGGGAGTAGAAGCGTCAGCTCTGTGACTTCCACGTTATTTGTACTTGCATTGGTGTTATCATCTTTAATCTGTGGGTTCCTTGCATAAATCTTGTCCATTTTAGGATGTTTTTAGTTTAAGGTTACATATTACAATGTGTAACTCGACTTGGCAAGCCCATCTCTGTACATTTCAGCGCACTCAAAGCGAATGAATGGCGAGGGCAAGCCCCACCCACTCTGCGAGGTGGACTCTGCTCTTCCCTGAGGCAGGGTCCTCTCTGGAGCTGACTGAGGGCACAATGCCAACCCAGAAGTTAAATACCGGCTAAAACACTTTCCTTTTTAGGGAAAATAACTATAAGGGGAGGTTCCAATATTTTCTTCCCGCATCACAGTGGATTATCTATGCATCTACATAAACCTCACAATGTTTGAGACCAAAGTTGATAAAAATACTATTTTTTCTTATTTAAATCTTAGCGCTTATATTGTGATTTAACTTTTCTTTTGTTTAGTTTTTGTTCAGCCCACTAGTTTTGAGATAGAGCCTGGCTAATGTTTCTTTCAATCTTCCATAGTTCTAGCTTTGTTTCACACATAGTAGGTGGGCATTAATAACACATGTACACATTTCACTCTGAAATGGGCCAAGGAATGTTTAGTAATCATTACTTTATTGGCAGTCTTGCTGAGGGTGGGTGGCATATATCTTTTTTTTTCCTCCTTGGTAATCCCAACAAATTGTTTGTTTAGTTGGCTCTGTCAATTTCTTGCTCTTTATTTATAGCATCTAAATGGAGTACACCATTTATTTAAACTATGTTCTCTAATTTACAAAGTTAATTTCTTTTTGCTCTCATTCTACTGTCCAAGTTAGCCATTCATCTCAATATGATGCTACTACTGATTCATGGAGCATTCTTTTTATTTCATCATTTATGTCCCTGACAAAAGTGTGAATTTTGTGAGTTCAAATCATCTACTATCTGGGGGCACTTTTCTTTACCTGCATAATAAAGTAGATTGGACAGTCCAGGCCTGTGGGGATGAAGGTGGACAAGGCGGGGTTTGGTCCATGAAGGGTGGTAGGAGTGTGGTACTGATGCTTTTCATTGGCTCATTGATGCCACATTGACAAGATGTCCATAAAGGAGCCCCACTAACTGGTCCAGGAACATGTCTAGAAGTAAAGGGAAACAACAGGCAGCCATTCCCTTCTCTTTTTTTTTTTTTTGAGGAAGATTAGCCCTGAGCTAACATCTGCCACCAGTCCTCCTCTTTTTACTAAGGAAGACTGGCCCTGAGTTAACATCCATGCGCATCTTCCTCTACTTCGTATGTGGGACGCTTGCTACAGCATGGCTTGACAAGCAGTGTGTAAGTCCACATCCGGGATCTGAACCGGCGAACTCCTGGTCGCCGAAGCGGAACATGCGAACTTAACCGCTGCTCCACCAGGCTAGCCCCAGCCATTCTCTTCTTGAGAGAAGCTATATCATTCACTTGACTGAACAGAAGAATGTTCTTATTCCTGACTGTACAACAAAGTCCCCAGGGAGTTTTACAAAAATTCTGAGGCCAGTTAGAATCTCTAGGGTGGGACCAGGCATCTGCATTTTTTTTTCTTTTTGGTGAGGAAGATTCACCCTGAGCTAACGTCCATTGCCAATCTTCCCTTTTTTTTTTTTTTTGCTCAAGGAAGATTAGCCCTGAGCTAACATCTGTGCCGGTCTTCCTCTGCTTTGTGTGCGGAATGCCTCCACAGCATAAGTGATGAATGAAGTAGGTCCGCACCCGGGATCCGAACCCACGAACCCAGGCCACCGTATTGGAGCACGAGGAACTTTGAGGAAGTTTAACCACTCAGCCACGGGGCTGGCCCCAGGCATCTGCATTTTTAAGAGCTCCCCAGGCAATTCCATTGCACAGCCAAGTTGAGAGTTATAGTGTAAGAGGCTGATAAGCTGATTAGGGCAATAAAAGGAAACTAAAAAGTGGGAGACTCTGTAAAGGTGAAGAAACTCAACAGTAGAAAAGAAGTTACCCCATTATAACATGGAAAAGGCTGGGAAGAGACGGAACAATTTTGTAGCTTCAAGCTGACGTAGTAACAGTCATCCTCTTCCCTTGACTGCTTATTGATCGCACAGTGAGGGTGAAGATGCTGGCTGAGAGAACCAAAGGTGTATAAATTGATCCAAGAATGTCTGAAGGGCTTTGAGGCTTTTGGCTTTGGAAGATGGAGGTTTATTGACAACCACCTCCAACCTTAGATGACCTTTGTGGGCCTTTTGGCTTCTGGGTATTTTACCCTGGTGTGCACACCTGCACATGAGTGCTCTCATCTGGCCTAAGGATATTTTATACCTTATAAAGAAACCTTATACTTAGAAGGTTGACTTGGTTTTGGAGATGTGCCACGGCTCTTGGCCTAACAGAGAAAGGGAAAGCGAATCTGCTTTAACCTGTGCTACCCTTTTGATCTCTATCGTACGTTACCTTGCTTGTAGAAGAACATACATCTTGTTCTTGAGCCAGCCTCTGAGGGCAGGGAGCCTTCCGTTTCCGTAGTTCCAGGGGCTGGTCAAGCATCTTCCAGTAAGTGTTGATTGAGCATTTCTCAGTGACCCCTGCAACCTC
Organism: Equus przewalskii; assembly: GCF_037783145.1. Taxonomy (NCBI): domain Eukaryota; kingdom Metazoa; phylum Chordata; class Mammalia; order Perissodactyla; family Equidae; genus Equus; species Equus przewalskii. The sequence goes on along the minus strand of NC_091847.1, from coordinate 72,022,366 downwards.
TGCTTTTGCTGTAGGAAGCAGTGCAAGTGTTGATTAAGCACTCGGCTGATGTCAATGCGAGGGACAAGAACTGGCAGACCCCCCTGCACGTGGCAGCAGCCAATAAGGCCGTCAAGTGTGCGGAAGTGATCATTCCCTTGCTGAGCAGCGTCAACGTCTCCGACCGAGGGGGACGCACGGCCTTGCACCACGCCGCTCTGAATGGCCACGTGGAGGTGGGTGTCCTCGTCACTGGGAACAAGAATCCTTGCTGCAGACCCTCTTGGCCCCAAGTGGAGCCTTGCTGAGACTTTTAGAGAATATGATGGTAATATTTGTACAGCAAACCTTAGGCAATCACACTTATTTTTAAATTTAGAGCCACAGTGAATTGAAAAAGGAGCCATCACTTCAGTCTTTTCCTCTGACACACGTGTCACAGAGATGGCTGTGACGTCGTCTTCCTCATCTATTTGAACCCAGATCTCTGACTTGCCTTTAGATTTGACGTTCATTTGGCTCAGATCACCTGCAGGTGGTAAGCAGCCCTCACCATTACAGAGTGTACACTTGGTTTCATTGTTGGTTATCTTTCAGATGGTCAATTTACTCTTGGCCAAAGGGGCAAACATCAATGCATTCGACAAGAAGGACCGGCGTGCTCTGCACTGGGCAGCGTATATGGGTAAGGATTCCATGAATGGAAAGCAAAGTACAGATAAACTTAACTGAAGAGGCCGTGGATCTCTCCTTGACCATGTGGGTTTTCTCTTGGGCGAGTCTAACTTCTTTTCAACCTTGGGTTTCATTTGAATTAAGATTTGGTCCATTTTACTGGCATGCATGGATCACTCTAGTTGGGCGGTTGCCTTGTCAGAGATTTATTAATCCTACAAAGAGAAGGAGGGATGAATCATGACCTGCATCTTGTTGAATGTGTTTCAGTCTGGATTGGAAAGCTGCACAAATTGTGCTTATTTTAACTTGTTATGGGGGCAAAAAAAGTTGTTTACAAAGAAAGAGGATTGGCTAGCCAGGCAAGGACATGAATCCCATTTGTCTTCTTATTTATAAATATTTTTGAAAGAAACAAAAAGGAAGGAAGAAAGGACAACCCCTTGACTGTTATGTAGTTATGATGTAGGTTGAGGAGACCAGAGTCACTGTGGATGCTGCGCTGTTTCACTGCCAATAAACTGGGACTTGCAGTCCTTGAGTTGCCAACTCGGGTCCGGGAGATGAAAGAAGACGTCACATTTCTACGTTTTTCTCTTTTAACTTTTATTGGCACAAATACCATGGCCAAATGATAGACCTCACAGAGTTTATTCTCAGTGTAGACTTGTGGGAAGTGAAGAGCTAAGATCCTTCCTTTGTGTTTCTAATTGGAGAACATCCTGCAGCTAGAAAAGTAGACAGGATTCTATCAGCACCGAGTTATAAACAACCTGAATGCCCATCCACAGGAGATTGTGTTGGTAAATTATGGAAGATCTACACAATGGGACACTGCGCAGTAATTCCAGTGATGATGTCATTAGTATTTATGAACATAGAAAGATTCTGTGATACGTTAAATGAAAACAGAGCATAACACCATATGAATAAGATAATCCTCATTTTTGTTGAAAAAATCTATATAATAAAAGCAATCTCGGATATATTATACACTGAGATGCTAACTAATTATCTCTGGGGATTGGGGGTTGGGGATGGTTTGGGTTTCCTTTTAACACCTTTTTGCCTTTTCTGAATCCTTTTTAGCAAGCACTCATGCCTTTTATCATCATAAAAAAACAATAGCAATTGTAGGGAGGAAAAAGAGAGTGGGCTGGGGCAGGGATGAAATAAATGATGTGGCTAGAGATGGGTATGAATAATTCTCTTGGTTTAAACAACCAGAATCCTAAGATTTTTGCAAGCATTATCATTTTTTAAGGGGACGTGACTTTTGAGTTGACTGAGGCAGAATGGATGGCTGCCTGGTACCTGTAGGACTGGAGCCAGCGAACGTTTGCCAGATCCGTGTTTAGGCAGAGCACACACTACGCTGGTGTGAGACGGGACTCAGAGAGCCTGGGGTTCCAAGTTTGTTCTTTGCTGATGTACAGTTAAAACATTTGTGTAGACTTGCTTTAAAGAAGTAAAGTCATTATTTTGTGTGTCATCAGGATACAAATAGGAACAAATATATAGATAACCATCTTTAGGAAATAAAGGACAAAATGGGGAGAAAAGATAGCACCACTTAAGTTTAAGATAGCACCACTCAGAATTGAAAATAATTTTTTCTATATATAAATCTTGGGGGAAAAGAGTCAAATTTTAATTAAAGAAAGCCAAGCCCAAACTCTCTGTCTCTGTCTCTGTCTCACACACACCGACACACATTCATCTCTCTCTCTCTCGCTTGCATACGCACCCACCCCTCTCTCACACACACATTCTCTCCCACACACACACCCCTCTCTCTCTGACACCCATCTCTCTCTTTCTCCCACACACACCTCACTCTCTCCCCCGCCCCACACATCTCTCCCCCACACACACATCTCTCTTTCACACACATCTCTGTCACTCACACACTCTCCCCACCACACATACATCTCTCTCTCTCACAAACACACACACACCTTTCTCTCTCCCATACACACACTACACACAGTGCGCACACACATTTTATACTGGAGTCAGTACTTATCTTCTACCCTTCAATTATGAACTGTGTTTATTTAGAGGTATGACCTGAAGCATCGAACAATCTTCAGTCACAAAATAAAGGTCAAATACGTTTTTCAGACTATGTTTAGTGAGATAGGGAACAAAGGAAAATATTCTAGAAAATATGCCAACAGGACTTGAAACTAGAAGGGTTTTCTGTTTAGCTGGTAATTCACAAGAATACTTTTAAGTTGAAATGGTCATTTTTTTTTAAAGATTTTATTTTTTCCTTTTTCTCCCCAAAGCCCCCTGGTACATAGTTGTATATTCTTAGTTGTGGGTCCTTCTAGTTGTGGCATGTGGGGCGCCGCCTCAGCATGGCCTGATGAGCGGTGCCATGTCCACGCCCAGAATTCAAGCTGGCGAAACCCTGGGTCACCACAGCGGAGCAGGCAAACTTAACCACTCGGCCACGGGGCCGACCCCTGAAATTGCCATTTTTGTGCATTAAAAAATGGTCAAACAGCAGCAATTTCATTCGGTTTAACGATAATCTGGAGTCATTCTGATTAATTGATCTTTCTCCTTTCATTAGTTTTCCAAACAAATTGTCATGGTTAGACTTTTCAGTGAGGAATGGCAACTGATTTCAAAAGCATTGCTTCCATTTTAACATATTTTTGGGGGGCTGTGGTACTAGCATGTCAGCACAGACCTTGTTAGTATTCACTTGTGAACAGTGTCACTTCCGCCACATGGCCTTGAAGAGAAGGCCTCCATATGAATCATCTTTTTTTCCCCACAGAATTGACATAAAGTCTGACACATAGTGGGGCTCCCTAAATATTTGTTGAATGTTTACCATGAACCAGCTTTTTATAAACAGCTCAGCAAAATGCTGGTGGCAGTAAAAGCTAACAGTGATAATTTAGGTGGAATGAATCGTCAAATTGTCCTATAAAGGTTAACGATGTTTTCTGCTGCTTTGTTTGTAAAGGCCACCTGGACGTGGTGGCATTGCTCATTACCCATGGCGCAGAAGTGACGTGTAAAGATAAGAAGGGTTACACCCCACTGCACGCTGCAGCTTCCAACGGGCAGATCAACGTGGTCAAGCATCTCCTGAATCTGGGGGTGGAGGTGAGCCGGGGATAATGCATCACCCCATGGTGTGACTGTGGGTTTTCTGTTATTCTGAAATGAAATCCTGTTTGCATTTTTAACTCAAGAGGAAAAAATCCCTCATTTCCTAGCATCCTGTCTTTTTGGGTTTACGTGGGCAACTGATGAAGGGCAATGGGGGCATATATTTAAGTAGTGGAAAACCAGAAACAGACTAACCTTCTATATCAACATAGAGAAATATTTAAACATATATATTATACATAATACATATTGACCAGTCATTTTTAAAAGACTGGCTAGAGTTCTTCATCCCATCTCTGGAATCTAGCCTTCTAAATTGTGGCTTACAAGCAGAAATGAATGAATGGCCGCGACAAACAGCAGAAGTGTCCAGTGCTGAGCTGGAGGAATCAGCCTGACCCCGCTCTCCTTCAGTTGGCAGACCAGGGGCAGTGGTGAGGCTCTGGACCATCTGTGTCCCTGGACGAGAGGAAAAACCAAGTTGCCATCCTGAGACCATGGTGGTGAAACCCAGCAGCCGGGACAGGCCTGGGAAAGCAAGAGAGAGCCATGTGCTGATGCCCAGGACGGCTTCTTGGCTCTGCTCCTGGAAAGCGGCCTTGTGAGGTGTCCAACCACAGAGAGAAGCCCAGAGCGGCTTCTGAGCCCAACTTCTGAGTCTGGGCTCCACAGAACCTCCCTCGGGGCTCTTTTCTCACTCCCCTGATTCAGATCGCCTCTGGCATTTTGAGGCAGCCTGGCCTTTTACTTTTTCCCCTTTCCTAGCCGAAAATGCCTCTCCACAACTGGAGACCCTCACTCTTCCTCCCCGTTCACTTTTTGTCACATTCACTTTTTGCTGATCTTTACCTCTGGGTGACAAGCATTCCCAGGTGACAGCTGGGGCAAGAGTAAGCTCTGAGTAATTACGTTGGCAGATGGATGTTTCCTTTTTCTGGCTCAGCCGTTAGGCTTTTTGTGAAAAGTGAGGTAAATTGGCTTCAGTGATTTTAATGGCCCTATGTTGGACTTACTTACAGATCGATGAAATCAATGTGTATGGAAACACGGCGCTTCACCTGGCCTGCTACAATGGGCAGGATGCCGTGGTCAACGAGCTGACCGACTACGGTGCTAACGTGAACCAGCCCAACAACAGCGGGTTCACCCCTTTGCATTTTGCTGCTGCGTCCACACACGGTGCTTTGTGTCTTGAACTGCTAGTGAACAACGGGGCAGATGTTAACATCCAGGTATGACACTCTTTGTCTCTCTCAATGTTCAGTCCCTTTGCATTGAGCCTCTGTTTGAGCACAATCGACTGCTGTAAATTAGGTCATGTTTTAGTGAATTGTACTTCTGTGAACCTTGACTCCCGCAGCCTTATCTTGTATTGGGATGCTCTAGAGACTTAGCTGTGTTGTTTCTGCAGGAGTGGAGGGACCAGCTGGAAGGAACTGAAGTTCTAGCCACATGTCCTAGGTAGCTCAGTGGATGTTCCAGAGCAAATACTAGGTCTCAGGAATGTTGACTTGGCCGAGATTCTAATACTGAAGTGGATGTGGAGCTGATAGGGCAGAGCTGCTGAGCATCAAAAGGAACACCTAGTCTAATGATCTCAGATCTGTTCCCAATCCTAGTGTGGCCCTCCATGGAGTTTCTCAGATGCCTTCAATGATGTAACATTAACCAGTCCTAATGGTGATTCCTTTATTTAGAAAACTTACTGAGAACTACCTAGTGCCCCTGTGTGGTACTGGGGGAGTGCTCCAAGGTGAGATGTGATCTCCGCCCTCAAGGAATTTACAATATGGTAAGGAGATAGTGCACTCAGATAATCATGAGGCAAGAGAGAATGGGATGAGTGACATGAGAGAGTAATGAAGCATTGCAAACTATAACAAGCAAGTGTTGACTTGCTTCTTGCTTGGGCATCAAAAATGGAGATTGCTCTTGAGCCGAGACTCCGAAGATTGGTATCAGACAAGATGAGGAGGGACCAGAAGGAATTCGAGAGAAGGCATTCCAGATAGAGAGAACAGTGTGAACAGAGGGGTTGGGAGTTCTGGATAGGAAAAGCTCTGGGTGAACTTTAGGTAACTAGTCAGCTCACGTAGCAGATAACCAAGAGGAACGTATGCACGCAGCCTCCATGGTCTGAGTCATGTCACTTGAATGCATTTAGATTGCAACGGAATATCCTAACCTGCACCATGTGCCCTTACTCATCCTCAGCTTCCCTTCTCCCAACACACGGGAATCCTGAAGCAGGGTCCTGTGTATTCCATCTCTACTTTGAAAAATTATTATCTCCAAGATTCAATTTCAAGAATATTGGATCAATCTATTTTAATGACTTTCTCTATTCACTATTAAAATATGTTAATGTTTTTTCTTGTAATTTCTAATAGTGTGGAAATATGGGACAGATTTTCAGAATAGCAATTTATTGTGATCGAATGGAGTATAAATTGTAGAAAAGAAAGGAGCCAGAAACAAGATGAGCTGTGACCTGACCAAGGGACAGTGCCTATCTACTGGCTGAGGAGTTTGGGCTTCTAGAGGCTGTGGGGACCACTAATCATTACAGAGGTTGGGAGACCAGAGCTGAGCATTAGAAACAGTAATCTGGCCACAGAACACCAGAGACGGAAAGCATAAAGGAAAAAAATTGTTTATATGATTACATAAAAGTTTAAAACTTTTGTATGGCAAATCAAAATAACAAAAAAGCAAAAAAAGCAAAAGCCCTAACATAAACAAAACTGAAAAGATGAACAACTCTGGGAAAAATTTCTGCAATATACACGGTAAGCAAAGGATTAATATGTTTACTATGTAAAGAGCTCATGGAAATCAGTAAGAAAGAGTCTAATAACCTACTAAAAAGTATGGACAGAGATGACATGAGAAAGAATGAGATATCCACTAAACCTACGAAAAATATTCAGATTCACTAGTAATTAGAAAAATGCAAACTTGTACATTCATAATACAAATACATTGATATTTGCCTTTAAGATTGGCAAGTATCAAAAAGGCTAATAATACCTACTGTTGTCAATGAAAAAAATTAAAATGCAATAAGTAAATATGATCCAATTTTTTAATTTTAAAAAGTTATGTGTCTGTGTGTCTGCATAGAAAGAGAAAAATATCTGGAATAAACACTGATATGCTAGCAACACTTTGCTCCAGAGAGGCAAAATTGTGATTTGGGTTTTTAGTTTCTTTTGTATATGTTTGTTTTAATCTTCTGATTGTGATGCAATGATTATGTGTTGTTTTTATATCTGTAAGAAAAAACCCTATGAAAATAGGGTTTTCCTTTTTCTGAAAATAAAATTCCAGCAGAGCGGGCCTAGAGAGAGGACAAGTAGTGGAGAACTGGAAGTCAGTAAAACTGGTCTGGCTAAGAGGGATGAGGACAGGGGAGCAGGACAGCCAGCAGAAGGGAGGGGCTGTGCAGAGAGAAAACCAGCAGCATTTGCTTGGACAAGAGACTGGAGAGTTGAAGACGAGTGTAGGAATGGAAATCTGGTTAAGGAGGTAGTGCAGCCTAGTGGTTAAGTGTTTGGTTCTGGAGCTAGCCTGCCTCGATTCCAATCCTAGCCTTGACTTTCAGTAGTTATTTAATTGTAAACAGCCTCTCTGTGTGTCTCAGTTTGCTTATCTATAAAATTAGGGAAACAGCAGTATCTTCTTCATGGACCTGTTGTGAGGATTCAATGTAATATCTCACATAAGTTACTTAGAACAGTGCCCGCCACGTGGTAAGTGCTCAATAAATGATTACTGTTTTTAGGAGGGATGTTGTGAGAAAGAGTAGCCTTAGGAGGTAAGACTGATGAGTTTAGTCTTTGAGAAGCTGATTTTAAGCCTTTGGTATAGCCACTCTGAGAAAACCAATAGTGGAAAATATGATACTCTAGCGGGGAGAGCAGCAGGGAATAGGAGAAATAATCTCGGCTGCCACATTCACAAAACTGGGAGAAAAGGATGAGCTCATCTGAGGAGAGAGGACGTTATAGCAGGAGGAGAGGAGGGAGGGAAGAATCCAGTGACCCTTCATTCTTAGGATCAGGAGGAGGAGGAAGAGCCAGAGAATGGAATGAGAAAAGAAGAGTCAGAGAAGATAGGAAGGAGACCGAGGGCAGTGTGGTGTCTTCATGAAGGTGGAAAGCAGGCAGAAATGAAAAAGTAGGATGGATGAAGAGAATTTCAATGTTTAGGTCTTGTAAGGGGAGCCATGCAAGCTCCCATGTGGCGGTAAGATGAAGGTCTTCGCTGGCATCGAAGAGACTAAGGTAGGGAAAGAGTCATCGTGTGGGCTTGAAGTCACAGATGACGGTGGTGAGAGGACGGTGGTGGTGGGGGACAATTGTCAATATCGCCAAGACTTGTGACACTTGTCTTGACATCTGGTGTCTGAGGGACATCCTGTGAATCCTCCAAATGAAGGAAAATTATTGAAGTTAAATAAAGTGGCGCTCTTCACCAGCCTCCACTTAATTAATTCACAGGGTTGTCTGATGCTCTCCATTACCTCTGAGAAACGTGCCCATTGATGCTGTCCATGTCCCTGATACTGGAGCTAGAAGGCCACTTTCTGGCACACCTGCTTGCTTCTCCCAGGAACTGACTAGTGGGCAGTTCGGATCGGATAAGTGGCTTTGATATATATGGTGCATTAATTTATGGCAGCCTTCTCTTCTCCCCCACAAATTAGACATGGAAAGCATAGTTACTTAATTTCAATATTTCATGTTTTCCTGTGGACTGCTAATCATCAGTAGACTATAAGAAACACCATTTTAAAAACCTGAGACTTGGATTTATATATCATTTAATCTGTGTAAATGGGATTTTGAAGCAAATCTAGCCTTCTCCCTCAGTCTCCCTTCATATACTCTGTCAACATCCCCCGATTTCTTTTCTTGAACCCTTCTTACTTACTCCAGATGCACTCTGGATACACGGATAGTCAAACATTTCCGGAGAGCCATTCTGTCTGACTCTGGAGGTAGCTTTCTAATTGAAGTTGTTATCTCTCCATGCCACATTGCTTTTGAAAGTGTTTGTAGATTGCAAGACAATTTGTACTTGTTTAGATTTTCCAAAGTTTGAGGGAAATAGCATATTGAAATGTAGCCAATACACACATGTCCACTTTGTTTTCCCCTAACCTCACAAAGCACTAAAATTGATGTCTTCATGAGCAATTAGAAGATGGCGGAGAGACGTAGAAGGATATGTGTCCTGCTTGCATGTTACAATCTCTCATTTTGCTTGAATTGACCATGGCCCTGTCGTTGACTTTGTAATAGTAGTTTAATTGTTCAAGTGATAAAATTGATAGAAGTTTAGTTGATAAAATAATAAAGACACAATACTTCATAAAATAATCCATTGAATGTTCACTTGTATTTTGCAAATGGGAAGAGCATGAGAAAAGCAAAATGATTTTTCTTCTCCATTACAGACCACATTGTAATTTCCATAGCGTATCAAGGCTCTTTTTGGAGGCATTCAAAGTAAGTGTTAAAGAAGGCACTAAACACACAAGCAAGCTGGATGTGACTTAGAAAGATGGATTCAGAAATTACCATTGCCAGGTTTCCTACCTCCTCGTCACTGACATTCAGCCTGCCCGTGGTCTCAATTCTTTTCTGTCCATGGGCCCTGAGATAATTTAGCCCTAAGACACTGGAGCTGAAGCCCATCCCATGTCTACTGAAGTAGACCAGCTCCCTTCTTTATAGGTACCAAGACCACATTATAGAATGGAATGCACTGCAGAGGTTGAAGGTGAAAACTGGAATAGGCAGGAATAAGCAGTGACAGGGTCGTGGCACTTGGAACTTTAGAAAGGAGGTGAGGAAAGGAGAGGACGGAATGAGACAAACTTGTACCATCTCCAGCCTTTAGAACCATTAAAAACAACTGGACTATGTATAAAAGTATATTGGCTCTTTTCAAACCAGGGTTTTAGATTGTACTTCCATTGAACTGGGAAGCCCTATTGGGTTTTTTACTGTATCTTCCCCCTCTACAGGGTATCAGGCGGGCCCTAGTGTGTCCTATAGAGGCTTCATTGCTCCCCAGTAGGGACCCTGAGCTGCATGACTCCAGGAGGCACCGTGCCACAGAGAACACGATGCCGCCAAGTTCCTGTACGTTTAGGGAAGGTTTGTGGGATGTTGGAGGCTGAGGAAAGAAGGCATTAGGGGGAGAAGAAAAGAATGAATGGATTTCTGAGGAGAATGGTGGTCAAGAAAAGGGAAAAACTCCAATTAGTTCAAGGATTAACCTTCCTTGGATGATGTTGAATTCTGCCCTGAACGAGTACTAATATTTGTCATACAATATTCTCAGTCCTCATTAGTTTTCCTTCATGATTTATGGCTGAATGGTGCCTAAATCTATAGAAGAGCTTCTTGCTTAATTAAACAAATTCTCAAAATAACAAAATTTTCCAAGCCCTAAATTTGATGGGAAAATGCATCTAGAAATTGAAAAGAGCCTAGAATTTTTTTTTTTTTAATTATAAAAGCAAAGCTTCGAATAAATGGGAGAATTGGACATAGTCTCTCCTTTGAGACTGCAAGGAATGTTTTTTCTTTGATAAAACTTCTTTGTCTGAAGTTCTAGAAACATCAGCAGCTGCAGCGAGTCCCCCTGCATGAAACGTTTCTCAGGCAGATAATGAAACTCGCTAGGGTCCCTCATCTCAACCTGAATATTCTGAATTCTAACTTGTAAAGGCTGAATAAGAAGTATTATCCTATGACCTTCATTGGTTTTCAATGGCTTTTTGAAATAATGAGTTATTTTTATATCCATACCATATAAATAAAGCTGCCCCCAAATGGCTGCCATGATACTCTTAATGCTTCCTGTCCCCACCTCCCCCACCTCCCCCACCTCCCGCCACCCACATCCCTATGAGAGAAAAAAGAATCAGTTAAAGCTGGGCTTCAGTGGAGGATGAGCCCAGGCCAGGATCTGCAAGGATAGATCTGAAGCAAATATCACCACTGACCGGAGAGCCATCCTTTGCATTTTGCCTAAATTTGGTCATCTCCATTTGTTTGTCCCTTACCAAATGCACAGGCACTTCAAGGGAGGAAAGGGTGTGGTATTTGCTCTCCCTGAAATGCGACCAGCTCTGTAAACTGCACACCGTAGAAACTGGTTACTTCTGCTTTGGCTCTCTGGCTGCAATTCAGGGCGTGACCACCAGGTTGGTGGTTGATTCCTCGGTAAAGCCTTTAAACTCTTTTCTAGGTGTGGAAAAGTGCTTAGCTAAATATTTATAAAGATATTGTCTAAAGAATGAAATATTTATGGCTTTATATATATTTAACAATGCTAATTAGTTATGTTTTCATATTAAATTTAAGAGAAAATATTGGAGCAAAATTTAAAGAGATAGCACCACCTAGGGACAAGTTAATGTCAACTCGGCATTTCTATTTTCTCTCTCCTTAGCAGTCTCGGACTGTCATCACTTTTTTTATTGGAGGACGTATGTTTTGAATCCTTATTCCTAAGTAGTTTCCAGGCTTTTCAGTCCTTTGACATGTCTACAGCCCTGACAGCCGAGACCCGGGCTCTGGAATTGGATAGCTTTGAGGAGCCCTTCTCCACTGTGTGTCTCATGGTCAGTGACGCCATGGAATCCTCACTCTTGATTGCTGCTCCTTTTCCTCCAAAATTATCATTTCAGTAAAGCCTCAAGCTTGCTTCCATCTTCCTGTCTCAGTCTTTTCTGATTCAAGTTATAAACATCTAAGATGGGGAAAAGATCCTATTCTTTCTCTTTTTTCCCCCATTTACCTGAGACCCTTTCATGATAAAGATTGTTTTTTCAATCGAGATGCAGGTACTGCTCTGATTAACTCTCCCCTTGGCACAGATTGTGCATAAATCCTTTCTTCCTTTCTAAGGAATAGACTTACAGGATATAATAAAAATTCTTCTGTTAGAAGCTTGTGGTTTTAGAAGCTATTCCAGCCCACTGTCTAAAGCAGGGGCTCCTAAACTTGAGTGTGTTGTTCAAATTAGAAGTGGGGATCCCTTTACCCCAATTCTGTTTGGGTAGGTCTGGGTTAGGGCACAGAGTTCACAGTTTTAACAAGAACCCCAGGTGATTCAGATGCAGGTAGTCCTTGTTGACACTGAGAAATACTTAGTATTTAAATAGGTATTTGTTTTCCACTGTGGAGTTTTTAAAACAAAAAGTTGTTTTAAAGTACAAGTATAGGGGTTTCATCACAAAAATGAACTTGCATTTTTGAAATCTTATATTTAACCTCAGGCTTAGGAAAATGTTTTTCCTGAGAATTAGAAAAATAGCAGTTACATAGATTTCTTCTTCTTCCTCCCCCCTTCCCCTCCCCCTCCTCCTCCCCTCCCCTCCCCTCCTCCCCCTCCCCTCCCCTCCTCCCCCTCTCCCCTCCCCCTCCTCCCCCTCCCCCTCCCCTCCCCTCCTCCCTCTCCCCCTCCCCCCTCCTCCTTCTCCCCTCCTCCCCCTCTCCCCTCCCCCTCCTCCCCCTCCTCCCCCTCCTCCCCCTCCCCTCCTCCTCCTCCCCTCCCCCTCCTCCCCCTCCTCCCCCTCCTCCTGCTCCTTCTCCTCCTTATTTCTTCTTTGCAATTCCTGAATGAAAGAATACGCTCTCTCTACTGGGGATACTTTTGGTCTAAAACAACAGTAATATTTTCTTTGGAGTATTACTATTTTAGTAGAAATCCCATTAATGACTGTTTCTTAGTTAAATGTGTAAGACTTTGGTATTTGCTATAATGATGATCAGTATATAGATTCTGTACATTTTCCATGTTTTGCCTTAATCTGTGTTAGGAAGTTCCATCATTTATATCTTGAATAATAGAGAGATATATAAATTCCTCACACATTTCCAGGTGATCATTAAAATGGTAATTTGCTAAGCCTTTGCGTGTCTTCATCCTGTGATTTCTAATGAGTTAAGTGAAGCAAGCGTTTCCCTTTTGGAACTATCAGAAGTGTTATTTTTCTGTGGAGTTAGAATGTAGGGAATGGTGGCAGGTTCCAGGTCACTTTTGAGAGTTGCAATGATTTATAGCAGTTTGTCAACTTCAGGTCAAACAAGGCCAAACAAGTAAACACAGCGTTTGTCTTTTTTCATGCACTGTAGACAAAAGTTGAAAAAATACCTTGAAGGAAAGTCTTCTTCTAGATCTCAGGAGAGGAAAAAGATTTTGGATGATTGCCTCAGTGTGAAACAGGGCACTTTAAAAATTGTCAGTGTAACTAGAAATTTGGTATTTTTTCTGTAAAATAATTTTCACTTCTCTAAGCTTCTTTAAAATGTGATGAGGGGTCAGCCAGTGGCGTAGCAGTTAAGTTCTCATGCTCCTCTTCAGCAGCCCAGGGTTCACTGGTTCAGATCCCAGACATGGACCTACACACTGCTTATCAAGGCATACTGTGGCAGGCGTCCCACATATAAAGTAGAGGAAGATGGGCATGGATGTTAGCTCAGGGCGTCTTCCTCAGCAAAAAGAGGAGGATTGGTGGCAGATGTTAGTTCAGGCTAATCTTCCCCCCAAAAATAAATAAATAAATTAATTAATTAATTAAAAAATGTGATGTTATGTAGTAACTTGAGATATCATAGGTACTTTATCTTTTGTTTTCAAAATTATCTTTTGCCTATTGTAATGTTTTATCATACTTTTTAAAAAATTTAAATTGATATTTTCAGGGCATTGCCAGCAGTGTCCATAGGGATGTTTCAGATTGATATCACTGGTCCATTGTTTCTTTCTCTCTCGTTTTTTAGAGTAAAGATGGTAAAAGTCCACTGCACATGACAGCTGTCCATGGAAGGTTCACGCGGTCACAAACCCTCATTCAGAATGGTAAGAGAGATTCACCCACAGTGTTATTTGAACAGTTTCCTGGCATGACTGAGTTTGGCTGTCAGTCATCTGAATGGAAAGATGATGCTCTGTTTTAGAATTTATTAAGCTTGAATTTACACCGTCCTTTCACTGTCACTGTCCATCTTAGGAGTGAGAACATAGAGCCACTAAGTTTCACAGTCAATTCCCAGTAGTCAATGAACATGTGAGTTCTGAAGCTGGAAATGATATTCTTACATAGGCTCGAGATCTTCCACTTTTCACTCTGAAGCTGATAAAAATAAGTATCATACATTTTCTAGCAGCCAATCTGAATTATTTTTAAATTTTAGAATTCAGCATTGTTCCTTAAGTTAAAACTCATTAAGCTTCCTGGGCAAAGGCAGGAAAAATGAGGTGACTTAGAGGAAAAGCAGGTAAGTACGTGATATAAAGGATCATAAAATCATAGGCTTGATATAGACCTTGGAAAGTCACATAATCTAGTAATTTTTCAGATTGAACCATTGGGTTGTGCCTCTAACCAAAGTACTAGGGAGTGTCCGTTCACATCGTGGTCCACCTTACTATTATTGGGTCATGGCCAGCGTCTGTGAGTGCATTGACCTTGACAAGACAACTTGTGCTATCTTCGCAAACCTTAGAGACAATTGAAAAAAAACAGGCTTAATCCAGATTTTATGCTGACATTCCAGGTGAACTCAGCAGTTTCTAAACTATCTTTAGTTGACCCACATTTCTACTTCTCAAAATTCTGGCATTCATCAATTTTCTTGGACCTATCCTTTTCTCATCCGTAAGAGTTTTGAACAACATACACTTGAATTGTTAGTGGTACTAAGCTGTGTCTTAGGCACTCAAGTCATAAAACCAAAAAGTCTTTTGACGTTTGGATGGGAGACCAGCCAGGGGAATTATGTTTAGGGAGCAAAGTACCTGCAGCAAAGCAAAGCAAGTTTGTAAGAATTTCAGTGAAGCTATAGGGGAAAGGAAATCCTAACGAGTGTGCAGTGAGCAAAGGAAGGTGAAGTGAAAATTAACTGCATAGTACCCACTAATTCTAATTGGAAATAGGCGGCATGCCTTTGACATTCACGTTGTTGAAAAGGCCACTTTAATTATTTTGTTTTGCTTGAAGTAAACAAAAAGAGGTAGGGAGTGACCTTAGTGTCTCTCCTTTGCACACTTTCCTCATCCCACTGTATTTCTCAATTGTTTTTCAGAAATAGTGTCTGCTGGCTTAAAAACAAACCAAACTGGGGAGATATTTGATACCCATTTTTTAAAATTTAATGTGAATTTAATCAACGGGCCTTAGCTCTATGGCATAAAAAGCTTTGTTCCTTGTTAAAGCAATTTCAAGCACCAGTGAGCAGATCAGAGAAAGAGCAGTTTTTCTCCTTGTAAGCACTGCCTTCCTATAGATCCACCCCCATGGGCCAGACCATGCTAGCCTTCTCCTTGGAATCAAGGCCGTGACCCATCTCCACTGTGTCATGCTAGTATGCTTGCAGCAGTTCTGGGGGTGCTGCTGGCTGCTTTGACCTCTCCAAAAGCCATCCCTGTGGACTTGAAGACTTTTAGGCCCTCTCCAAACATGCTTACTAGACTTTTGAGTTGGGACAAGGCCTGAGAGAGACCCCATTTCTTGTCCTCTGTGATTAAGGAGCTTGTATCAGAGCCTGTCTCATTCTTGGCTGGCCTGGCATTTTGCTGGTGGGTTGAGTGGGATACAGGAGCCTGGGATGATGAGGATATAGTGGCTGTAATATGTAGCACATTATGTATAATGATAAGGCTAACATCGATGGGGTGTTGACGCTGTGCCAGACACTTGGCCAAGCACTCCACGTAAATCCTTTCAACCACCGTGAGAAAGAGGTGCTATTACTATCTCCATTTCAGAGATGGGGACACTGAGGCAGAGAGGTTGTCCCTTTTTTGGGGATCTACAGCGGGTATGTTGAGGCACAGAGACTGGAACTCAGGCAGTCTAACATTAGAGACTGAACTCTTAACCACTACACTTATAAATGTGTTCTCTGGACGAACGACAACATGTTAAAAAAGTTGTTTTAACTTGAATCCTATTTACTCTAAGAGTCACTTATATTTGGAATAGAGTTCTCCCTATAAAGGGTGATCTGGCATTCTCTTCTCCCAGCTGACAATTCTTTGAGTTCATAACACATGTGAGAACTGCGAGTTCTTCCATTTGACATTTTTTAAAACGCCCTTAGGGAGAAGAATAGGAAGCATTTTCTTTCGTCCTGTTTGTTGACTTCCTTCTGGGTAAAATCCAGAGGCTCACACCCCCAGGACCGGTGTCCATCCTCCAGAGTGAGTCACTGCCCAGCAGGACCCGGAATGCCGGTCCTACAGGGGACATCGGTTGGCTCCCTAAAGTAACTGGACGTGCTACTGAGGAACATTCTTTGTGTTCATTTATTTGTTTTCTTAAGTCGTTCTGGTGTTTGGGCCTTATATGGCATTTCTGTTCTTCTCTGACTGCTCTCCAGTCAGGGTTATTAGTTCTTCATAATAATTTTTTTTGTCCAGAATCATTCAGTTTTGGTAAGACAATCGTTAAAAGAAAAACGAGAAAAAAAAACCTCTTTTCTTTTTTAGTTAGTAAGCAAAGACTACCTGTGCTGTTCGATCCCATTGTTTGTCATCTGAAGCTGTGTTGTCACAGTCAGGGTGGGAAAGAACTGAGTGAAGATACAGTACGACTTCGGGAGGCATTTGAGCCGGCCATTTGCTGTAGGCAGCTGCCTCAGACGCTGTCTAGCAGGTTACAAAAGTTCAAAACTGATGTTTTTTTCATAGAAGCTTTAAAAATAAACAGAGCTTGAAAAGGAAGAGCAAGTGATAGGTTAGGATGATTCATTGTGAGATTTTTGACCCTGTGGTTCACAATTCTTCCAAGGCGACTTTATAAGATGACCATTCTTGTTTGTGCAATGAAAATCTAATTTCAGATGAATGCCTAGATAATGCTGCATAAATTATCCCTTCTGACACACTCTGCATACTTCTAAATTCACAAATGTTTATTTTCCTCACTAATTATCAATGATCGATTACTAGCATTTAACTTGTGACCCATGAACAGAAAAGATATTGAATTTGCATTCCAAGCAATCAGAGATTTTCAAGTGAAAGTGGAAAGGTTTGGGGAGTGACTATAAAATAGAAATTCATTCATCCAGAAGTTCTTCAATATAAAATATATTTCTGAATAACAACAAACACACAGTCTCTCTTTTCTTTTTCTAATAAGTTATGATGTTTTCCTGAAATATATTTTAAGTGGCAAATGTGGAAGCATATATGGGAGGTAATTATCTGTATTTTTATAATTTTAAGTTGACTTTTGAAATGATAGTAAGAACAACATGAAGAAACTTTATCAGCTCAGCCCCTTTTCCACTCTTTCCAATATTTTTCACTGTTCTCTTTCCCTACCCAATTTTTGGCATATTTGAGGCTGGTAAACATGGAAGCCCTAACATTTGTTAAGAGAGGTTTGGTGGCTCTTGGCTGGGAAGGATGTGGAGAAATGTAGTGTTTGTCCAGGGCAAAGGCTGCTCTGAAGTCCGGGGCCTCTGCCTTCCCAGATCAGCTCCATGCGTGGACATTCCAGGCCAACCACTGTGGGCAGTTCTTAGACAGATACGTGTACCCCAGATTGCTCTGAGGTATCCATGGAGACCAGGTGGCTGCCTGTCCCCAAGGCTACCATCAAATCATAAAAATGATCTAAATTGGATACTTCAGATTCAGATCATAGTGAACTATCTTTTGATTCACTAGAAGATTGCAATAACTAATTTTATTTTATTATTTTTCTTGATTATAAAATTAGAACATGCTCACTGTAGAATAAAGTTAAATCATTAAAGACATCCTCCATGATCCCCATCAATGTGTTTCCGCAGTCCATCTCAAGAATTTCTGCTGAAAATTTGGCGAAACGTCCAGATTTTTCTATGTAGTTAAGAATGTGTATATAAAGATATGTAATTATTACTTTTACTTTTACAGAAATGATCATAGTCTATTTATTTGAACAACTGGTTTAAAAATAACTACTGTACCGCAGAAACAAAGATTTGAGGAAAGATCAGTGTTTGTATTCAAGTTGCCATTTATATTTCTCTGTCACAATCAAAGTAAAAAAAGGATTTACTTTTTTGTAAACAGCTCTTAAGTTTCAAATCCCAAATATGCAAATTTATTGGCAGATTGATTTTTCAAGTTAAACTCTACATGCAGAAGTCTTGGCTGTAGAGTGAAGCATCTTAAATCCTGTGTAAACATATGTGCTAATCGTAGTTTTTAAAGCATTTGCCCTGCTA
This sequence comes from Equus przewalskii, assembly GCF_037783145.1. Taxonomy (NCBI): domain Eukaryota; kingdom Metazoa; phylum Chordata; class Mammalia; order Perissodactyla; family Equidae; genus Equus; species Equus przewalskii. Next base: position 72,004,331 of record NC_091847.1, on the reverse strand, counting down.
CAAAGCCCCTACATATTTGGTAACTATTTCACTTTGTAGCAAAGATTCTTACTCACTAACTGTGTTTTACCAATATACCCGGCTAAGAGAAATATTATTTGCTGAAAATAAATCTTAGAGAGTTGATGGTCATAACGATCAACGGTAGGATTCATTAGAATGAAGGGCCATGCGGATATTATTGTGAAGATTTTATAATGGTCCTGTTGTAAGAGATGGTGTCTTAGCTTGGAAGTTAATGTTCTTTCCCCAGATCTGAGAAGATTCTCGATAGCTTCCTTTTTGGTGTAGTGCTCAAATATGCTGCTAATGGCAGCGCAAATGGGCACAGCCTTTCTCAAAAGCGATTTACCAGTGTCTACCAAGGGCCTTCAAAACATTCATACTTTTGACCCAGTAGTTCTACTTCTAAAAATGTTGCTGAAGGAAATTATCTGAAATGTGAGTAAACATTATTAACAAATACCGCCAGTCCTGTGTTTTTCTTAATGGCAAAATTTGGGAATAGCCTAAATGCCTAGTAATTGGAGACTTGCTAAGTAAATTCTCTAAATATTGATGTCATCTAGCGATTTACAGTTACATTAATGAAACAAATTAACGACTTGGGAAGTGTTTGTGATATAATGTTAATGGGGAAAGCAGGATACAAAACCTTTCTACCCTATGATCTCAACTATTAGAAATTTGTACATACACACACTCCCAACTGGAAGGAAATATTCCAGAATATTAATACTGACCATCTTGGATCATCAGTGAATTTATAGATGACTTATCTTTTCTTCTTTGTATTTCACTGCATCTTCTAAATTTTCTACAAAGAGAAAATTACTTTCTCAATCAGAAATAAGTTATTTGAAACAAATATATAGTATCTTCCCAGATTAATCTAAGCCATTCATATAACCTTTATATTCTCAAACTAAACATTATAATATTCATATATCTGATAATGGTATATTTTAGTTTTAAAATATCAGCTTCCTTTAGTTCAATATAATTGATAGTGAGAATAAAGCTCAGGATTTGAGGGAAATATGTAGAATATTTTGTGAAACAAAATTTTCTAATGAGACCTGCTCTAAAATACCTGATAGCTGAGCATGTGATCTGACAATTCGGTAACTTACTGCTTTCCATAATACCGCCGAGGTGTGATTCTGAACAGGAAAGCCGGGAAATAAAACCTCAAAAGAGCTCACATTCTGTGCCCCCATAGCCTGGGCGCTTTCCTTGATTAAGGTAGACGTGCGTATTAGCTTACATGAGTACAAGTACGCACTGCGTACTTTCTTCTTCTTGGTGTACTTCCTTTTCCTTCACTTCCTCACCTTTTCCTGTAGCTTTTTTCAGGCCCTTCCTTTTTAATTTGGATATAATTCACATACCATAAAAGTCACCATTTAGAAGTATATAAGTCAGTGGCTTTCAGTATTTTCACAAGGTTTTACAACCATAGCCATTAACTAATTCTTGAACATTTTATCACCCCAAAAAGAAACCTCATATCCATTAGCGGTCACTTCCTATTCTTCCCTCTCCTTGATTCTTCCTAATTGGTTGATTTTCAAGGGTTCTTAAAATATTTGGGAGATTATCCACTTATCAGTAATACATGTTGCAAATATTTTCACATGTCAATTTCTTTATTGCCAGGGGGTGGGGAAAGCCTTTCTAATTACAACTCAAAATCTAAATACAATAAAAGAAAAGACTGATACATTTCCAAAAAAAATTCCAAAGTCAAATGAAAATCTAGGGGAAAAATATTTTTAACATGTATTACTGATAAATGGGTAATCTCCCAAATATTTTAAGAGCCCTTGAAAATCAAGGAATAGAAGACCACACACGCACACACATTTAGAAAAATGGGCAAAAGTCAGGAACAAGTTGTTCATAGCAAAAGATAAACAAATGGTCCTTCAATATATGAAAAGATGCTCCACTTCCTTATCAAGAGAAATGCAAGTGAAAACTACACTGAGATACCAATTCTTACTCATCGGTTGGCAGATACTCAAAAGCTTGGCAAGGCTGAGGGGAAAAGGCACTCTCAGACGTCGCTGCTGTAAGTGCAAATTGCACAGCACCTGCAGAAGGAAATTTGGCAAAATCCAGCAAAACCACATATTCATTTACCTTTGACCTAGAAATCCCCTTTCTGGGAATTTAACCTGAAAAAACACCCAACACGTACAAAACAACATACTTATGAGATTATTTACTGCAGGGTTCCCAATAATAGCTAACTAATATTTGCAACCTAAATACTCGTCCATAAGAGGCTAGTGTACTAACTAGTACATCCATGCAAGGGAAAGCCATAAAGCTGTACAAAAATGGGGAAGGTCTCCAAGAAGTGATCTCTAGGAGTGAATTCCAGGAAATATTGTCAAGTGAAAAAAACAAAAGCAAGGTATGAAAGAGTCTATTTGCTTATTTTTGCAGAGAAATGCAGGAAGCATAAACCAGAACTAATGAAAATGATTACTGTAGGATATGGTTGAGGATGAAGTGGAAGGGATGGAAATGAGAGTGAGGCTTTTAAAAAATATAATTTGACTTTGGAAACATTTAAGTGTTTTTCACATTAATAAAATTAAATCAAAACCCAGTAAAGATTTTGAAAACAAACAGAATGAAATGAACGTAGCTACAGTGTGTGTATTAAATTGATAACATAAGGTCACAAAACAAGGAATCCAAGTAACTTTTGAACAAAGTACTCCCTGTGTATCCTAAAATAATTACAGAAAATTTGTTGAGAAATAGGATATTCGCAGTCTCAAAGGATCACCCCACAAATTGCTTGTTAATTACAAAGGGGAAAAGACATTTTTGCAATAGAGAATGCTGGCAGGCATCACCTTAACCAAGTAATCAAACCTCTTTTTTATTGTGGTAAAATATACATAACATAAAACTTGCCATTTTAACTATTTTTAAGCGTACGGTTCAGTGGCACTAAGTACATTCACGTTGTTGTGCAACCAACACCACTATCCATTTTCAGAACTTTTTCATCTTCCCAAACTGAAACTCTGTACTCATTGCAAATAATTAAACTTTGGATCACCCAGTAATGCAATAACTTGACCTTCTGTGTGTGCCGAGAAGATGCAGTGGGTGTGCACGTCGATTCTGGGGGATTCTTGCCAACATGTTTAGCCTGAATCTAATAGGAAATAAGCAGTCAGTTCCAGAATGTAGGACATTCTACGTGACACTTGGCTTGGCCTCCAAAAATATCAATGGCATGAGAGACTAAAAATAAATAAATACATACATAAATAAAAGGCAAGAGGGTTGTTTTAAGTTAAAGGAAACTAAAGAGACATGATAACCAAATGCTATTAGAATCTTTGATTGGATCCTGAAATTTAAAAAAAAATAGCTATAAAGCCCATTTTTGGGACAATTGGAGAAATTGGAGTATGCACTATTTATTACATAAAATTTTGTATCACTGTTAAATTTCTTGGATATGAGGATGGAATTATGGTTATATGGGAGAATGTCTTTGTTCTTAGCAATGAAATGTCATGACATCTAATTTATTTTTAAATGGCTCCTCAAATAAATGGATAAATTGACCAATTATATTTGCATATATGTCTATATGAAAAGAGGAGAGAAAAAAAGAAATGTTGTAAAATAAGAAGTTGGGGATAAGGAAGGGAAAATAAAACCAAATAAGATGAAAATACCATATTATTAAAAGGACTGTAGATGGTTAATGTGATGGTTTTTGCAAATATGGACATTTTTGGTCCATAGTTTATGCTTTTACTCATTCATCATATTTTAAACTGGAAAAGCAAACTACATAAAATATTTTCCTGAACTCTGTATTCCCTTTGGTTCTTATGCTTTAGTATAAGATTTACACAGGTCTTTAATTCAGCAGGTGAAATTGAAATTGTGTGTCTTCAGAAGTACGTTTTATGGAATTTGATTACATCGTTCCTTCAGAGCAGAAATCTCTGCTGTTGTAAGATTTTAGATCCTTAAGTAAGACAATATGGAGAAATTTTCCAAAAGCCTTTCTAATAGACTTCCCTCTGTGCAGATTTAATGATACTCCTACTTCAGACGGTGACTTGTCCCCTTGAAAAGCATTGTTGTACTTCAGAACAGAGATGCACACAGAGTAGAAAAGAAATCAACGTTTGGTCTGTGTGAGTGACTAGTGTAGAATGCAGTATCTGAATCAACTTGAATCCTTATGTTATTCTGTATTCAAACATCTCTTTCAGGAGGTGAAATTGACTGTGTGGATAAGGATGGCAACACTCCTCTCCACGTGGCTGCAAGATACGGTCACGAGCTTTTGATTAACACCTTAATAACCAGCGGAGCTGACACAGCCAAGTAGGTTACTGCGAAAACATGGCAGAATAGTTGCCGCACGTGGGAATCCTGCCACAGGGATTCTGCCATGCAGTGGATAGTTCCCTTTTATCCAAGCTAATGTGGATCCGTACCAGTATGCTAAACACAAATTGTTTGAACTAAATTGACTTTTAATGACAGTTGCAGGGAAGAACCAATTTTATTTTTCAGCTGTAACGGAAAGAGACCTATTTCAGTGGTTTTAATTAAGGAGATTTGAACTTTATTCCTAATTCTGCTTTCTAATATCCTTCTGTCCTTTCTGATGTTCAGGGTTAGTTAAGCAGGAAAAGTAAAACATAATTGGTCAAATTCAGAATTTATTCAGAATGCTTGCTCAGTTTTAGTGATTATAATTATAGGGTACAATTGAGTAAATCTGCTGCGTAGGGAAGGGAGACCTGACTTCATTTTACACTTCAATTCAACAAGAATTCATAAACATCTGTATGAGTCTGTCATGGTGCTGGCTGCCGTGGGAAATTTCACAAGTAAGTTACCTGGTTGGTACCTTCAAGGAGCTCATCATTTTGTTCGAGGTCCAAGTCCCTCTTAAGACAAAGAACCAAGCAAGATAGTACATAATAAAGTTCTAAATGCAACAGGTATTAAGTGGCAAAATGTTTTGTGTGACCGTATATGCCATAGAGTGTAGACAGGAAGGAGAGAGCTCGAAGATAGCCAGAGTTTTCAGAAAAGCCTTCAAGGAGCAGGTGAGTTTTAGGCAGACTTTGAAGGATGAGAATTACTTGAGTAGAGCAGAGAGTGACAGACGTCCCAAGCAGGGAGGAAAGCAGGAGCAAAAGATGAAGAGTATCATTCCGGGAAGAGTTTGGCCTGACAGAGCAGAGGGTGTGTGACGGTGCCGGCCTTGCCCAGAGGCAGTATCATGTCATGGGTTGGGAGCCCACGCTTTTGTGGGCATTACCTGGGCTCCAATCCAAGCTACCTTGCCCGTGAGCTAGGTGACCTTGAGCCTGTTGCTCAATCTCTCTCTGCTTTGCTTTCCTCATTTGAAAAATGGGAGTAATATGAGTACTTATCCATAGGTTTGTTATGAGGATTAAAGGACTTAATTGCATGTAAAGCTCTCAGGTCTATGTTAAGATCTATATGAGTGTGAGTTATATAAATATATCTGTTAAGATTGTTAAAGAAGGTAATCCATGTTCACAGCTCTTTGAACAGTGCCTAGCACATAGTAAGCTATCAATAAATGTTAACTGTTATTTTATTACTTAATACTATGTAGTAGAACCAAGTTAAAGAGGACCTTAAATGCCTGAATAAAGGGTTTAGCCTTGATCACAGAGACTGTGGGTAACAATAACCAAAGTTTCAAGAGAAGAACAATATGAGGGCAGTGTAATATTAGAAATTCTGTTGTGTTTGCCCAGAATCGAATTGAGAATCTTGCTTGAGAAAAGCCAAAATTTAAATGATCCAGGGAAGGCGTGGTGGGTTCCAGTGACCTTCTGGGCCCTCAGTCTAGTGGTGGAGACAAGAGCAACAGCAGATGACTGCAGCAGTGTGAGGTTTGTTATGACGGGGTTTGGAGCAGCCTGTGGAAACCATTAGGGAAACACTGACTCTCTGGGTTCCACAGATTAGCTGACAGTTCAGCAAGGAGTTTGTCAGGTGGACAGAGTTGTAGGAGGTAAAAATATAGAGGGGGAAGAAAGGAAGGACATTCAGGCAGAGGGAAGACTATTTACAAAGGCACAGATGTGTGAACGTGTTCAAAGCAGCTTCCCAAGGCTGGATTATCTGATGTGTGTCGGGGAGGGGGAAGCAATGAGGTGGGAAGGCCAGAAGAGCCACATCTTGAAGGACCTTGCATGTCCTGCTAAGGAGTTGGATTCCATTTGGAGGCATTCGGCAGCTGTTAAAGAATTCTAAGTGAGTGTAGAGTAGGTTGTGTCTAATGACCCCACTGGTGTGTAAGAAAGATCGCTCTGATAGCAGTCCAGACATATTGGAGGTGGTCCAGACTACAAACGCTTGGCAGCCTCTTGCAAATGTCCAGGGGAGAAGAGGTGAGGGCTCAGGCTTAGGACAAGGCTGAGGGCAACAGAGGAGGAGCATGCTGACAGAGTAAGAGCAGTGAGGGGGTCTCCTTTCAGAAGGGAAAGGAATAGGTTCAAGCCAAAGGACCTTTTTTGACCGGGACTTTGCAAGATAAAAGCAGCAGCTCAGCTTTTGTGGAAAGAGCACTGTGCTAGGATTCAGGAGGCTTGTACTGGACTCTGGAGTTCCCAACCACACCCTGGCTGCCCAAAGCCGGAGAGCATATATGCTTAGTGTTCATTTAGTAGAAGTAAAATATCAAGGCACAGACCGGCTTCACCTGTGATGTGTTAATATTTTCAGGGGTATTTTTCTTTCAACTCTGGGTTACTTGGGGAGTTTTAGCCAAATAACCATGAATTTCTGATTTTCTTTCAGATTTTAATCAGTTTGAAGGATATAGATAAACTGGCCCCAATACTTAACTTAAAGTTTCCAAAAGACAAATTTAACTCAAACAGCACAAAGTTTATTCCCTTGTAGTTATTTTGCCTTCAGTTTATGCAAACACATAGCATGTGGCAAAAGTGCCTTAGAAATGGCGTTGTTGTTCAAGTAGCCTTTCCTTCCACTGACTGTGCTGTGTCCTGCAGATGCCGAGGGGGGAAGCATTGTCCCAGCCTCAGAGCCACAGCTGCTCTCTTTTGTCACGACATATCTGGGGATAAGAGTGTAACAACAGTGGTTCATTAGACAGCAACCGTGTGTGTGTGCGCGCGCATGCACATCTGGCTAGAGTATGGGAGGGACATCACCTAAGGAGAAAATACCAAAATGAGGCGGAGGAGATTAACTTTGCTGAAGGACCCCCAGAACATCACTGTTCCCCTGGCTCCTTGTAGATCTGTGTAGGGTAGCTTGTGAAAGAGGAGAAAAGCAGGCCTTTCCTTCTATAAATAAGTGAATGAATAGCATTTATGAAAATAACCCATATTCATTCATAAACAATGTGGCCTAATGTATTTTAAAAGATCTCTGTATGACAAGTTTTATGGTCACTACTTTATTATGAGTTTATTTGAATCTTACTCTCAGGCCTTGATGAATGTTCTTTGTTACTCTTTTTGCTTCTCTCAACTTTAAGTCAGAGAACTTTCTGCAACTTGGCTCAGTGCTCACGCCACTTTATGTGGTGTCAAGCCCTTTGGGGTTTCTTCTTTAACCTTTTCAGGTTGGGGCCCTGTCTCTAGGATTTTAATCTGTCTTCTACCTTACCGATTATGCTCTCACTTCTTCTTCGCCTCAACTGCAGCAGAATTAGGGTATTGTAGTTATGCAGCCAACTGGTTCTAACATTCATTCATTCACTAAATGTTGAAGGCCTGTTAAGTGTCACCCACTGTGTCAGGTTCTGGGGTTACAGAGGTCCCTGCCCTCAAGGAATGTGTAATCCACTGGGGGCAAGAATTAAACAAGCAGTTACACTCATGCATGCTAAGTGTGATGCCAGAACAGTCGCTGGGTGCCACTGGGACACAGGAGGACGTATCTGGGACATAGCAGGGTAGGGAGGGCGTCTGGGAAAAGCAATGGTTAGTGGAGACTGCAGGGTGGGTAGCGAGTAGTTAGGTCACGGTATGGAGAGTCTTGCAGATCCCCAGTTTAGACTTAAATTATTTTTATTATAATGTTACTTGAATATGTGTAAACATAAGACTACATAGAAACTCCTTAGGCTTTTGACCCTAATATATCAATAAATCCAAAAAAACCCCAAAATGGTTGCAAACAACATTCATGTTAACTGCATAGGTTAGCAATAGCAGCAAACATTCGTGAGGGCTTTCCCATGCTAGGCACACTCTGAGGGGTTGCATTTAACTGTCACAGCACCACAGGGTAAGTGTCATGATTATCACCATCTTACAAGTGAAGTAAATGAGGCACAGAGAGGTCCAGTTACCTGCCCAAGGTCACAGAGCTAATGGGGAGTGGAAATGGGACTCTATCCTTGGCCATCTGGATCTGGAGCCTCAGCTCCTGAGCACAAGACTTGCTGCCTTTCTATGTAATGGGTGATGTGATAGTCTGTGTTTTGCCAACATTAAATCCCCATTTACGTGGCGTTATGGTCCTGGTGGCTAAGGTGCTGACTCTTTAGAGTTCAGTTCACATGTGGGAGTGCAGGTTTTGCAGTGGCTTAAACAACGTGGTGGGACAGTAAACTCATCACACAGCACAAAGGCCTTTATTCCAACTCCTGCCAAATCATTTGCATCAGAAGGCTCAGTGTACTGCGTTTTCATTGGCTCTCCCTAGGTTCAGATATCATTCGTGTGTAAGCCCACCTTTATTCTTTTCTCATTGGTCCCTGCCAGTTAAAGTAGTACACAGCACCAGTGCGATCCTAAATACAGACATGGGTGCGGCAATTGGCAGAGGGACGTAATGATGAGGCAGTTGTTCAGATGAGTCAAAATATGCTTTTATGCCAATTGCTTTAGATTGTCATCAAAGGAAAAGACAACTTAAAAATTCTCACAGAGAACTCCTGAAAGCCCAAAGATATTTCAGCGACCCTCTGAGATGCACTAGTTTGAGAAAGGCCATGAGGAGCAGGGGAGAAAGAGAGTTTCAGGTGGAGGGATCTGCATGTGCAAAAGCTCGGGGCAGGACAGAGCCTGGCTTGTCCAGGAGGAATGGACAGAAGTTCACTGGGATTCTAGAATATGTATAGGTTAAGCAACAGCCAGGTCCAGAAGGGACGTCATAAGCCATGTCAGAGTGTTTGGACTTGATTCAAAAGAAACCCCTGAAAATGTCTGTAGGTTGCAAAGAGCAAGGACCAGGCCTCGTTGTTGTGAGTTACACCTGAATGCCTGTAACTTAGGGGTGCATAATAAATACTTGAACAACGTAGAGAAAATTAATAAGAAATTGATTTTTTGATTTGGGTTGATCGGTTGAGTAAAGGTCATAAAATCATTTGATGATCAAAGTCATCAAATAATTTTTTCTTGTCCACTCAGTGGGCAAAACCAAACGAATGTCCCTATCCCCAGGAGAGTTGTGAGATCAATATTGTAAAGGATTTTGAAGCGTAGAAAGATACCAGACATGCCAGCTGATCACAATTCGTCTTGGCTTTTAAGGAATCATACATCTAAGTTTAAGGAAGCACAACCTGATTACGACTTCAAAACTCACAGACTGCCTATTACCCACCTAAGCTAATGATAATCACAAGGACAATAATACGACTAATATGTGGTAAAGGCTCACCATGGGCCAGACCCATGAATTTAGAATTTAGCACTCTGTGTGCATTATTTCAATTAGTCCTTACAATTTCTCCTTAAGATCGACACTCTTATTGTCTTTGTTTTCTGGATGAGAGAACCATTATGTACTTGCTGAGGATCAAATTGCTAATAAGTGGCAAAAGTAGGACTCAAAACCAACCCATCACCTTAACCACAGTGTTCTTTACCCTATGGCCTAAGGGATGGCTCTAGAAAAGACTAGATGTGGGAAGGGCGGCCGTGTCTCTCTGATGCCAAGGGGAAAGCCTAAAAGAACCTGTATTCTAATGGTGCAGACGCCCTTCACTCCCCTTGGATAGCTCTCTACAATTTATTCTGACCTCATTTATTCTGAAATAACTGGGTTGGAGACGCCAGCTAACAGCTAAATTAGAAATAGCTAATACAAATGTGTTCCATTAATTTTATGACTGGTCAAATAAATGTAGTAATTTAACTGGAATTGGTCTCCTCTTTCCTGTAATTTATTCATTGTTAAGTTTAGGGTTATCTGACGTCTTAATTCTTGATCTCCCCTATGTATACCTGACAAAGTAAAGGTGCTGCTTCTTATTTGACTGAGAGAGCGAAACCCTAATATTCCTGCTAAAGGTTTTATGATCCTTCCTTTATAAGTAGTCTTACTTTATAACAATAAAGGAGTAATTTTGAAATGCATGAGTCATTTCTAAATTGATTCAGAGATTCTGAATTTTGCTTTTATTCTCTTTCCAATCTTGGACTGATCTTTAGTCTTCCTTTTGAACCGTAGTGTCGTATTCAAGTTCAAATGCCAATAGTACTTCAGTCTAAATTAATATGTTTTCAAAACCTACACTGAGGTGGTGACTTTTTATTAACTATGAAAGAAGAGTATATATCAGGCAGCTTTTTTGCTAGACCTTTTAGAGTAGTTCTACCTCCCTTATCTTCTCAGGTTTATAAGTGACAGTGAAAAAAATGAAATAATTAACTAATGTAGAATGTGATGAATTATCTAAGGACAGTGGTGTTAAGGTGGCAGAGTTGATGAGAAGTATTGATGATGAAGGTTGTGGAATATGTTCCAATACTGTTACTGTTACACTATCAGTTATACTTTTTATGTTTTTGCTGATTGGTTTCTTATAGAGTTGGATGCTATTTTCTCTCATTCATTTGCTTGTATCATTTTATATAAAGATATAGATTTTATGTATCTTTATAAAATATATATTATATACTGTGTGCATATATACATATATGTGTATATATGTGTGTACATATAATAATATGTACATAATGTATATTATATATAAAACTTTAACATTTATTTTTTCATATACTATGTATTTGTGTGTATATATATATGTGTGTAAGTTTATTTATATATGTATATATATATATATATATATATATATATATATATATATATATATGTAAAGAATGAATGAAGAAGTCTCAAAGAATTCTTGAGAAATCCAATCCTTGATTTCAGGCATGTTGTTTCAGAAACTTAAAACTGTCCTAGAAAATATTCTATCCATTTTCCTCTTTCAAATGTCCAAAGATATTTAATCATATATTTTTACTTTACCTGCCCAAAACAAATAAAATGGTTAGGTAGAATCCCATTAGCTTAAAGTTCCGTTTAGTGAGGAGCTTTTAAAATATGTAATACATTTAAAAAATTAGTATGTTTACTAGCATCAAGAAAGAGTCATATAAGTAGCAGCATAAATAGAAAAGCTCCTCTCCCATCCCCCAACTCCCTCTTCCTTTTCATGAGCATCAAGGTTGTCACTGAGGCAATTGCTTTCCAGAATTTTTTGTAAATGATGAGGGAGGCAATTACAAGCAGTTCTCCTCCGCGTGGCACTGCCCGGAAGACGGGCAAATTGCATCTCTTGATGGATGCCAGCTATTATACGCGCTGGGTTGGAAATCTCCATATAGGGAAAGGAAAATGAGCAGAGGGAAGACTAAACAAATACTCCAATAAATAGGAAGGAGTTTTCATGGAAAGAGAGAGGTGGTTAAATGCTGGCAGACTCAAATTTTGCAAAACCCTGAATACTGTGAAATATCTATGCATATGTATATACATTCACACATTCATGTGACTTCACATACGAAGTTATTCACATCGTAATAACTTTTGATATAGCAAATAAAATTCATGTATCTGAAGCTTAACAAATTCAAATCATATGTGTTTTTTTATGAAGCGTAGAATCTGAAAATGGGCCACTTTGTGTTGGAGAAGGAAATTAGGTAATTAATCTGCAGATGTAAATAGACATACTTGCTTGTGTTATGCAGAGGATTTACAAAATCTGAAATATATTATTTGAATATAATGAGATGTTATGAGAAGTGATCACTAACATTATAAATGCTTGTAAGTACACAGGAACCTCCCGATGATGCTGTTTGTCATGAACTACAGTTCAGCACACAGCTTTGGGTCCTTGTTCGAGCAGAGGTGATAGGCAAGAGGAGGAGGATTTAGTTCTGAAGGCAGAAAGCACTGCCGTCAGAAGGCTGCCATCCCCTAAGCGTTCATCCTGGGGACTGTGTTATGGTGGGGGATCAGTCTAAAAAGTCCTTTTCTAGATTCTTTCTCTAATACTGTTAGGGAAAACATATTAGATTTCTGAAATGGATGCAAGGCAATGTTTATTACACCTAACTGCGTTTTTGTGCCTGGTATCTTGATGTGGGTTAATGTGCAATATAAAAGTCTATTAGGAAGCTGAGTTTCACCTGCACAAGGTAAACATTAGTTTTTATTCTCATCCAAAATTTTATTTTCAATAATATAGTCATTATTAACTCTTAGCAAAGTGCTTGGCACATAATAGGTCAATAGTAACTATTTATTTATCAATTCCAGGAATAAGGTTGCTTTTGAAAGTTGAGAGTTTGTCTTGTTATCTCTGGCACTTAGGGTAGTATCTGATGCTTAGAAAGTGTTGAATAGATGAATGAATGAATAAGACACAAAATTGATGAGCTGAAAGAAAAAAGAAAGGGAAATTAATTTTAAATGGAAAGAGTCACTGTTTATGTGAAACATTTTCTTAAAAATATACATTCCTGGGGCTGGCCCCGTGGCCCAGTGGTTAAGTTCGCGCACTCCGCTGCAGGCAGCCCAGTGTTTCGTCGGTTCGAATCCTGGGCGCGGACATGGCACTGCTCATCAAACCACGCTGAGGCAGCGTCCCACGTGCCACAACTAGAAGGACCCACAACTAAAACTATACAACTATGTACCGGGGGGCTTTGGGGAGAAAAAGGAAAAAAAAATGAAATCTTTAAAAATATATATATATACATTCCTGTTGTTATTGGCTTTAAATTCTGGTTTAGGTTGAGGGTTTTATTATTTTAAGGTGGAAAATGATTGCGTAATTATTTCTCAAGTGGAAAAATTACCGAATTATTTCAGCCAAGAGTTCCTAAGTGAGGTGTGGTGGATTTAATTTTCCTCTGAGAACTTCTAGAAAGGTAATCGTCCTTCTGCATGTGTCTTGAGATCTGCTACTGTGAGCTGCTCTGTTTTTCCTCCTCAGGTGTGGAGTCCATAGCATGTTCCCCCTACATTTAGCCGCCCTAAACGCTCACTCTGACTGCTGCAGAAAGTTGTTATCATCCGGTAAGTAACTCCATCCCACAGCTGAGGCTTCCTGGTCCTGTAAACGAGCCCCTTGGCTTCCAGTGTCTGGTCAGAGTGAGCGGCTGCCTGCACTTCATGTCATTCATTACCCGACTTGGCAGGATGAGTTGCGTCCACAGCTAACTGCATGTGACAGCTCCCAGCAGTCCTTGCTGTTGAAGCTGTTTGCATGTCAGTATTCCTGCCCCAGAAGGAGAGTCTTGTCTGCTTTTCAAGTTAAAGTTTTGGGTGAGGCAGAGTGAGAGGCAAGCAGAGATGGCCCTGGCTTAGAGGAAGTTTGTCACAGGAGAGAACATTGTTGAGGCTTAAAATGGTGGCCTAACATTTAATATTTTTAACAAGGGAAAAAGGCCAAATCCCCCATGTTTCAATGGTGGAAAATGTCATGTTGCCTTCCTACTCCGTGGGCTCTGACAAATCAATACAGTTGATCCCCTCCAACTAGGTTTAATTTTTACTTTTTTAACGCGAGGCTATTTGGAACCAAGAAATTCTTTCTGGTGTGGCGCTTTGCTAATCTTTCTTATCACGGCTTCTGCCAACCTCCATGTATTAAGAAGTTCCTGGATTTCAAAGATGATGGAAGTCTGCAAGGCAAAGATTGTTTGTGAATTAATTCAACAGATATTCTAGAGGCATTTTTTTCCCTTTAAGTACTTTACCTATTATTGATTCTGCTTTCACTGCTTTTGGCATGTTTAAAAATAATCCCTGCATGGAAGCATGTTTCCCAAATCTTAAGCCAACTGAAAGATAATAACACACTTAAGAAAATATCTATTCCAGCATGTGAAGATTCCTCCTCTGCCTTCCATGTTTTCTCCATGTGTTCTGTCTGCCTGTCTATTGCCCTACTTATCTCAAATTGGTTTCATAAATTTCTATCCTGGGATTGAAATATGGGGCTGTGGTTCACCCAGGGCTGAATGTGAAAATAAATTCTTCTTGACTTCACGGTTCTTCCTATAAAATTGCCAAGCTTGAGCAGTTACCATTTGTTTCCATGACAACCTCTGTCTGACTACAGTTGCTTGCGTTCTGGTTTTTCTACTAACTGATTTTTCTGTCTCTGCAATGTTTCTTGTGGTTTAACTAGGACAAAAGTATAGCATAGTATCCTTGTTTAGTAATGAGCACGTGCTGTCTGCAGGCTTTGAAATAGACACCCCAGATAAATTTGGACGAACGTGCCTTCATGCTGCTGCTGCAGGAGGGTGAGTAGTGAGCAATTTCATGACTACTAATTCGTCTTGATTGACTCAAGTTGTCTGTGAATCAAAGGCAACTTCCTTAGTAAAATGAGTAAGAATCATTTCTGCCAATACCAAACATGACTATGTTGCATTTCTAGATCACTTGTGTTTTTGTTCTTCCAAAGAAAAATTGTTAGTCCATCTCATATAGAAAATAGTTTTTCTTTGGTTTTCTTTTCTCTCTTTTCTTTTTATTTTTTTTAAATTTCAGATTTTCAGCCTATAGACTATGCATCTGCGTGGTACCTCCTTCACCAAAAGAAAATAGAGATTTGTTCCTAAATTTTTCCTTTTTGTTGCTGGTAGGTAGGTGATGATCAAGCAAATGCAAGATTGAGTTAATTCCTGTTCACTTACAGACATTTTTGTCCCTATTTCAAAACTGATTTTTAAGCTTTTCTAGTGACTAAGTGTGAACCAAGGTCAAGAAAACCCAAAGGCTAGGCAAGAAGTGGCTTAATCCTTCTCTTTTTTTTTAAGTTGTAAAGATAGTTCTTCATCAGATACTCTTTTCCATATCAGCAGTTAGATTAAGGCTCTGATCAGTGTATTGTTGATTTATGACCACACACTGACCAAACATGGCCTCTCTCGGATGACCTTGTTTGGGTAAGGTGTTGGTTCTTAACCAATTTCCTAGTCCGTAAGGAACAGCAAAGCTTCTCCATTTGTCATCTGTATGTTACCAAAGGCATTACCTATTTATCAGAGGTGGATTGACTGTGAAGCTGTGAGGCCCCTTATTTGCATGGTTCCCTTCTGAAGTCTGGTATCTAGTTTTTATTCATAATTTTGTATTTTTTTAAAGACCCTCCATCTCCCTATCGCATCCCCACAGGTCGTATGAGCTTTATGAGCCCCACAACCTGGATCTGTCTCTGCTTTTGATCCTTTAGCTTCATTCAGTAAGAGACAGGTGCTCTGTGTCAACCGGCATGCTACACCAACACAGAATGGTCTCAGAGAGTTCTTATATTTTATGATTGAACCAGCCAGGTCTCTGAGAAAGGTGGCCATAAAGGGTGCATGTGGGATGGGGAGAACCCTGCTCAGGTTTATCATTAATGAAATCATTTCTCTTATTAAAATGATAATAAAACAGTAAGTCCTAGGCCACTTCTTAGCATCCCAAGTTTAGAACAATGATGGCTGATTGTCTCTTTTTATGGCCACATTTTAAAAAATATCAGACCTGTACAGAAAGTGGCAACACACTATTCTGGATTCATGTCTGAAACTCCCATTAGAATTAATGTTTAGCTACATGCCCTTCAGTAGGAAAATTTACTTCAATAGGTCCTTTTCTCTCCACTAAACGTGATTTATTGCTTCTGCAAATGACAAGGAAGCTTTGGAAGATCACTGTGCTCCATTACATCATTCTCAGCCCTGGTTCTGCACATTTATTTACCTAGATTAAAAAGACAGGGAAGTGCAGCTGTTCTATTTTCCATTAAGGAGAGTCTGGGTCGAAAATGCTTATCATGGTGAATTCATTCTGCTGTGATAAAAGGTAATGCTCATCCACTCTGGCTCATTGTTTAAAGGTGACATGAAATTATTATAGCTTTAAGGGGTTGTTTCATAAACTCTTGATGGTTTTGAAAGAAAATTTAGGATAAATGATGAAACCATCGCTGCAAAGTTTAGTCATGTAATAATCATTACATTCCTTAGTCATGGAATGAAAATATTTCATCAAACTCTTTAATGTATTGATTTATTAGCTTTGAAAAAATGGACTTTGAAACTTTAGATTCTTACAGTATGGCGTTACTCTTATATGTTCATGTTATTTTTTGTGCTGGCAGAGTTTAAAGCTGGAGCTATCATTTCCCCTCTGTCTGCATTCTGCAAAAAACAGCTCCTTCTGAAGATAGCCCAGCGCTTGACCTCTACCGTCTTAATGATGTTTTCCCTGTCTTTCTAGTAATGTGGAATGTATAAAACTCTTGCAGAGCAGCGGAGCGGACTTCCATAAAAAGGACAAGTGTGGGAGGTATGTAAACAGGGAACTCTGCTTCAAATGCCTAAATAAAAGGGGCAGGGAACAGTCTATCTGGAATCATGTTATGTTGAAATGGTAAGCAGGGAAACTAGTTGGGGGAGCTCCCATCCTCAGAAGGAAACTCCTTCTTGTAGGGAAAGCACTAGCAAAGCAGGCACGAGCCGCCAGGAAAGCATCTCCTCTCACAGCTTCTGTTAGAAGGGCCAGCGGTCTCTCTTCTCCTTCCAATTTTTGTTTCAATATCCTACATGGATATAGTTTTAAAAATTCTATTTGTAACAGAGTAGAATGCTTTAGCCCACCTAACCCAGAATTTGGTCACAAGATCTGGAGCATTTTATTATATTCATTGAACATTTGATCTTGGGATAAATCTTTAGACATGTTTACAACATTAAACATACACACACACACACACACACACACATACATAGCTAGTAGCCCCTTTGGCTATTAGGCTGGGTCATAGAACTTTTATTACCTTAATGGTCCTTTGCATAGCTAAATCATGCCATAATACTTGCTGGTCCATGGATATATATATACATTTTAAATTTAATTTAATTTAACTTTTCCATAGCATCTCTCTAACCCTCCCGTCCACGTGCATCCTGGCTCTTGGAGTTGCCACAAATTTCTCCTCTTACCAACCTACCTGAGACAACTGCTCCTCCTATTTCCAGATTTATGTTGAGAGACACCTCCCTCCCCTCTGACAGGGCTGCCCTGCTCTCTGCTGCCCTAACACCCTCCGTACTCCATGACTGCAGCACACCTCACACTGTCTCGTGGACTCTGTTTGCTTGAGTCTCTCCTCACCTGACTGTGGGTGAGGACAGGGACTGGTCTCATTTTCTCTTTGTCTCTGGGCTCTGCCGCATTAGGTTGATACCTAATAATTTTCATACTTTTAATTAAAACATAAGCAATCCAATATGTAAAATACTCATAATTTGCTTTTTTTGGATGAAAGAGGAGAAAATCAACTCCTAAGAGAGCGCATAAATTGACTACTAATATAAAATAGTGGTACTTGAAAATTGAGAAATAGTTCTTGAGATAAAGTTACTTTATTTCTAGTATTCTATTTGATTATTAGTCTCTGAGTATTGGCTAGGCGTACCAGATAAACTGTTAAGTAATCGAGGACTAAAAGTAAGTAATATAAAACAAATTACTTCATATTTCTGCAATGCCTTCCCCTTGACAAGGTGCTTGTAGTTTCCAGATATTACTCACTTGGGTTCTTCCGGTAAATCTGTGAGAGATATGGAGATGCTTATTATCCTTTATAATAGATGAGAAAGCTGAGCCCAGAGAAACTAAATAAGTTATATATGTACGCAGAAGTTTAGACCCAGAATGGACCTTAGGGGACAGCTGCTCAAAGGTCCTTATTGAAATAAAGATGAGGAACCCCAGGCCTAGGGAGTGGACCTGGTTTGGCTCAGCTTTCAGGTCTCCCCAGACCAGATCCCAGGGCTTCTAATTCCTTGTGCATTTTTCTCCCAAGTAACCTACATCCCTACCTTCAAGATGCTTTCAGTTCAGTAGAGAAGATGAGACAACACCAATAAAGTCAAGGCAATGTGTGATGGGAGCTCAAGAGAGACCCAGACAGGAGCCACACAGTCTCAGACAAAAGAGAAAGAGAACTTCTAGAACTTAGGAAGTTTTGGGGTTTTGGTGGTGGAAGCTTTGAAGTTGGTGGGTGGAAGTGGTTCAGGAAAGGGCATTCCAGGGAAGAAAACGCCAGAGGGAAAGGTAGAGGAAGTGTGAACATGCTCAGGAAAAACTCATTCAGTTTGGATGCAGTAATGGGCTCAGCTAGGGGAGAGAGAGAGACTTTATAAAGATAGATGGGGACCAGTTTGGGAAGGTCTTCAATTCCGGACTACAGAATCAAGACTTTGCTCAGTGGGGAGGACCGAAGGTTTTAGAACAGGGTTGTCACATGTGGGTACTGGACCTTAGAAAACCCAGTTCTTCATTCATAACAACTAGAAATTCTATGGGAGTTTGATTAGAGCTAAGGAGGCCAATAGGGATGGTATTGCAATAGTCCAAATAAGCAGTAATGTAGACCTGAACCATGATAGGCCCTAGGAATGCAAAGAAAGGATAGATCTGCAGGTGGGTGGCCTTGTCTGAAGCCACTATCTTTGTAGCCTCAGTTCCGGCTTGTAAAGTCAGAGGAGGGCATTCCCTTGGCCTCCATATCTGAGAGCTGAGGAGCTTTCCACACCCCTAGGGGTACTGCTGTTGATGCTAGTGCTGATGACAGGTCTGTTTTTCAGGCCGAATGAAGTAATAAATTGCTGTTTGTTTTTCAGGACCCCTCTGCACTATGCAGCTGCAAATTGTCATTTCCACTGTATTGAGACATTAGTAACCACAGGGGCCAACGTTAATGAAACAGATGACTGGGGACGGACAGCTTTGCA
Organism: Equus przewalskii; assembly: GCF_037783145.1. NCBI lineage: Eukaryota > Metazoa > Chordata > Mammalia > Perissodactyla > Equidae > Equus > Equus przewalskii. The sequence goes on along the minus strand of NC_091847.1, from coordinate 71,985,261 downwards.
CTATGCTGCTGCATCAGACATGGATAGAAAGTAAAAACAGCCTTGCTCATGTTTCCGCTGGGGGTAGGGCTGGGAACAGGGAGGGTTTGCTCATTTTTCTTCATACTGCCTCGCAGAAACTGTGGATAAAGAACCTCTCTCACCCAGACCCAGAGGAGTTGGAATTGCTTCATCCCTAGCCCCAGTTTTCCCATTCTCCTCTCTTTATGTTTGATTATTACATCTCTGCACAATTACTCCCCTTCTCTGTTCTTTGGGTTGAATGCCAAGTGGAGATGTCAAGCTCAGGTCTTCAGTTCATTCAAAATCTGTTGTAATTTATCTGGTCATATAAAGCAGTTTTCATCATCACCACTTAAATGCTTCATTTGCTGTAAAACTTACATTTGCTGATATATATGTCTTGCGTCAAAAATATTCATCTATGCATAATCCCAATAGCCTTCAAGCGCAGCATCACTTTGTGTAAACTAGGCACTATTGTTCCAAACTGGGCGTGAATGCTCTTTCAGGAGCTGGAGGAGAGGGAGTTGGTTGTCCTGGACACGTTTGGATTCTAGGTGGGTAGGAATGGAAAACAGAAATAAGTGAACCAGTTCAGGGGAAAAGGTAGGAGAGGCACCCACAGTTAATGAGATTGCTCTCAGAGACTTAAGGAGCAGGGCCCCCTTCATAATAATACTTTTTGATAACCCTGTTTGGAGAACTGTTGAGTTATTTGCTGCCCTGTGCTGTGGAACTGATTCTGGGGCAGTGCTAACTCCTTTTCTCATAGAGCAATGGCTTTCAAACATTTTAGACTGTGACCCACAGTAAGAAATACATTTTGCATCGTGACCCAGTACACATGCTCCTCATGTGTATGTTTTATATATATGTGTGTCAAATGGAAACAAAAATTTCCGAAAGCCATGTATACTTTTACTATGTGTGATGCATTCTGATATTTTCTTTTATTTCATTAAAAAATAATACTGACTGCAACCCACTAAATTGATTTCAGAATTCAGTAAAGAATTATGATCCATATTTCCACAGTTTGGAAAAAACACTGCTTGCTTTTCTCTTCCTATTTATATAATATTGGCCAGTCCGATGTAGCATGCAGGATCCCATAGCCATGCAGGTGATTAACTCAACAAATGCATACCGAGCATCTTCCATGTGCCAAGCTCTGTGCTAGTCCCTTGGAATAGAATGGAGGGGCAAGTCTCCATCTGTTAAGAGCTAGAGAAGGAATCCAGGATGATGAAGAATTACCCTGGCGGATGAGGGGTGACTAGGACCCCATTCCTGGATAAATGGCATGCTGAGCTGCCAAGGAGGCAGCAAGGAATGTGGTAGGAGTCAGAGAAGTTTGAGCTAAATTGCCTCCTTTTCACTTCGGGAGTTTAGGATATTTATGGAAGGATGGACTACTAATTTGTCATCTAAATCGCTGATACCTGGGTGGAAGTTTTAGGGAAGTCATGTTCTCAATTGGATTCCTTGGGAGAGAATATATTTACTGGGAGACCTTGGAGAGGACCAGGAATATCCTCAATGAAAAATCAGTAGTGCTCATATCTTATGGGTTGGGAGAAAAATCGCTGAGATATAAATTGCACCCAAGTCGTTAGCAACTTTGACATTAAAAAAATTAATTGTAGGGCCTGGCCCTGTGGCCTAGTGGTTAAAAATTCACATACTCTGCTTCAGCAGCCCAGGTTCACGGGTTCAGATCCTGGGTGCAGACCTACACCACTCACCAGCCACGCTGTGGTGGTGTCTCACATATAAAGCATAGGAAGACTGGCACAGATGTTAGCCCAGGGCTAATCTTCCTCAAGCAAAAAAAAAAAAAAAAGAGGAAGATCGGCAATGGATGTTAGCTCAGGACGAATCTTCCTCAGGGAAAAAAAATTAATTGTAATTTTTTTCTTTCCCTTATGCTGAGAAGTAAGACTATCTTAGGAAATGCCCATGAAAATTCAGAAGAACTTGAAAGAGCCCGAGAACTGAAGGAAAAGGAAGCCGCATCGTAAGTTTCTTCTCAGCTTAAGCACGAGGTGCACGTACTGATGCTCTGTCTGCTTCTCTGGGTTGCCATGTGGGCCAGCCTTACTATTTTTGGGTTTCACTTGGGGTCTTGAGGAAGTGATGTGGACTTGCTTTAATGAAGAAGAAACTGTTCTTTTAATACATCTTTCAATTATGCTATTTTCACACAGGGAACTCTTTCTAAAATTGTAAGCTTTGCCTGGACCATCACTGTGATTGGTCAGTGGTTTTTAGGACCAGGTGTCTTAAATATCGTTTCTGACTCTGCTGTGTATCATGTGCCTCAGAGGACATAGTAAGCCTCTTCTCAGGGCCTTAGGCTCTCCTTTTATGGCCTGGGGATAACTATTTAGCAGATTCTATAAATAAATGTTTTGAGATTTTAGTGTGAAATGCACCAGTTGTACTCTCCCTCCCTCCCTAAAACACACACACACAAAGCCACGCACACATCAACTTACAGATAGCCCCCTGCTTCCTGCAGACAGCTTCTGTGGCTTCTGACAGGGGCTTAGCTATTACTGTCATAGGGGCTGGAATGACTGCCATCACCCAGGGGTGTTGATACATGGGGAGCTCTAATGCTTCATCCTCTGAGAGTCCTTCCTGCACCACAGGTCACAGTGATGTCAGTGCAAATAATCTATAACCAATCTAGAAATCAAAATTGGCATGAGTTTATTATGAGCCAGATCTGAGGACTATATAGCCTGGGAGAGTCCTTTCACAAAGGAAAGGAGCACTCCAAAGAAGTGGGAGTTGACAGAGTGGTTATAAACCATCAAAGAGTATGTGTCACCTGTGATTGGAATGTCCCTTTCACAACAGTCATGAGACTGCTTTGCTGGCGTAGTATTTCACACAGCAGTTGATGAACACAGCAGGTAGCGGGTCTGTGGTCTCGAGCTGGGTGGTCACAGGGTGCAGCAGGCCAGCAATCAATCCTTAGTTTAGGGAGATGCTTATCCTTAAGGAAATGCCACTGTGGGGGAAGTTACATCCTTATCTTTAAGGGCATTCGTTCTTGTCTTTGGGACATAGTAAATACTTAAAACAGATGTACAGTGCATGCTCAACGCCATGTCAGGCCCTTTTGGAAAAACAAGTTCAGGCTAAATTAGTTTTACACCGAATGACTTCCTCATATACTCCAGTGTAGCCTATTGCTTGTCATTTGTTTATCAGTGCTCTGCCCGGTGCAGTGCCTGGTGTGCAATTGATGTAACTGTTTCCTGAGCAAGTGAACAAGTGAGTGAATGGTGCCCACACTTGGTGTCCTGCCCCTGGACCCGGTGGATGTAGTCTCTAAGAGTCTGCACACACACTGTCCTTGCTTGTTTATTCTCTTCTGTGGTCAGAGGAACCAGTTTCTCTGTGACCTGAATGCTGTGTCTACTCTGGGTCTTCCCGCTGCTGACCGGGCTCTCCTCCTGTGTCCAGACCATTGTGGAAGGGTGTGGTCAGATAGCGTGCCCCAGTGCAGGTTGTGGGATGTAACTTTGACTGTTGCCAGGGTGGGGGCGGGAAACACAGCTGTGAGTAAAGCAGAACGACCAAGGTTTTGCCCTAATACTCCAAAATTAAAATAATGATATCAAAAGACTAGAATTTTAAGCTACCTCAGAAAATGCTCCCTTCTCCAGGAAACTGCAAGCTTGCCCTAGGCCAGAGCAGCCCTCTGAGGGCTGATGGAGAGGGCAGGAGAGGCAGGAGGAGGTGGGGGCCGGTCTGTCTGGGAGCTCTTCTCTGCAGAGAGAGGCTACTCCCTTGTCCAAATATTCCCCTGACCTAATGTGCATTTCTGGATTTTGCAGCTTAGGTGCCAAAATTGCTAATCAGGGCCCTGGGAGGAGAAAAGATAAGCACTCCCACTTAGAGCTGGAATTCATTTTCCTTTAAAAAGAATGTGGAGAATATTCAAATTCTGCAGTACCGTTGTGATTTCTAATAGTACTGTTGGTAGTATAGTGCAACTCTATTCTGGGTTAACCGACTCTTTGGGAGCAATTCCAAGTGTTTTCCAAATTACACATTGAATGTGTTAACTGGTTTTTAGAATGTAATCCCTTCAGAAGCCGGGGATTGTGTGTCCACTAGAAAGCTATTTCTATTGAATGATTTTGTTTAAGGAGCCATATTTGGTTTAAAATGAGTCACACCTGGGATCCTGTCCATGGGCATTTAATTACCAAAATAAAAAAGGACTTCCTTATAAGGTGGTATCAGCACTCCAATAATAGTTTGATTTATTATGGAGCATTTTATGGATAAATCGCGTGATATGTAGGTATTTGGTATGAGAAATTTATGCCTTTCATCTGTTTTTCTAGAAATAAAATATCTGTTTTAATTGTCTTTATATGGGATTTGTGATATGTCTTTGTATGTGATGTATTACCCCTCTTGTCTTGTGCCAAAAGATAGGTAAATGTCATTTTAAAGTTTTTGAATAAACTATAGAAATTTTCCGTTGGGAAATCTTATTTACTGTACAGGCTTATATTTAAAATCTTAACATTGTGATTTGAGTATGAAATTGAATCAACTTGGCCTTGTAAAGGACGTGCTTGTCCCACTGTCACAGAAATAAAATGGAACTTACGGAGTACGGTGCCTCGTCATTCCTTTTGTACCAGCAAGATTCTTCCATCTGCAATAGCCCGGAACAGAACTCATTACGTCCCTGAGTCCTTGTGTCCTGGGGTTTGGGGCTTTTTAGCAAAGGTGGAGCCATGCCCCTTCCTCTAACCTATTGCAAAGATTGTGGCTTTTTCTGAAAAAGTACAGCAACTTTGTCAGAAAAGGCTTTTAAAAGTTATTACTTAGTATTTTACTCTAGTCTATATTCCTAATGGTGCAATTGAAGCCTCTTCCTTCATATGTGGTTCCTGAATTAATCTTTTATATTTTTAAAATGTTTATCCCTTCCTTTTATCTTTTATATTGTTTAGGCTATTCTTGGGTTCTTTTGTTTTCTTACTCTTTTTAACTTTCATTTTCTAATGTTTTGATCTTAGAGTCTCCAACAGCAAGGTTAAAAATAAAGCCCCTCTCTTGGGGTTTGCCGTGTTGCAACGGCCTGATCACGTCTTTGTTACATTTGAGACTTCATCTTTTGAACATGTAGCTCTGTCTAAAACTTATTATTCAGTAATCTTGATGACAGATATGTTCTGTACCTCAGATGAGAAGGAAAAAACCTCAATTACCCTCTTATTCCTAAAGCCTTTCCTGAATTCTAGAATAGCTATTTTAAGCTGAAATAAAGAGTGCTACAGAAAACACACATAAAACTTTCAGTACATAAAACCTCACTGCTGTAGGATTTTTAAGGAAGCACTTAAACTCACAAAGTGCTTTGTGGAGCATTCATAATAGGAGGAAATTTACATTAATTATCCCTTTTGGTCCAGAGATATTTCTAAAATAACACCTCATCTTTCTACTTACAGCTGTCTAGAGTTTCTACTTCAAAATGATGCAAATCCGTCTATCCGGGACAAGGAAGGCTACAATAGCATACATTATGCTGCCGCCTATGGCCACAGACAGTGTCTGGAATTGGTGAGTTATTTTGTCTTGTTTTGTTTTCTCTAACACACACACACACCTGTACCTAAACCTGGAAATGCTGGTCGTATTTCTCAGCAAGTGCCCTCACTGCCTAATTAAGTCTCCACTAGAAATCTCCTTGAAGATATTCTGTGGTAAGTGATTAAATTGTTTCACTTTACCATGTGTAGGTCTCTTTGTTCCACTTCTGTCCAGCCTAATCTCAGAGCTGACAGACACTTAACTCTTTTGTACATTAATTTGAACTGGGAATGTTAGACCTGTGTGTGGACATAGTTTGGGTTTTAAAGATAATTTGGATGTCTCAAATAAGCTCAGTATGTATTTCCGGCAGCATGCTTAGCACCCCAGTATTCGATAACAGTGTTGTAAGATGAGTTACATGGCTGTTAGTGTATGAGTTTGTCATGGTCCCACATTTGTAGTCAGGGACAGAAGTTGACAAGGGTACCACAGCAGAATTTACTGGAAATTCCAAACCACTAATAATTTCAAACCTATAGTGATCAAGAAACACCTGGAGTGTTTCAGAGGAGTCTGAAACTCTAATTCAAAGGCCAAAAGGGACCATAAATATAAAGTAGATGAATGAAGTGAGCCCAGGTATAGAACAATAGGGAGTGGTGGGGATTGTGGCAAATAGGAGGACATGTTCTGTCTAAAGGGAGAAACAACTAGTCAGTTCCAGCTGCTTGGCCGGTGGAAATGCATACCCAGGGTTGCCAGATCTCCAGTGTTTCAAGAGAAGCTAGAAATCTAGACTTTTTTATGTGAAATTTCCTGTTTCCAAAGCACTAGGTGTGCTAGGATGAACAAATGTGGGCTTGTGGCTGAATCCTGCCTGCAGGGCACAATTTGCCATCTCCTGGGCATCGGCCTTGGTTCAGCTCCAGCAGGATACATGGGGTATCCCAAAGTCACTGTCTCTCGTCCAATGGTAGGCACCATCTTTGCTGACGGGACTCCAGTTCTTTACCTTGTCCCTTTAAAAGGAGGAATCCTACTTTTCAGGGTTACTTGAACGTGTGTTTGGGGAAGCACTTGCACTTTATCAGCTGCACAGTCTGCTGAGAAAGGCATGAAGCAGAAAGTCGATGAGCAATGGTGTCAGTGCCCACGTAGAAATGACTGATGATGCCTGAGCTGTTTCCTTTCTCTTTGGCTTTGCTACTGCCTCTAAGTGGTTGCACTTAGGATCATTCTTACTATATTTCTTTTAACTATGGATGTGGGAAAATGTTCATAAAGGTCACCCAACTTGGAAATAAAAAGGTGATCATTCTAGTGTTGTTTTTATGGCATTCGTTGGTGAATCATACCTACCTTCGTCATTCTTGAAGACTTTGAAGTCTTCTTTTCTGTGGTTCTTGTGGATGCTAAGGATTTCCTTGTTTGACCTAGGGGATGGCATTTTTTCCCCCTCTCGTTTTGATTCCATCGTAGTTCCTCTTCCAGTTACTGTGGCTGCGTAACAAATCACCCCAAAAGTAAGTGACTTAAAACAACAGTAATCACTTATGAGCACTCGCTGTTTCTGTGGGTCCAGAATTCAGGAACGGCTTAGCTGAGTAGCTCTCGTTGAAGGTCTCCTGTGAGACTGCAGTCAGACAGTGGCTGGGGCTGGCATAATCTCAAAGGCGTCTCCACTCATATGTCAGTAATCTGGGTTGGAAGATTCAGACAACTGAGGTTCCTTGGGCCCCTCTCTCGGTCTCTATATGGTTTCTTTATGTGGTTTTCTCTAGCATGGGGGTTTCAGAGTAGCTGGATATCTGACTTGGTGACTAAGGCATCTGCCCAGGAGAGAGGGGGAGAGAGCAAGAGTGAGAGTAAGTGAGAGAAAGAGACCATATCACTTTTAATGATCTAACCTTGAAGGTCACACAGGGTCACTTCTGCTGTGTCTCTTCATTGTGGCAGTCACAAAACCAGAGAGTGCGGTAGACTCCACCTTTCAAAGGAAGAAGTGTCAAAGAAGTTGTGGGCATATTTTAAAACCACCCCATTCCATGGAAAGATGTAGGAAGCCAGTGATTCATAGCCTCTATAAGATGGATTTTAATGTAGAAGCACAAGCGGCCAGGGGGCAGTCCCTTATCTTATCGATGAGCAAAGCAAACCACAGGCGTATTAACTGGTGTGTCCAGTCATGGCTCTGGTCTGTGGAAGAAGGAGGACCATGAATCAGGATTCCTGATTTAAAAAAAAACGTTTACGGCACCATGCTGCCTTCCATTGCAGGCTTAAGCTCCAGCACCACCCAAGGCTTTTCAACATAGAGCGAAAGCTTGGTAGGAACTGGTTAAGGTAGAAGGAAATATCACTTCTGCCTTGCTGTGGAAGCAGCATTGCTGTGGAAGTTGATTAGACCTATAAGCAAATAGGACTTTGTGTTTAGATGCCACATAAGAAAGGTTCCTCACAAAGTGTGTGTGTGTGTGTATGTGTGCAGCAATCAGTGGCAGAGGGAAGGTTTACTACCGTAACTCCCCATTTGAGCATGCATTCCAAGACGTGCGTAAGACTCGGCTGTCTTTAATCCGTTTTCACTATGAAAACTGTATGTTATGCTTAGACGTATCAACTTTTATTGCAAAGTTTGCTTTTATAGCCTTAATAACTTGTGCTGTTTTAAAGTACTTTGATGAGTTATCTTTAATCCCATAGTACGGTAACTCTGAGAATGATTATCATGTAACACCTTCTTTCTATGTAAATAATATACTACTCATTATTTTCGTTTTTCAGGAAAGCCGCCTCAGGGCCGTTATTTCTGTTATTCAATGAAAAGGTTTTCTGTCCACAAGATTTCACAGGTTCTGTCTCATAGTGAAATTACTCCTGTGATTAGATCAACACTTGCCCTGTGTAATTTACAAAGAGATGATTATTCTTGGCAATTATAAGACATTCAAAAGCAAGTAGGGGGAGGTATTAATTGATCCTAATTTGCACCGTCAGCAGAAGGGCACCAGATTGTCAATATAAATTGGTAGAAATGTCACCATTGTTTGCTTTTAGGAGAGAACTTCAGTGGGTCATTTATAACACAGATGGAATGGAAATTCTCATTTTCCTGAATGATTATAGTTGGATGGAAAGTTCCATGTATTTCCATTTTGGAATGCATCCTAAAATTCCTCTTGGGCGTAATTCAACTAAGCAAAGATCCTAAGCAGGCTATAAGCATTCATGTACTCTACCCCTTCCCAACCAAAACAAAACACGTTCCTGGGCTCTCCCATAGGAGTGGCGTCATAGAGCCAGACCGTTGCCAGTGTCTTATCCCCACCGCTGGCTCACCCAGCTGGGAATGGATTTGGGAGTGGAGGGGACCATCACCAATGGCATTTACTGCGTGTTCACCACATAACAGGAATTTTGCATACACTACACCCTTTAATTATTTTTTTCTTTCAGTTTCGTTGAGATATACTTGCCTTACAGCACTGTATAACTGTATGACTTGACTTACATATATTGTCAAATGATTACCACAATAAGTTTAGTTGACATCCATCATCTCATATAGATACAAAAAAAAAGTTTTTTCCTTGTGATGAGAATAAGGCCTCTCCTTGATACAAGAAGTGAGTTTTTTGAGGGGCATCTTTTCAAATTTATATTCTCTCTCTAAGAACACAATGCCCACCTATTCCTTAAAATTCCCGTTTCTTTGGGTACTAGACATTAGGAAAACAAACCAACTAACCGATACGTCCTAGGGGGTACATTTCTAAGACTCACCACTGCCATACCAATCTTCTCCCCCATCTCATGATATAAATACCCCAATCCACATTGAGGTCCTCCTTTTAACAAATTAGAAGAGGATGGGTGGCCATCAGAGCCAGCTGATTTGTGAGGCTGGTAAAATTTGTCTTTTGCCTCTCTTTCCATCTACTTGAGCAATTACTGTAATTATGATATCATTAAATATGTATCATTAGTTTTGATGCATATTTTGTTTGACATTTAACTTGGTATGCATTTACTTGGCGTTCACGGTTTGTGGGTCTTCTCTGTGATCATAAGCTTAGAATTTATAAACTGTACTTTGTGTTCAATCTGTTTTGCTATAATCAAAAAGAAACAGAAATTATTTAGTTGTTTTTACTCTACTTCTCTTATATAAACTTATATGGAATTTATTCCATGAGCAAAAATCTTCTGGAAAGTAGTATGAACCCCTTAGCCTTGGTAGAATAGCCAAGGATCAGAATTCTGGCAAGTCTGCCTACTGAGGCCAGTATTCTCAGCTGGTCTTGATCAAAGATGTATGTACTATGTGTGCAAGCAAAAATCTGCCCACAAATGTATGCTGAGAGCTGTGATCAGTCATATTCAATTGGGCTCAAAATATCAAAGCAGAATGGAGTAGACTTGGCTAGTACAGCATCTTGTGTCTGAATAAAATTTATGTTTGAGTGAAGTGAGGGAGTTGGTGAAGGAGAGCTCTGTGCCTCCCTTTTCCTTTATCTGGAATGCATTCTTACTGACTCAAGAGAAAAATCAGAGAATCATGCCCCTATTTGGAATTTGTGAGTTTATATGGGCATGCTACTTTTCTTTTACAATATTAAAGATTTGCCTGTGAACATACAGATCTCTGTGGCTTTGTTATTGAAATGGAAAAATGTATTTGCCAATATAATTACATAAATTGCCTATAAAAATTTAGAAAGATTATTTGAAAAATGTAGGCCTCTGATAAAATTCAGTCCGGGAGTTTACAGTGCCAAGTCACTCGGAATCTGGCTGCTGCCCTGGGATCTTCCTCCCCTTTCACTGTTATGAGCTAACTTGAACTTCACTCTGAGAGTACGTGGGGGTGACAAATGCCCCTGCATGTGTATTCTAGGAGTTTCTGGGGTTCTCTGAAGACAACTATATCTTGGGCAACTGAACACTGAAATTATGCCGATTTCAAGCAAACTATTCAATCTTCTGGGTTGTTTCTTGTGTTTATCACAGGACTTTAGGAAACCATTACCAGTTGGCTCTGTATAAGATGTACTTTCATTGGCAAGGTCTAATTAAGCTTCTCAAGACTAAGACAGCAGGATATAGAAGAGGAGTTAAAAAAAGGAGAGAGCTACTAAGCAGTCTTCTGAAGATGAGAAGATGAAAACCCAGAAAACTTGAACCCCAGCCCCAAACAAGTCTCTGATGGCTTTTTTCTGTCCCCAGAAGTGCCACTAAGAGGTGGACCTAGGGGTGCACACGGCCTCCTAGCAGGCAGACTTCCAATGGGCAGTGGAAACCTCAACAATGCTGGTCTTGTTTTTTCTTCTATTTAATTCAGCCAAAGAGAAACAAAATCTTATGAGGAACTCTTATTAATGGGGGGAGCAGAGGGGTGGGCACAGATATTTGATGCTGCTGGCAGCCTACTCACTGCTACGGATATAAATATAAGCCCAGAAATTTTGGATCAGAATTTGGATGTTAGTCTATGCTCAGAACAATGGGATAGACAATATTTTATGACAAAATGTTCCATTTATTTCTTTGTAATATAGCAGAAAAAAAATTTTTTGGCTTTACCATGAGTGAATTTGGCAATTGATGAAAGAACCATCAAGAGGATGTATTAAAATAAATAATTTCAGTTTTACATTCAGTTGGGAGCCCAGGGCTGTGGAGCCATTGTTCCTACATGTCGAAGTATGACACTAGTGTTTCAATCCATGGCCCCCTTACCCATTTAAGAAGTTGAATATCAGAGGGCAGCTTTCTTTGGAGATAGCTCTGCTGAGAATCCCTCCCACCCCCCATGCTTCCCTGCCCCCATAGCAGGGGAGAAAGGATGCTTTCTCCTGATACCAAGCCCAGTGAGAGAAGTTTCAAGGAGATTGCTTGGATATCTGATGTGTGTCCCACGCAATGAAGGGCCAAGTGGACTGGCATGTGATAAATCTAAAGACTAAGTGGCTCTGACCAGAGCTTGCCTGCCAGGAAGTTAAATAAAAAGAGGGCTATGTTTGAGAAATACTCCACCCCCGCCCCACATGGATGGGTCAAAAGTGTATGTTTCCCAATGTCCAAATGTGAGCCAAGGCAAGAGCTGGCCTGGAGTCCTCCTGGATCCCACGCAAGACGGCTGCCTGGAAGAGTAGGGAGACCAAGGATGCCTAGTGGGGAGAGGGGAATGTAAACAGAGAGGTGCATTCACCAAGGGAGAGGGTACTGCAGGCAAATGGCCCCAGTGATGGCGGCCTGCCGGAGAACCTAAATAAACATCCCAGAGAGACAGTTTTAAACATCTGACCTGGTCAGAGAATATCACTGCCAGAAAGTTGCCAGTCACTTAAGACCATTGTCCCTGTCCCCTTCTCTGTCCTCCTTTCCCTCTCCCCTTCAGTCTTAGGGGGAGCAGAGGCAGCCAATGAGGGGAAAGGAGGAGGAGAAGCCCTAAGCTGGGGAACAGGGAAGTCAGCCTTGTCTCCTTCCCCGCTGCAGCCTTTGGGGGAAGCAGAGAAAAGCTTCACCATTAAACAGTGTTCAGAGTTTGTGATTACTGTACTAGAATAGACCTATTAGCTCCTGACATGAAGTTAGGTTTGTAACTAAAGTGCCCAGAGAACTTTCTATTATTTGTTGGAGATTTTATCAGAGACGGCCTAGGGAAAAGGAGAATAAGGTTATTGTTTGATTACACCCCACGATTCACTGGTTCAGTACAAAGTCACACACGTAGAGTCACGGTTTTAGGAAAGATTAATGCCGAGTTCTGAAGAAAAAGAAACTATTATCCTTTAAATATATGTGAGTTTAAATATCAGCTTTACAAGACATAGGTTCTAGTAATGCCAAGCATTTATCAGGTGCCAAAAATTGTTGAACAAGTGAAATACACTTGTGATGATTAAGCCTGATAGTGGTCAAACTTAAATGCTAGTTTATACGTATTGTGGTGACTGCCCTGTTTGTTATGTAGATATTTCATAGAAGACAAAGGAGAGAGAGGAAATGAAAATTTACATTTCTGTGGCTTGACCTTTTCTTTAGATTTGATTACTTCTCAACACCAATTCGTTTTATTGCAATCTTTCCTCCCATTTTTTTTCTTCTTCAAGATCTAAAAACCTATACTAAATTTGTCAAACTGGTATGAAGACATCCACCAAATTAAAACCACACATGCACATTTTCTGTAATTTCTTCCAGATAGATAGTGAGCATTAAGGGGCTCAAAGAAGAGGAGTTATTGCTCCTGATATAGGAGCTTCTAAGGGCTCGATACAGGAGAAAGGGAGATTTCTTAAAGAGAAGGTAGTTTAAAAGTTAGCATTAAAAAAAAAAAAAGATAATCTGGCCTTCCTTCCCTCTTTTTGTCCTTTCTTCCTTCCTCCCTTTCTTTCTACTCAGTTACAAACCCATTAGGCAGGTCTGAGCAGGGCAGAAAAGCAGTCCAGATGGGGCTGGAGGCCAATGAGGAAGATGTCAGGAAGGCAGCCCAGTAAAGAATGGAACCCATTCAAGGAGAGTGTCCTAAGTGTGTAAGCACCAAACAATGAGCTACAATATATGGGAAGCAAAAACTGATAGAACAAAAAATAGAGAAATCCACAATTACAGTTGGAGACTTCAGCACCTCTCTCTCAACAGCTGATAAAACAACTAGACAGAAACCCATCAAACATATAGAAAAACTCAATAATACCATCAAACAAGAGGATCTAATCGACATTTAGAACACTCCACCCAACAACAACAAAATACATATTTTTTTCAAGTGCCCATGGAACATTCACCAAGATATCCTGAACTAGAAAATGAACCTCAACGAATGTAAAAGAATTGAAATCATATAGAGTGTGTTCTCCCACCACAATAGAATAAAACTAGAAATCAATAACAGAGAGATACCAGGAAAATCTCCAGAAGTGGAAATTATATAGCAGACTTCTAAATAATCCGTGGGTCAAAGAGAATATCTCAAGGGAAGTTTTAAAAAAAAACATTGAACTGAATGAAAATGAAAATACAGCAGATCAAAATTTAGCAACATGGTTTAATTAGTGCTGAAAAAAATTTATAGTGCTAAGTGCTTACATTTAAGTTTCCATCTCAAGAGTCTGGAAAAAGGAGAGCAAAATAAGCCCAAAATAAGCAGAAAAGGGAAATAATAGAGATGGAAGCAGAAATAAATAAAACTGAAGAAAGAAAAACAATGGAGAAAATTAAGGAAACAAATGTCTGGTTCTTTGAAAAGATCAAAAAAATTAACAAATGTCTACTAAGACTGACAAAGAGAGAGAGAGAGAGAGAAAGAAGATACAAATTCCCAGTATCAGGAATGAAATGGGATATCACTATAGACCTCACAGACATCAAAAGGGTAATAAAGGAGTATTTTGAATAGCTCTGCACGCATAAATTTGACTCAGGTGAAATGGACCAATTCATCAAAAAACACAAACTACCACAACTTATCCGTTGTGAAGTAGATCTTTTGACTAGCCCTATAACCATTTAGGAAATTGAATTTTAAAAACTCTCCCCAAAGAAATCTTGAGGTCCAGATGATTTCACTGGAACATTCAACCAAATATTTAAAGAAGGATTAACACCAATTCTACACGATCTCGTCTGAAAAATGGAAGAGGAGGAAACACTTTCCAGTGCATCTATGAGCCTAATACCCTGATACCAAAACCAAAGAAAGACGGTACGAAGGAGAAATATAGACCAATATCTCTCATGAATATGGGTGCAAAACCCTTAAAATATTAACAAATAGAAATCAGTAATATATACGAAGAATTATGTACTGTGACCAAGAGGGATTATTACAGGGAAAGCCTATTTTGATATTTGAAAATCAATCAATGTAATTCATCATATTAAAAGGCTAAAGAAGAAAAATCTCATGATTATGTCAAACAATGCAGAAAAATATTTTGACAAAATTCAGTACCCATTCAAGATTTTTTTTTTAATTCTCAGAAAAATAGGAATAGAGGTCCTCAACATGATAAAAAAAAAAAAAAAAAACACCTAACAACTTGAAAAAGAACAGCTAACACTCTACTTAATGGTGAAAGACTGAATGCTTTGCCCCCAAATCAGGAACAAGGCAAGGATGTCTGTTTTCCCCATTCTTATTCAACACTGTGCTGGAAGTTCTAGCCAGAGCAATAAGGGAAGAATAGGAAATAAAAGGCATAAAAATCAGAAAGGAAAAACTAAAACTTTCCCTATTTTCCGAAGACATGGTTGTCTAAGTAGAAAATCCCAAGGAATCAAGAAGAACTCCTAGAACTTGAAGGTGAGTTCAGCAAGGTTGTAGGATACAAGATAAACATACAAAATTCAATTGCATTTTTATTTACTGGGGGTGAACATGTGGACATCAAATTAAAAATACAATATTATTTACAACTGCCAAAAAATGAAATATTGAACTTGTATGCTGAAAATTGCAAAGTGCTGATGAAAGGAATCCAAGAAGATCTAAAAAAATGGAGGGACATTCTGAACTCTATGTCACCAAACTTCATGCAACTTTGATGAACTATATGAGGTCATCAGACCCTCATTCCTTAAAAGAATCAATCCCTTAAACAAAACAAAACCCTAATTCAACAAACCCTAATTCTCTTTCAGAGTCTTTTCTCATAGGGGAGAAATATGGCAATCATGCTTCAAGTCATAATAATGAACATTTATTGCAAGCTTGTTGGGCTAGGCCCTGTGCCTGCATCATCTCATTTAATTCTCACAGCAACACTGAAGTAACTCCTATTTTTATCTCTATTTCACATACAAATATCCTAAAGTACAAACAAATCACATCGCTTGCCCTGGGTCATACTGCTGGTGTGATGTAGAACCAGAACTCAGACTCTTGTTTATCTGACTCTAAATTCCAAACTTTTAACCATTATACCTCACTGTCTGGAGGACTGCCGAAGACAAAGCTGCGCAGAGCATCAAATTCCACGTCAACCAAGACAGGGACATCCAACCAAGATGTTACTGAGATGAGCTGTCTTTAAGCTTTGTCAAAGAGAAGCAGGAGAACCTCAGATAATACCAATAATAGTTATGCGTATGTCATCCATTTCTTTGGAAAGCCTTGTCTTGACTAGCAGTCTGCATTTTCTTTTTTGTGAGGAGAGCACAACCACCTTATAGCATTCCTCGCCCAGTGAGGGGTAAAACAACCCAGCTAGAGCTCTCAAGTACATCCCAGTTTGAAATCTGCAGCGCCAATGCCTGGACTTCTGTGCATATTTTCATAAAAGCACTCTTACGTGGACCCAGCCTTCCTCCTGAAATCTGTGTTCAGTATTTTTGTAACAGCTGCTGTTGGCTTGGCCTCACTCTCTTTATGATAACAGCTGCCAGGAATGACCCCTTCCAGCCTAGAAATCGCGGGGGAGGAGGGACTTCCCAGCAAGATGGTTTCTCCAAAGATGGTTTATCCTTGCAGCTGCCAAAGATTCCTCACTTGTAAAGTCTAGACCGAGTCCCTTTGATAATCCCTTCCCTTCTTGCTCTTCATTCAATACCAGGAAATGTAGAGGCTTGAGCATTTTATTAGTCAGAATAAGAGCTCACACACACACCTGTGCTTCAGGTCAAGGGGTTGTGATACTCACAAAGAACAAAGAGCCTTTCTAAGATTCCAAAGGAGGGTAGAGGCCCAGCCAGCTGTAACAGCTAAAAGGAGATATTTGGAAAAACCGAATAGCTCAGCAATAACTGAGATTTATTTTCTCATAAGAGCAGATCCCTATAACCTAAGTGGTCCACTGGATTTAAATTCTGTGGACCATTCAGCACTTGGAAAACTAGTTTTGTTAGTACCAAACAATAAAATTCACTCGGTCCCTGGGAAGGCAATTTAATATACAGTCACAACTTCATAGCATTTTTTTTCTAGGAGAAATTTATAGTTTTCCAAACATATGATTTATTTCACACAAAATATTTTTTTAATTCCATAAAGATTTTTTTAGTTAATAGCAATCTTCTCTGGGTCTCAAATTCCTCACATTGATATGAGACAACCTGTAGTAAGAAATAACCCAAAGAAATCATTCAGACAAGCAGTATGGTTTTGGGATCATTCTCCCTGAAAATATATTTTTTAAGTGAAAGGAATATTACAGTAAAGGTGATACTCCTGTATTTCTTGTGTTTTGGTCTTGTTCAGGCTCTGCTGGTAGTAGCAATTGGTGAGGTTGGAAGTCAGGGTCAACATATCAGCTTTTACAAGTTCATAAACTTTATTAGTCCCCATTGTCAGTGATATTACTTGATAAGCAAGAACATCCTTTATGAATTTACAGTGAAAAGTCCAACTGCTAAGAGAACTGGGGATTCACATCATTTGCTACAGCTGCATTCCCTTCCAAGTAGGAGATCCAGTCTTATAAACTGAATAAAGATTGGAAGTTTTCTTCCTGAATAGAATTAAAATCAAAGGAATTGAGTAAAAGTCAGTGAACTCAAGCTCTCATGTTATCCTCTCCTACTCGAGACTCAGCAATCAGAACACCCTTGGCAGCCTGTCCAGGAGTTCTCTCCCCTGGACAAGGCTAGATAAACCCTTACCACTGGTACTATTGTTCCTAGACTCCATGGAAACTGACCTGGTAGTCCACTGGGACAACTTCCAAGGCGTGACTTCTCTTACATTAGCTGCTTCTAGGATGGCTACTCTGTGGAGATACAGAGTAAATTATAGGGCAATGTGCTAGAAACCATGGCTGACATAGAAATATATTAAATATGAATATTACTTTCCAGGACATTATAATTTAGTATGGGAGATAAAACATGCTATATGAATATTGGCTCAAAATGTCACTCATATTTCCTAGTTCCCCATAGGGTAATAGTAAGATTATAATAACATCCCCAAATTATTTCTCTTGCCCTGTTCCCACTTATCCTGCCAAAGCTTTGGCTTCAGTTCCTTCTGAAGAGTTTTGGGCATGTTTCTCATGTGTTCTATGTGCTTCTTTGGCTCCCAAGGACACTTGCAACTTTCCTCCTTTCCCCTTCTTACTTGCTGTAGTGTATCTCCCACTACTGTTAGCAGTCAGAAAGCTGTTTGGTCACAGGTGTCCAGGAAAGATACTGCTCCCACCGCTGCCCGCAAATGGCGGTGCAGAGGCTGCCAACGGCTGTGCCCAGTGTGTGGAGTCTGCACTCAGCCACCTCCTGCAGTGCTATGGACCATTTCCTTAGACCTCCCACCCTAGGACTCAGGCCAGAGCCTACGGGAACTGGGCCAGAGGAGGGCCTGTGTGGTGTGGTTGAAAAGTCAAGGACTTTCGCATCACATAGGCCTGGGTTGGAATGCCAACTCTGTCGTTACCTACCTGCAAGGTCTTTAAGCATTTTACTTCACTTCTGTGAGCCTCTGTATCTTGCCTAATCTGTCAAATGGAGATTAAGTTGTTCTGAAGATTAAATGGAATAATGTAAGCGAAGAGTCTAGCACAGTGCCTAGCACGTGGTAGGTACAAGTAGCAGCTATTATTATGTATGCATTTAATGTATCTCTATCTGCTGGGCACTATGCTGTATGCCAGGTCTAGAAAGATGAAGAAGCTGCTCCATCCGGGAGTTTACTGTCCAGTCATGGAAATCAGCATGCAAATAAATAACAGTGATAAAGTACTATAGTTGCTCTATTAGAATTCTGTGTTTCTGTTATTCTTATCATTATCCAAGATAAAATGTGCTGTTCCAGAAGAGGTACAGGTGACACGCTGTGAGAGCTCAGGGAAGGGCACGTCCCATTCTGGGTTTAGTGGTTAATGAGAGATTGACTGACACTCGTCAGCATAATGTGTTTGTCTCTTTAGATTTCTTGTTTCATCACCCTCCATTCGTGTGAGTATGGAAGGTAGACCAAACCTGAAATGAATTGAATGATGGAGAATGCGGGTGGATGTTTGGACTTGGTTTGATAAATTGACCAACACTCTCATTTTCAAAATATCAGACAACCTGTTTTTGTGGTGGTTTCTTTCCCTTTGGTAATATTTGCATCATCCACTAAATAGGAAAGTTGTAACTGACATAGTACCTTGGAAAATGGATGCTGTATCTCAAATTGTGCTCCTGAATCCATTGCCATCTGGGATCAGCCATTCATAAAAGATTAAATGTGAGGCAGGCACATATCTGAATACATGTGTGTCAGTCTCTCCCATCTGGTTTAATTTTGCTTAAAATAATAACAGCTTTCTTTACCCACTTACTTAAATCTGTGCTGATTCTTTTAATGTTCATTAGCCAGAAGTAGTCTTTGTGATGTTTAACTAGCGTTTCAGAAACCCACCAAGATTAGCTTTAATTGAATCAGTAGAAATTTTCTTTAAAGCTGTGTATTTTATTGACTGGGCTAGAATCTCTAAAATGTTAATTGATGCTTAGAATGGGAAATTTATACTATAATTTAACATTAAAAATGGTCTCCAAAGAGACGTGTATGTTGGCTTGCACAGCTTTTACGGAGAATAAGACCAGGTAAGCAAAATGCCTTTCCAAAGCAGAATACGTTTTCTGTTGCATAATTTTTTAATTATTAAAAAATTAATAATTTTGGGGGCTGGCCCAGTGGCACAGCAGTTAAGTTCGCACATTCCGCTTCTCAGCAGCCTGGGTTCGCTGGTTCAGATCCTGGGTGCAGACATGGCACCACTTGGCACGCCATGCTGTGGTAGGCGTCCCACATATAAAGTAGAGGAAGATGGGCACGGATATTAGCTCAGGGCCAGTCTTCCTCAGCAAAAAGAGGAGGACTGGCAGTAGTTAGCTCAGGGCTAATCTTCCTCGGGAAAAAAAAATTAATAATTTTGTATTCAAATTTATTGTCTGCTTTGTTCTCTTTTTCTGCAATTTTTAAAATCCTATTACCGCGTCCCTCAGCTTCTGCGTTCCTCTCCCACCTACCTCTACTCCTCAAATAAACCTCTGTTGCCCCAGGCAAATTTCACCTTGTACCGTGGCAGAGAGTAGATTAAGATGATGATAATATAATTCAGGGTAACCTGAGAATATCATCTAGATGAAAATTATAGTTGATTAGAAGAGGTAGCTCTTAAACTTGAGAATTGCTCTCAGAAGTCACCATGGAAACATGAGGCAAGTATTATTGTTTTCCTGGCAATACACAAAGAACTGTATATGCTCAGCAAGTGGAATTGATCAAATGTAACACCCATGGCCCTGAATATTTTACAGGGTTGACTACCTGTCACCATTTCAATATGTCTGTTATTTAATGCAATCAAGTGTTTTGCGGTACAGAACTTCAACTGAATTAGCTCTCAGACCAGGGCTTTTGTTGATAGCTATGTAGATAATGGACAGGGGACTGATACATTTTAAATAGCATGAAATCCAGGAGGCCTGCCAGTTTATGTCTTAAATGCCAACTTATAGTCGTGATTAGGCCCCAGAGTTGTATAAAGACTCTCTAATAATCAAAGCCTTTGTGGATGCCATTCACATTTTATCAATGAACTAATAATGGCCTGGGAGGTGAAAAGTTAAACCAACTGACATCACATCTAAGCTTCTTTAATTTTCATTAAAATTATCCATTATTTCTTCTCATCTTGTATGATGTCACTTCTCTGCTTAAAAGGGCTTTAATTTTCAAAACACAGAGGAATAACAATTCAAACCTTGCTAAAATAAAAATGAAAAAGATTCACGGTCTGAATGTAGAGAGAACACCCATCTGAATCTCCCAATTCAACTCTAGTGCTTTTCTCTGATAACTTTGAGACATATTGGTTTAAATATTTGGTGACTTTGGGGACCTGCCGTGTCAGGAGTAGGATGAAGGAGTAAATAGTTATTAGTATGTGCAGTTACTGCAATCCCAAGAGATTTTTCTGCATAGTACTTAAAAAGAAAACATTCTTTACTATTGGAATGAAAAAAGCAGACTGTTACCTACAGTGGCACCATCTACTGGTTTCATTTTTAATGTCACTGCATGTTTATTAAGAAGATATAATGTACTAGGTATTGCTCACTATATAGTAGACCCAGCTCCATCCTGATGGACTCAGGATTATTGCCAACTGTCAAAAATGGAGGAAATAAATGAATGGGCTTGTCTGTTGGAAATGTATGGTTCCTATAAGATTCTTTGTCTTGTCCCAACCCCCAGATGTGTTTCATTTCATTTAGATAAAGAAATCACAAAAAATTTTAGATAGAAGCAAAAAAAGCCGTTATGTGGTTAGATCAATGTGGATACATTCCAGAAGATTTTAAAGTGCTTGAGGATAAGGATCCACTCTTTTTTCAATATAATCTACAGTTCTTATATTGTTCAAGGTAGAACAAAAAAGAATATTTTTTAAAATTGAAAGCATCCATCCAAAAGTACTAACAATAGTAAACAAAATATTGGCAAATTAAGTGCAACAGTATACTAAAAAAGGTAAAGTATCACAGTTGAATGAGGGTATTCCAGGAGTACCAAGTAGTTTAACATTAGAAAATTTATCAAGGTAATTTACCACATTAACAGAAAAAGGAGAAAAGTATCAGATTAACATCTCAATCAATGTAGTAAAGGTATTTGGTAAACCTCAATGCCCATTTATAATTCAAAAAAAATTCTTAGCAAACTAGAAATAGACAGGAGCTTCATTAATCTGATGAAGATTATCTGCAAAATATCCATGAGAAACAGCCTACTTAATAGTGAAGCATTAAAAGCTTTTTTATTTACAGTGAGAACAAGACAGATATGCCTGCTATCTCCCCTGCTATTCAGTGTTGGACTGGAAGTGCTAGCTGGTGCAATAAGGGAAGAAAAAGAAATAAAAGTGTGGTGGACAGAAGGGCCCTCCAATCATGGCCACACCCTAGTTCCTGGAACCTGTGAATATGTTACCTTACACAGCAAAAAAGACTTTGCAGATGTAAGTAAGTTACAGACATTAGGAAAGGCAGTAGGTTAATTGAATATGCCTATAGGGAAAAATGAATTTTTTTCCTCTCCCTCACACCACGCACAAAACTTTTTGCCATGAGATACTATAAAGCAAGTAGAGAGTGAGTGGTTTATAGCTACACATAGCAACATGGATTAATCACACATACATAATGGCAAGCAAAAGAAGCTAGATACAAAAGAATACATTCTTTTTTTTTTTTTTGAAGATCGGCACCTGAGCTAACAACAGTTGCCAATCTTCTTCTTTTTTTTTTTTTCTGCTTTATCTCCCCAAACCACCCCGTACAAAGTTGTATATCTTAGTTGCAGGTCCTTCTAGTTGTGGGATGTGGGACGCCACCTCGACGTGGCCTGACGAGCGGTGCCATGTCTGCGCCCAGGATCCGAACCCTGGGCCGCCGCAGCAGAGTGCGCGAACTTAACCACTCGGCCACAGAGCCAGCCCCCAAAAGAATACATTCTTTATGATACCATTTGAAAAGAGCTCAAAAAACAAGCAAAACTAATCTATGGTGCTTGAAGGCAGCATAGTGGTTACTCATGAAAGGGATTAACGATCCCAAGGGGGCATGAGAAGAATTCTGAATCATTAGTCATATGTTTCTTGATCTGTGTGCTGGTTACATCGAATTCTTGCTACTGGAGTGATTCCTCTGGTTCAAGGTATTGTGTTTCAGTTAAACTGAAAATTAATTTCCTGGAATGAAACATATTACTACCTGCTGGCATCTTAGGTCAGAAAGAGCAAAAGCTTGAGAGAATGAGAAATACAACAGGTAAATTTTGCTCTGTGAGGGAGATTGTCAGTGTAAGAGCATTGAGTGGACAAGGGATTATTGGTCGAAAGAGCTGTCTGTTTTCCCAGGTCTACCTCATGTACATGCTACCTGGGACCATATCTTTTCCATATTCTGTGGCCTCAAAACATCTACCACCATAGCATCCATACAGAAGGTATTCTGTCAGTGGTGCTTTAACAACAGAGTTACTAGACTATCATTTTAAAAGAGCACTTAGAATATCCGTAGGGCCCTGTACTCGTCAGGAAACTGTCATAAATCAGATAGGAATTCCCCAGTGGCTAACAATGTGGAACTGGAAAAACTAGTGGACAAGACCACTTACCTGCTTCCAGGATCATTGTAGCCGTACTTTATTTCTCA
Source organism: Equus przewalskii (assembly GCF_037783145.1). NCBI lineage: Eukaryota > Metazoa > Chordata > Mammalia > Perissodactyla > Equidae > Equus > Equus przewalskii. The sequence goes on along the minus strand of NC_091847.1, from coordinate 71,962,533 downwards.
CTTGTTGACTTATATCAAGACAGCCTCATTAACTGAGTGGTAGGCACAGGGATTTTCTTTATTTGTCCTTATACAGGAATTTCATTATCTTTTGCATAACTATCTAGACTTTAATTTTAAGAGGATGTGTTTCTTTTCCATGGTAATACCTATTGATGTTTGATGTGGCTCTGCCTTTGAACCTGAAATAGTTGCTGACTTTTTTTTGAGGTGTAGTTTTCAACTCTTGCTTTGATACTCATAAGTTCGGTCATTTGCATTTTCTTAGGATTACAGTAAAACGAATACTTTCTCTCAATTCTTTGTTGACCATGAAGTTAAGGTAAATCTATGTTCCCTCAAATATTGTGGGAATTTTTTGTGCTTCACGTAGGCCAATATCAGGTACCTTATGTTATCAACCTGCCAAAGAATTTCGCTGAACATATTCATTGCCTACAACTTCAGACATTGAGCTTAAACATAATTATATTTCAGGTCCTTTTCAAGGTTTGAGCCTTATGTCTTCAGCATGTCCTGTAACTGGCCTGGTTGTGACCTGGTATCTATGCTCCTCTTGCATCCTTTCCTTCTAACTGTACATTGATAGAACATAAGGATATGTATACTCTGGAAGATAGAATTTGAGAAGTCCTTTGATTTAACTGATTTTTGAGTAATGTGTTAACATGTTACCCATTAGCAATATGTCATACAGCCAGCTATATCAGCAGGTAATACTGGTTGAGATTTTGATCTGGTTAGTATCTATGACTGGTTATTTACCCTTTGTCAGGATAAGCACTCATGTTAATATTTAAAGGATAGCAGTGTAGGTAGAACTGGATTGTAATTAGGGAATGGAATAGAAAGACAGAAGAGGTATAGTTACCCTATTCCAGGTTGTTTTCTGATTGTAAAAATACTATGTGCTTAACTGTAGAAATTTTGGAAGCATCATAGAAATATACAAAGAAAATTGAAATCTCCTATATCCCCACCATTCAGAGATGTTTAAATTTTGGTCTATTTTCTTCCAGTCTTTTTTCCCATATGTATGCGTATATGTGTGTGGGTGTGTGTTTGTGTGTCAGAGTAGATTTTAACTATCTCAAGGTCTTCAAAACAACAGTAACCACAAGACAGGAAATCATAAAAAAAGAAGGAATTAATTTAGATTCTTACTCAGGAGTAGGGCAGTCAGGCATCAATTTAATTTAAACTTCAGCGTAAGGAATATTTTATTTGGAACTTGGCTAAAAGAGACAAATTGGGGCCATCTGGTTTTAATCTCCCCTCTGCCAGCTGAGCCGGGCAGCTCACCTTCTCCCCAACCTCCACTTCCCGTGCTATTTGGCAGAGCTGTGCACACCCTGGCATGATCACCAAAACAAATTAATGCTTCTCGAGTCTGCTTGTAATTAATAACTCCCGACAGAACATGAGTCTTCTGTAGACTTGGAATCTTGCCTAATTTTCTCTAAGATAAGTAATTAGATGCTGAGGACCTATAAGACTCTTTCCTCTGAGCATCTGCCAAACAGCCTGCATCTGTAATACGGGTAAGATGATTAAAATCTGAAAATGGCTGGAGGTTTTCTCATGTGTCACAACACTGAAGATATTTATTGTACCCCGTCCCCCAAGCCCAACACTTCCCAAAACAAAAAAAGATTTAAAATGGATCAAAAAAGGCTATACCTAAAGTCATTTAGATGGCTTGGTTAACATCTGTTTTCTATTTTGTTCTTCATTCAACTCACCAATTTTCTATACAGTTGAATTAAATGTGAAGGATGGGTTTCTCACTAGCTGTGAATATTATCAAGTTGATGATTCCACTTTTCTCTGCACCTTGGTCTGTATACCGTTGGGTTCATGTTTACTAAACTCCTTTATAGGAATATATTGGGACACTCCCATCACAGGGCTGCTGTTTGGCAACTTATCTTCCTATTAGGAAATTGTAAGTCAGAGGTCTGTACTGTCTGAGTAGTAACCCTTTCCAAAGGTTCAAAGGGAATAATTTTCTTTTATCTACTTTTATTCCGTTTCCTTAAACAAGATTTCTCAAACTCGGCGCTATTGAAATTTTGAACAGGATAATTCTTTGTTGTGGGGGGCTGTTCTGTGCATTGTAGGATGCTTAGTACCTTCGCCAGCCTCTATCCACTAGGCACCAGTAGCAACCAGTGCCCCTTCTAAGTACTGACAATCAAAAATGTCTCCAGACATCGCAGATATCCCCCAGAGGTTATAGTCACCCCTGTCAAGAACCTCTGGCCTACAGAATAGTATTCACATCTCAGTGGTGACCCTATGATAAAGTAGACCTTTATTTATTGCTGAGATGTAGCTGGGATGCCAAGCTAGTACTGTTCATTTATCTCTTCAACATAGTTCCTGTTAAGTAATTCAGAAGGCACATGTAGAGAGCAGTTGATTGAACACATACTCTGATTTAACCAAGCTGGTGCCTCCTAGAAGCAGGTTTTGGTAGATGCTTATAGTTTTGAAAAGGTTGGGTCCTGCTGTTGGTGAGTCATCAGCACTTTAAAGGTAAGAAAGAGAGGCATATGAGTAATTTCACATGTAGAATTGTTCATCCCAGGGGCTTAGCACTGCTTCTGAGAGTGCTGTGCTTGCTCAGAGCCCAAGCGCAGCTGGGGATAACCAGGGTTTATTTACAAGGCTCTCAGTAGGCAGGAACTTTCAAAAAATAACCTGGTGGCTTGCCAACAGAAGGAGGCTTGAATTTAATTGGCCCAAAGTAACTGTAATTATTTGAGGAGAGAGATTTTAATTGCAATAAAGGATGTTGTGAATTTGGAATGAGAGAGAAGTAGAATGCTGTGTTATTGGTGGTCAAGGGATGTCGTGGCCAAGATAAAGAGAGAGGCCACTGGATTCTTTTAGAAGGAAGAGTAGTATATGTTAAAATAGAAAAAGTACCCCAAGAATCTTCTTTCTTTCTTAAAATCGCTATTAAAGTCAAATTCTTGTGGTAGGAATTTAGAAGAGCATCTGATTATCCTAAGACATATATAAAGCATGAAAACTTGAGGCATGTTTGACCTGAAAATATGCAAGCTAAATAAGCAATGAGAATGTTCCCTCAACAGCATAGAACTTAAATATTAGCACCTGGCTGTGTGGATGCTCTGGGAGGTGAAACTAGGATTTAAATATTAGCACCTGGTTGTGTGGATGCTATGGGAGGTGAAACTAGGATTTCTTGCCATCATGCGCATATTTAGAGGCCCCCAGTTGCCCTCTATAGGTGGTGTCCTGTGAACTAGTAAAAGCTATGGAAAAATCTTTTGTGCATAGCTTATTAGAAGATGAAAAACCTTTAATGATTGCATATATGAAAATAGGTCTATTTATAAAAGCACAATGTAAAAAATAATTTCATAATTTGCAGGAAATCCATATAAAATATTTATTCATATAGCTAAAAGTAAAGTTTAAGATTTAAATTCTTAAAGGAGTAGCAAATAATATTCCAACAAAGAAATTGTGGACGTGTAGATTTTTTTTCTCTGCCTGAATCAGATATTTTTAGTTCCAGAGAGTATTTGTTACAGGCATTCAAAAAATTCCCTGAAGTCACTCTTAAATTCTTAACTCTTACCCTGTTACCCCAGCCTCAGGGACCCATCTGGAAAAGGTTGCGAGTCCTTCTCTCCTAAGTTCCTTATAAAGCGTGAGTATCTCTGTCATGACTAGAAACATCGTGGGACCTGTCCTATAAGATGAGAAATCCTTTCTTCATTAATTTATAGTGGTTGTTAGTAAAACGAACAAACCATTTAATCAAGTGATTGCTCTGAGCCCAATCTGTATATTTTCCAAGAAGAGTTAAGCCTAAATTTTAAAATCCAAGCAGACCATTAGATGCCATATTATTTTGTGTCCACTCACGTTTGTAGAGGAGTGCACTTTGATTATCATCTTAAAAATAGCAATTCTAGTTCCTTTATTTACCAACTGGAGATAAATGTGTAAATAAAACTTTCATAGTCTTCTAGAGACAGTTACTCATAGATAGCTATAAGTACTTTTTTTTTAAAGAAAGGCTAACTTTTTATTCATTCCTTTCTTACAAGTTAAAATTCATTTTTATTAAACTAGTGGAAAAGACCGGGGTTTTTTTGGTTTGAGTTTAAACATGAATGAATTCATATTTTACTTCACTTATTAAGGATGAGCACAGTAAGGAGTTTAAAAGTGGTAAAAGTATAAGATTCGTTTTAGAAAATGTGCTTGCTACTAGACAAAGAATTGAACAGCATGTACACTGCTCCAGCTGGGCGTGGAAGAACAGCTGGAAATGCCCATGGAGCTATTTTTAATGAAGGAGAAACAAGTTTCCTGTTCTCTTTGAGGGTTCAGCAACCAGCTCCTTGGAGAATAACTGCTTTGATGAGCCTTGAAAATATCCAATCAGAGACAGGAGTGAAGAGTGTTGGAAATGATGTACTAAGACTTAGCAAAGCATATCTGCAGGCACCATACCTCAAGCTGCCCCAAAAGTTGATCTATGTTACTAAAAGGATTTTGCCAGTTACAAATCAAAACCCTTGATATTCTGCTTCTTGCAATTTATCATCAGGAAGTCATCATGAATATTCATAAAGATTCAAACACACAAATGTTCAGAAGGGGACAGCCTGAAAGTTCAAAAATAGGGGGGAAAGTTAAATTGTTGAGACATTATTGCACTGACTTATTGGAATGCTGTGTGGCCACTAAAATGACATTGCAAAAGAATATTTAATATATGCAAAAGTATTCACTACACTTTATACACAAGAAGAAAAGTTATAAAATAATACATACATCATGATTTATGTGCGTTTATGGGCTGTCACATGACCAGGGAAGCACATACTAAAATATTAACTGATTGTCTCTGATTGTCGCCATTATTAACTAGGGACCACATTATTCTGGTGGGTGTATTTTAAAGATTAGTTTACAGTTCTTTCATTTTTTAAATTCACGCATTAAAACAAATTTATTGAATACCTTCTCTGGGCCAGATAGTGTTCTAGAGTCAGGCATCATGTTAAATAATGCATGCCTTCCTGAGTATATCTTATTTAAAAATTATATTTTAAAAGTCAGTGGGAAAAAAAAGTTGTCAAAAATTAAAAGTTCATTTTAAAGGAAAATTAAGCTTCTCAGAGTGACCAGTGGTGTTTAGAAGAGTAAGCTTGCAGGCCTGTCTTTGGACAGAGAAGCAATAAGAGCCCCTTAACTTCCAACTCTTTCTCCTTTCTTCCTTCTGACGATGGTTTTAGGCCCCCCGCTGGGGAAAATGAACACAAGGGTGGAAATAACACAGTGCTAGAGGTGGGATTATCTCAGAGTTACGGAGGAGGAGGTTAAGTCTCTGTTCTTAATGGTTGGGTCTTTTATTAAAAATAAAACGCCTTCAGAGTAGCTTAGGTTGTGGCAACCTGACCTCATTATTGTAGCAGAGAAAGCACAACAGGACAACTTCTTTACTGCAGTCGAGGAAGGAAAGTACAATGCAGACAGAATTATCAGCATGTAGAAAGGATGAAAAGAAGAGTTCCTGTCTATTCAGCAGAGTAAAGAGAAGATGGCTGTGAAAGCAATGCAGGACAGGCGTACAGCGCCCCACCGCCAAAGTTCTCTGCCTTCCTATCGCCTAAGAGGAAGAGCAGAGAAGAAAAAGGAAAAGAAAAAAAATCCAAGTTAACAGTTCAAGCTGTGTGACTATTTGTGGAATTATCAGAACCTTTGATAATTCTTTTGGCATTTCAATAAGATGCACCATTAATATTTAATTTTAATAATTTTGAGTTAGTCTTTCCCATCCAGTGCTCTCCCTGAGCATGAACTCGGAAACTTTTTTTAAAGCTGTTTCAGCAAATAAATGCTGAAATTAAGCTATATTTAAAATGTTTTGCTTGGGCATAAAACTTCCTTTTTATACCTCTTTTATGGCATAGCTAGGAATGTGTATGAACTATTTACAAGTTGATGGCTTACTTTAATATTTTAGGACCAGGTGAAATCTCAGTCTGTGCTTTAGTATGTTTGGGCGTTTATCAGGATCGTGTCACTTTTCAGGCATATGCTTAAAAATTGATCATCATAAATAAATGCAAAGCATCCCCTTGAGAACAGCATTCATTATAGGGCAGACTTGAAAACTGGAATAGGCAACTGGAAGCCACAGGAGTTAGTTTGCAGTTCAGCACTGACTGTGTTTATCACCTGTTCAGGCAACTTCAGAATAATTCGGTATTTAAGAAAATTCTGAAAAAACACCTTTCTGTTGTGATGACATACAGAGAAATCTCCCAACATTTTTCTGCAATTATGTGCATTGCCATTTTTATTAGTTACTAAGTAAAATTCCAAGGCATATACTGAGTAAACAAAAAGAAATCCTGCAAGTTGTGACTTTGTTTAAGATATTTTTTCTTGATTTTAATCTTTGATCACTGATCCTCTAATTTAAAAAAAAATCGAAAACTGAAAGCACACTTCTATTACAGTTACTTTTATTTTTGGCACTAGATTTTGTAAATGTCATTCTTCTCTAACTTTCAGCAATCTAATTTATGAACGTGGTACTTAGAAGTGAAATTAGTGCTTTGTTTCCTCGACACTAGATTAAAGAATCCATGATGCAGTGTGGATCCTCAAAGTGAGAAAACAGGGTCCAGATCTGACAACTGTGCAACTGTATAGCAAACAAAGCTAGTTTAGTCTCAACCGTGTTGAGCCAATGGCATCAGTGCCTATTTTTTAAATGGAACTCTGAATTTTTATCAGCTGCTTTTCTGTTGCACACTGACATGTTCAAAGTTCTAAATTTTTAAAAATTAAAACAGAACTGCATTTAAGTTAGATTTTTCCATAGTTTTGTAGAGAGTGCATATAAAGTATTTTTTTTAATATGACTTTTTTTGAATAAAGCCTTGTTAAAACCAGGGCAGTCATTCGGATAGATAATTGGGAACCATCAGGAAACAACGTTGCAAGAGTATAGGTTTCTGTTAAGCTGCTCTTCTGAGTGACATGGAGTTACACAACATTGTAAGGTTTTCTTTCATTGATAGGGATGAGGTAGTGGGGTCAGTCCACCAGTGATACAAAAACTTAATTTTAGTGACTGGTTTCGCCTGCCCTCTTAAACCCTTCCTTGAGGGTATCAGCAGGCCGTGAGACTGGGCACTGAGAATTGTGAGCACCTTCGTGATATACTTTATTACATTAAGTACCCCCGCCTCTTGCACCGTCTGTTCAAAGAGCTAATTAACAGCTAGAAAGAAAAGACAAACAACAGATGGGGAAGGAGGCATAGATACTCCCAAACTGGTGAGAGAACCTCTGAATACCATGAGTGAAATGGCCCTAGTTGCATCCCGGTGGCCCAAATTCACAAACTGTAGTGTGTTTTATATGACGGACACTGTTTGCTGAAGATGCTTCATTCTTGTTCTCAGCTGAACATGACTAACTTTTAGAATTGCTGTGTTTGTGAAACTAAAAGGGAGATAAAATGGTTTAGGACCTGACTTTACAACTAATTAAATTCCTGAGTTATCCGTGGGCTCTCAGGGGTTGTGATGGCAAATTATATTTTGTGTTGTGGCAGGTAGGAAGCAGGGGGCACGTGCTCCCCAAGAGACTAGTAGTTATTTGCTTACATGCCTTGGAGGCTGGAAAGGATTTTGCTTTTGTTTTTGTTTGTTTGTTTGTCTTTGAGGAAGATTAATCCTGAGCTAACATCTGTGCCCATCTTCCTCTACTTTATATGTGCAACATCTGCCACAGCACAGCTTGATAAGCAGTGTGTAGGTCCACACCCAGGATGCGAACTGGCGAACCCCAGGCCACCAAAGCAGAGCGCGCAAACTTGACCACTATGCCACCAGGCCAGCCCCTTTGCCTTTATTTTTTGATAGTGGAGGGGGAAGGTGTGGAATGGGAGAATGAAATTGGAAGGAATAGGAATTAAGTCCTGCAGAGAGTGTCCTTTTCTCTCAAGAATTCTGGCTGCTCTGGAGGGAAAGGATAGATATTTCCTGTTCACAAAAGACGAGGGACAAGAAAACAGGAGTCAGGCTAGGGCGGGTGGATGGCCTACCACCTCGTAGAAATTGAACCCAGGAGGCCTGGATTTACCAAAATGCCAGCCTGTGAGCTGGCTCCCAGTAACCTCTCCCATTAAGGAGAGGCATAGTTATCAGGGCTAGAGTGTGCAGCGAAGGTGGGTCCACAGTGGAAAGACCAATAGGAGGAACTATTTGTTGAACTGACTCAAAAAAAATCAGGCTTTGGAGCATCGTAGTTTCATTACATTAAAGAGAATAGAACTCTATGATTTTTGTATTTGTTTTATCTTTTATAAATCTAAAACCTCATTTCTCTTGTATTTTCATAATTCTGTACCAATAAGATAATTATGGCATAACAATCATCTTACATAAATGAAAACATGATTTAATGAAATGAGATTTTACGAGCTTTGAGAGAAACAATTCTTTGAGTTGTCTTATTTAGCTTAAATTAAATTAGTGTGTTCTTGCTTTCAGTAGTAAATGATCTGTGCTTTATGGTGTATTTCATTTTCTTCTGTAGTGAGGTTTATTTCTGAAGAGCGGTGAGATGGAGGAGGAGAGAGGGGTGTGCTCCTTAGGCTGTAGGTGATCTGAGATTTAAGTCCCGTAGGCGTCTGCTGGGGTCAGGGTCCCTGCAGTTCTGCTATGGAATCTAAATAGGGAAGGAGGCCAGACAGAAGAGATGGTGCACTGTGAGTTCCCCCTGAAGTGTGCTGAGTGAATGTGGCCCTTGGAGGCAGACCTCCTCTCTTAGAGTGGGGGAGAGAAAAAGGGTAGTGTTGGTATCTGGAAACTCCTGTTGGTTCCTGGGAGAAAAATAAGCAAGTGCAGGCCAGAGGGCTTCAGCTCACATGAAAAGTTCTTGGCTATTACCATGATCCTCTGGATAAAGTAGACCCTTGAAGAGGGGAGGGGAGCCCGGGATTCTTGAGTGTCAGAGCCTGGGAAGAGTTCATTGGAAATCCAGTGGGATTGGTTTTCTGATCTTGGGACAGGATAGTCTGTCTGCCTTAACTCTACACAAGTTCCTTTGGAAGGAGAGGAAGGTACCCTGGGAATTCTGTCAATGTTCCCATGAAAAGAGTCAACTGTGGACAAACATTGAAGGGAGGAGACTGTTACAGGCATTTCCAAAGGCCTTTTGAGGGCTTGCGTTTGGATTGGAGCTGATGGGTAGTGTCAAAGTATTTATTTAAAACAAGATTCTTATACATGTGTTAAAGTTTTTCTAATCTCTTTAGGTAATGATGGAACAGGTAAGATGCTAAAGCTTCTTCAAGGAGCATTTGAGGAGCAGGGCATTTATAGGCACTTTAATAACATAATGTTAGAATAAGATTGCTAGGTTAGATACAAAATTGGTTAATGTCCTAAAGGACAAAAACTATAACCTCTGGAGGTATCTTTTCTCCTACACAGAAATAATTTGTCTCTCTGCTGGAAACAAATCTACAAGTAAAGATGTAACTTCATAGAGACTGAGCCCTTAATTAACATTATACTGAAAAATCAGTGCTTGGGTGGGCCTGTTAAAACAATTCTTCGGTATGATTTTGAAAGGACATGGAATTATCCTGTTTGCCTTATTTATAAGATTTGGATCATTTTTCTTAACAGTAGGGAATCTGTTGAGTACCTCTTGATGTTTACCCCTCTTACTCTTTTTCCTAAACTCATGCAGGATAACGGTTGATTAACACAGACCTTTTGCTTTCGTCTTCCTCTCCTCTGCCCCTTCACACACCCCAGCGTCGCCACCACGCACACATGTAGTGCAGGGATCCGAAGAGAAAAAGAGAGTGAAAAAGAATCAAGTGACTCTTCCACTGGTAGAATACACCAATATGTTGAGCTCACTGCTGATATAGAAGGGTGAACTTGACCTTTGAGTTACTCTGCAAAATTCAGGAGGCAAGTAGGTGCGGTCTAGGCTAATTCCTTTACTGTGAATATCAAGGGACTAGCCAGTGTTTTGTTGTACAGAAATTTCCTTGCAATGATTATTGCCAGATCCAAGAAGACTTACAGTACTCATACTCACATCCCTAGCAGATATGGTAAGGGGATACAAGGCATACTTTGCTGGCATCAGCACCCAAGGTGTACGCTTCGTATCTGAGGTTGGTGCTTCTGGAATGTGCTGGTGGCGGCAGCCTGTTTGTGTTCTCTCAGAGATTTTCTCAGAGGCCCTTTTCAGCTCTCTCTCTTTTCTATCCAAGACATAAACATTCCTTCCCTCTTTTGGCTCACCACTCACACAAAAGAATGAAACCAAATTCAGATCTCAGAAACTATGGCACCAAAGAGAATAATTTCTTTATTAAGATGAATTTCCAATTCTGTTTAACTCAGATATAGTAATTTTATATTTTTATTTTGCTTGTGAAAAATCGAATTTAAGAATTCTGAGCATTAGTTAAACCATTTAAACCCAAAGCTGCTGTGGAACCTCCAAAATACTAAGGGAACACTGCTGATTTTCTCCGCCTTTGGGACGGCTTCTACAGTGATTCTCGGCCGCTCCTTCGCTTAGTTAAAATCCTTGTCCCTCCAGAATCAGATGTGGCTTCTTCCAGCCTTGGATCAGCCCTTGTGTTTTCCAGAACCAGGAGGCCTTATCCCTAAAGATGATGACTTATTTCTTATAAGTTAATCTTAATACTCTCCCTTCTCTGGAACGCCTGTGGCAAGACGCGAAGAACCATACTGTTTTGTTATTTCAAAAACATATTGTCTGACTTTTTCTGAACTGATTTAGGTATTTACATACTATCATACTTTACTGGTATCTACCTTCTTCATAGTACTGGTCCATCAATCTTATCAAAATTTAATTTGATATTAGTCTTCTCTACCTTCTTATGATGGAAGAACAAAGGGTCACCTCATGATGAGTTATACCACTACCTGGTAATAGTAAGCTGACATTGCAGTTTAGAAAGACACATTTATCCAAGGGCATTTTCCACTTATAAGACCCTGTTCTGTGAAAGGTCAGGTTTGTCTGTTTATTTGTTTGTTTTGCTGGTTGGTTGGTTTTTTAAATGTAGCAAGGAACATGTTATTCAAATTGTTTTTATAAAGGGAAAATCCATCCAAAATATAAGATACCAGCAATGTTTTTGGTAGTTCTGCAGACAGACCAGCAAATGTGTTATCACTCTGTAGTTGATTCCATTAATGCTTTCTTGTTCATTTATCAGATCTAAGTTAAACTCAGTGAACATTTATTGAATGCCTACTACATGGTATAGGGAATTTGCAGTTTAATGGACATGAAGGAATGTACTCACCAATAATAATACTATCCAGACTGGTATTATTGCTTTAATAAAGATATAGTAGTCATGGTCATGAAAACATTGACTCCTTAAATTTTGACTGGATACAATGCAGAATATAGCTAAAGAGACCTTGGGAATGATCTGGCTTCAACATCTCACTTTTAAATAGAAATTGATCTTATTCTTTATTATATTTGTTATTTATTATATTTTATTTGTTATTTATTATGTTTATATTATTTATTACGTTTGTTGTAGAAAGCTTAGAATATGGAGAAAAATGGAAACAAGAAATCAAACACCCAAAATCCCACTACCCAAAACAATCATTATTAACCTTTTGGTATATTTCCTTCCAGTCTCTTTCTCACATATTTTATTTTTTACAATATGAGATAATACTAAATAATGCAATTTTGTGCATTGATTTTTTTCCCCATAAAACATTATGACAATCCTTTCTCAGTGCTATTAAAAACTCTTGGTAAACATTTTTTAATCTAAATAATGCTCAGTTATCGGATCACCCATGACTTAGCCATTCTTCTACTATTTAGGTTCTTTACTCTGTTTCACTATTGAATGGCTTTGTGCTTAAAACTTTCTCAGGAGAGGGTCTCTGAAGTAGGTTTATGGGTCAAAGTATATAAACATTAAGCCTCTTACAAGATGGTTTTGAACACCATGCCTTTCACATCTTGTGTTTGGCTTTATCTTCACAGCAGGTTTCATTAGCCTTCCTTACACATACTACAGGGTCTTCTGCCTTTTAATTGGCAAGGAAATCACCAGGAACTGAATACATACTGGAGGGAGGAGATAAGCAGAGTAATCGAAATCAGCTCCCAGGAAGAAATGGAAGCTTAGTCTAGCTGGGCTTCTAGTAGCACCCTCCTTAATTTGTGCTATCTCCTTTTAAAGTTGCCTAGACCTTGACTTACACAAGTGTAGAAACTTAATGCTTCCTTACTTATGGAATTGGGGGGGGGGGGGGCATAAATTAGATTAGATTCATATGTTTCTAGAAACCACTGAGTTTCTGGTAATTGTTAATAACAATTTCAAGCAACACAGCTTTTTCTAATAGCTGTGAAGGGGCGTGAGCAGAATCATGAGAAACAGATAGTCCCTGCTGTTGCTAATGTGCCATCATGAGGAAGATAGTTTATTTTGGGCTAGGCCCAAAGGCCTGGGGTCCACTGAAGTCCACTGTGGCCTGGAACATCGTATCAGTTCTGAGACTGCAAGACCTGCGTGATCCTCACTCTCTAACCTGGGCCCCTGGAATCCTCTGAATCAAGAGTATTGAGCCAGGCTGGGTGGTCTGAAACCTCTGCAGGCCCAGCGCCCCCTTCTGGACTCAGCCAGAGCCGGGTCGCAGCACAGTTGACTCAGGAGTGGCCATGACGTTGCCATTCTCAAGAACAGGCTAGTGGAATGTGAAACAATTTCTGACAGAGGTGCCAGCTTTCCAGGGGCCTTGGCCTGCTCCCACCCCTTCACAGACTCGAAGACTCATAAATGTGCTCTCAGTCCTCACTGCTAAAAGATAAATAAATTCATTTTTAAGCCTTCCCTCAGAGCACCTCCTTTACATGGTCCCTGCAGATATTTTCTGATGGGTTTTCTAGCTCCTCCTCTCCCTCCTAAGTTGTGGAAACTAGCTGTGTAGTCAGAGTCTAACCAGAACCAAGAAGAGAGAGGGTTACCTCAGAGACCCACTGGCTGAACTTTTCTGTTTTTACAGCCTGAGCCATACTGGCTTTCTGCTTTCTTAAATAGCACATTTAAAGACTGGTTTACGTCAGCTCGAGGTCTCTTAGGATCCCTGAATTTTTTCCTGCCATGTTTTCAAATAGCCAGTCATAATCTATACTATTTATAAAGTTTGGGTTTCCAACTCAAGTGTAATATTTATGAGTTTCCTCACAATTTTGGATGATAAGATTACTGTTTTGTTAACCCAGTGGCCAGTTGGCTTACCACTGAGTTCATATTTATTCTTGGTGTTGTTATCACAGATTCACTTTGTAGAGAAAGAGGCTTAAACTTAGCCTCCTTATTATTTTGTTTCTTTTAAATCCAAGACATTGCAATGCTCTTTGTGTGAGTCCCCCAGTGCTGTGGAAATGCGCTCCAGGTTCAGAAAATGTCCTATGAATTGCTGTAATCTCAAATACAGTAATTTTCTCAGGCCCAGAAAAATTATAGAGCATCTCAGTCACCCCCAAGTTGAACAAGAGTGTTCATGTTTCGCAAATAAGATGGTTGAAAAGTCTGCTTGCTCCCTCCTATTTTCTTTCTCTGTGTTCCTACTGCCGACACCCATTGTCAATGGGGGTTGGAAGTAGCTTTAATCCCAAACCTTCTATTTTTTTCACCCAAAGAGAGTCTTGGCAAATACGATGTGGTAGGAGGAGACCGTGGGGGAAGAAGTGGGGTCATGCAGTGCTAGACTCTATATACAACTTCATAAATGATTGATCAACTGAGGAAAGAAGCAATTCTGGGATTTTGGCAATGACAAGAAATAATATTGAGTAGTCCAGATAAAGGTTTTGTATAAAGCAGGCATTTCAATAGCTTGTTTAGGCAGACGACCAAGTCAATCCTTGGAATGAGTGCCAATTTTTTATTGTGCCAGTAGAAGCCTATGGCAGCATACTGGCTGTGGACATTGGATTTATGAGTGTAATTCAATGTGAAAACTAGCATGTGAATGCATGGATGGTGTAAATGTTGATGATAAGCATGAGGATATACTAATTGGAAGCAGTCTTAAAAGAGAGGAGGTTATAACTGGTTTGCTTTACATTATACATATCAAACTGTATCCTTTGATTTATAAGTTTTTACAAGTTTTATGTGCAGAACTCATTGCTTTCATCATGCCGCTTCTTTGGCATGTATTCTTAGCTATAACTGTGTTTCAAAAGAGCCATTCCATTTCTGATTTTGACAAGGTAGATTGAGGTTGATCTCTGTAGAGCCATGTTATTTTCCAGTAATATTGCAGACCACAGGCTGAATCATGAGTTTGTACAACGAGTCATGGTATACGCTCTCTGTGTCTCTCTGGCCCCCATTCCCCCCCCCCCCGAGACATTTATGCAGAATTGCCTATCTGAGTGGTGCTGCATATCTGCCTCATCCCTTGGACTTGATATGTTTAGGACCAAGTTTTAAATTGGAAAGGAAAGTTAAGTCTAAATGTAAGTGCCGGTTTTGAATGACTTGCAAATTGCTTTGCCCCCCACTTTTTCACATTGTCTTCTTAACTAACAAAGAAGCATCACTACAGGGTGAGGAATACTTAGAGGAGTAGAATCCAGTTAACGTCTCCTGTGAGTGCTGTGGAGGGAAGATGAGTGCTTCCCCCTCCTTAGGAAACGAGGAGCAAATTCTCAAAGGTTAAAGGAAGCCATTGAAGTTAGAGACATAAAAAGACCCACATACTTTTAAAAAAACAAAAACAAAAAACAACTCTCCATGTGTCCTACCCTCATCTCTACTGCTTTTTGTGAAATATCAGGGAAAAGTTTCAGCTTATCAGTCGATTGAAAGGCATTGCTGCGTGGGGTAAATAACATGGGTTTTGAGTTAGACCTGGATTCAATTCCCTGATCTGTCCTTTATGGGCTGTGTGAACCCGAGCAAGTCACTTAATGGTTTACTGGAGGACTGATCAAGGTGATCCATGTAAGGCCTTATGTACAGTGCTTGGCTCATAGTAAGTGCTTAATAACTTTGGCTGTCAGTGAGAATCTTCATCGTCATCATTTATCACTACCACCACCTCATTACCTATCATGGCAATCATTGCCACCACCGCCACCACCATCATCTCCCTCTCCTGGCTTTCCTCCTACCTCTCTGTCCACACCTCAGCCCCCTGTGCAGACTCTCTTCCTCTTCCAAACCCTTAAATGCTGGGGTTCCTGAGGCTTATGTCCTATGCCATTTTCCCTTTTCTCATCACACACTCTCCCTGGGCAGTCTTATCCACAGTGGGGGCTTCGTGTAGCAGACATTGCTGATGATTCGCAAAGCCATTACTCTAGCCCAGATCTCTCTCCTAAGCTTCAAACATTATATTCATCTGTCCGCTGGTCATCTCCCCTTGTATGTCCCAGCAGCACTTCAACCCAAAACTCAACACATCTTTCCCTCCCCTGATCTTGCTTCTTTTCTTTGTTTCTTGTCTTAAAGAAGTCATCACCATTCACCCTGTTACCAAAACTAGAACACTGGGTGTCATCTCCGACTCTACCCTTTTCCCTTCCTCCACTGTTCAATCAATGAATCGTGTCCGTTACACCTTAGATTTCATGTGGATAGAGACCATGGTAGAGCTGCAATCTCCCTGCCTAGCACAGGGCTCAATAAATAATTATTGAATGAATGAAGTAATAAAGATGTGAATGAAATTCTTGAATACACCCACTTCCTTCCATCTCCATTGCCTCTTCTCCAGTTCAGGCCACCATCAGTCCTTACCAACTTAATAATTCACAATTTTGAAATCCTATAGTTGAAATATGCTCATTGATCTCCCTCACTGATATCTTCTAGGGTTGCAATCCCCACCCTCAGCACCACTGTGGTTCATTTTCCATACCGGAACCAGAGTGATTTTTATAAAACCCAAGAATTTGATCATGATCATGCCTCGTCCCTGGTTAAAGCACTTCAGTGACTGAATAATTATCCTCATTTGATGGTCCTGGTGTACATCTGTTGTCCCAGCACAATTGTCACCCTCAAAAATGTCCTAATTGGACATTTCCAGCCTCATTGCTCCTCATTCCTTCCTCACCCCTACATGCTGCTCTAATATTATTGAACTTAAAGTTTCTCAAATTTATTGTACTCACTGCTCTCACACGCTCTTCCTTCTACCTGGAAATTCCCTTCTCTCTTTTTCTGGCCAACTCCTACCATCCAGGTCTCAGGCTAGACCTTCTGTTACAGAGGAGTCTTCTCTGACCCCAAGTTGATGAAAGGTAGCTTTTTGTGTTCCCACAGCATCTTGCACGTCTCCATCCCAGCTCTTACCTCACTGTTTTCATTGCCTGTTAACTTCTGTGGGTTCCCCACTAGCCTGTAAGCTCTCTCAGGTCAGTGACTGCCTCGGCTTGCTGCACAGTTGAGTACTGGTGCTAACCCAGGGTCCTGTGCAGAGATGACACTCAGCAAATGTTTGGACAATGATTGAAGTAAAACATTTCATGATATTAGAATGATCGAAGTACATGTGTGGAAAAATCTTACTACACAATAAATCTTCTGGCAACATTCCCAGTTTGTGGCTATAAACAGTATATTGTCTTCTTGCCTCTGTCCGTCGTGTTTGTGATCATGGTGGAAATGATTCTCTGTTCCTTTGATGAAAAGTTCATTCTAGGACAGGGTTTGGAGTTGGTACACACTGTCAATTCCAGGAAGTCTTGCAGGTGATAATGTTGCAAAACAAAGCAAAGAACAGATGTTTTCTAGCCTTTTCAAGCACTTTAGGCTCCTTTTATTTCAGCTATGTAAGGCAGATTGGTTTTAAAGTTATTTGCTTTGAAGTTAAAATTAAATTTACTGTCATCATTCTAGCACATCCTAGTTTGTTTAAGTTCTAAGTTCTATTCTCACACTAACAAAAACAAACATAAAATGTCTCATACATCCAATATAATTATTTATATTGCATTATTTGCAAACTTGAAGTTGTGTGGTATTAGATAGTAAATTTTACTTTGTTATTTCGTCTGCCAACGAATCTGAATATTATAGTATTTTGTTCCACGTGCATTGACTAGAAAGGAATTCTGGACCTTTCTAGGGGTCTGTCGACACCATTCTATTAAGTGAAAAGGAAGGTTGATAGCTTTTTTCCAAAGAGAAATAGCTTAGTGTTTTTGTAATTACACAAACAATATACATTCACTGTAAAAAAAAAAATCAGGAAAGATAAAGAAGAAAATAAAAATTATCTATAATCCCACTTTTAGGTTACTGTGTTAAACATTTTAGGGTATGTATTTCTAGGCTTTTTTTCTGCATATATTGTCATGTCAATACAGATTTTTTTTTTTTGCCATGAAAATGGTATCATTACACACATATGGCTTTAAAATGTATTTTCCACTTGACAAGTTTGGGACCTTCAGGGAGAAAAATGGACAAAGTAGATTTTTAGGGAGTTTTGCTTTCTGGGGTATTGAGTAGCGTAATTTCCCCTTCGCCACCCCCATTAAGAAAACTTCTATCATAATCTGTATTACTCTGAATCAGAGTTCATTTGAGGGAAGCAGAAACCATGCTAGCCATTTTAAGGAGAAAAAGATTTGATTTTTAAAAATAGACAGTTACAAGATTGTTGGAGGTCTCGAAGAGGGGACTTGAGCTGGACCTCCAGAAATAAGGCTGAACTGATGAGCTGGACTGCCAGGGCAGCTGCCCCTTCCCCCATCATGAAGACAGAGAATCAGAAAGCACCTCCAAATGGCTGCTCCGTAGACACCTCACCCTGGTTAACAGGCAGGGACAGACTTGTCACTGCCACTATTGTTGGCCCTAGAATCATGCAGCATCTGCTTGACCCACAGTGCCAAAAAATGGACGTCTTGCTTCCCTACCTCACTAAGCTAGTAGGCTATACACAGGAAACTAAAAGACAGACAAACAAACAAAGTCTCCACTACTGTTCTCGCTATCGGAAATCACAGAGATCTCCTCAGCCTCACTTCTGTCTTCAAAATTTCAAGTTAGTGCATCTACTTAGCAGAACCTAAATCACATCTGGAATCCTAGCTCAAGAGAGTATAGGAAATGCAATTTTTAGCTGTCCAGCCTCTGCAGTATAGGGTAGCCCAAACCCATCAGTCAGGAGGCTGGAGTAGACATTGAATGCCGCCATATTCACCACACATCAAGGCTTTGGGTATTGGGTTTTCATTCCTTTTCGATACATCACTGTATAAGGAAGAACGTAAAGGATCACTTCTCTGAAGGGGTGATATATACCACTACAATTTATTTAACCCATCCCAATAGCTAGTTATTTACTCTTTTTCTATTTTATAGGCAGTGTATTGATTAGTGCTCTTATCAGAGTCACTAGGAGCCTCCATGTTGCTAAACCCAGTGGTCAATTGTCAGGCCTCATTTTACTTGACCTATCAGGGCATTTGATATGGCTACCTGTTCCTTCATTGAAACTCTTTCTTCACTTGTTTTCCAAAACCTCATGCTCTCCTTCATTTCCTTCTAGCTCACCTGCTCAGTCTAACTTTCCTTGCTGGTTCCTCCTCATCGCTCCAACTCTCAATGTTGGGTGCCCCAGGATTCAGTCCTGGGAACCAGTTTCCTCTCTGTTTACTTTACTTCCTTGCTCATCTCATTTAACCTTTTGGCTTTAAATACCCTGAACTCCACACCCATGTAACCAACAGCTGCCCGGTTAACATGCACTTTTGGATGCTTTATAAACATCTAAAACTTAACATTTCCAAAACTGAACTTCTGCTCTTCCCCACTACGTATAATCCACTCACAGACTTCTCCATTTCAAGTCACGGAACGTCCATCCTTCCATTTGCTTAGGACAAAAACCTGGGAATCATTCTTTGTTTCTCTCTCTCTCTTACACTGATGTTCAATCCATCAGCAAATTCTGTTGATTCTACCTCCAAAAATATCCACAATCCAACTACTTCTCTCCATCCCCACTGCTCCCTGCTGGTCCACGCCACTGTACTTTCTCTCTTAGACTAAAGCCCCAGCTCCTCAATGGTCTCTGTGCCCTCCCTAGAGTCCTGAAAGTTAAAACATGTCACCCCTCTTCTCAAAACACTCCAGTGAAATTCCACCTCACTCAAGATAAAAGTAAAATCCTTACAACAACCCACAAGACTCTGTATGACACCATCACCCGTACTGCCACTATCTCTCTGATTTCCTTTCCTGTCATTCTTGTCCTTACTCACTTTGCTCCAGTCTCCTTCATATTCTTAAGCACACCTGTTCCTAAGGGACTTGGCAATTGCTGTCCCCTCTGCTTGGCATGCTTTTCCCCCGGATATACGCAAAGCTCTCTCATTGCCCTCAAGACTTTGCTCAGCCATCACCTACTCAGTAAGACCTGCCCTGATCACCTTATTTAAAATTGCAAACTGCCCTCCCCTCCAGCCCTCCAAACCCTCCTTCTCTGTTTCATTTTTCTCTGTAACACCTACCACTTTCTAATTAACTATAAAACTTCTTTCTTTTATTGTCTGCCCCACCCTTCCATGGGAAAATGTGTTTTTTAATATATTGTTTATTATTGAATTCTCAGTGCATGGAACAGTGTCTGGGCACATTGGTTATCATTCATCAAATATTCATTGAATGAATAAATCTCTTTATGTGTATGTTGTTATGCACTTGGCTAATTATTTATTGGGAATTAATTCCTAGGGTCAAAGCTAGGCACAGATCACTCAGAAAGGTTTTAACAATTTGTTCTTTCACCAGGAGTCCATGAGAATGTCTTTTTCCTCATAGCGTCCCAGCATCCCGTCCTGATCACACTGTCCTGTCTGTCCTTGAACTCACCATGTTCGTCCCCACTTGCATTTTCACTGACTGCTCCCTTCTCCCAGACTCTCCTGTCATACCTTTACTGGTTTAATCCTTCTTCTTATTCACATCTCCCTTTCACTGTCACTTCCTTGGAGAGGCCTTCCCTGACCATCAGCTAAAGTAACTTCCCAGTCACTCCATATCACATCACCCCATTTTATTTTCATCTTAGCATGTGTCACTCCCAGGTATTTTCTTATGTGGATGCGTATGTGTCTATGCTTTCTCTCTCTAGAATGTAAGCTCTGTGAGAACGGGAGCTTGGTGTGTCTTTTTCAACACTATCTCCAGTAAATGTGTGTTTCCTAATGGAATAAACCCTGGGTATTGTAATTTTTTTCATTATTACCATCTGCCAGGTAAAAAGTAGATTTAACATGAATTATTTTTCTGGATTGGTGGGGCTGAGCATTTTTTCAAGTATGAAAGCCTTTTTTTTTATTGTTTCATAATAGTTTACAACATTGCGAAATTTCAGTTTTACATTATTACTTGTCTGTCACCACGTAAGTGCTCCCCTTCACCCCCTGTGCCCACCCCCAGCCCCCTTCCCCCGGTACCCACTGAGCTGTTCTCTTTGTGTGTTTGTTTCTCTTCCACACATGAGTGAAATCATATGGTGTTTGTCTTTCTCTGGCGGTGAAAGCATTTTTTAAATAGCAAATGCTGAGATGATCTAGAAGTTGAAATATTCAGTTAACGTATTTGTTTTAGATATGCTCTATCAGATTTCTTATATTGCTGATAAGTTTCATAATTTCTTAAGTTTCTGAAGCATCCTTTCTCATTTATGCCAACATTAGTATCCATCAAGTAGGATTCCTTTTGCAAATTGCCCTTACATGCTGTTTTCTTTTCGTCTCCACAGCTTTTGGAGAGAACCAACAGTGGTTTTGAAGACTCAGATTCCGGTGCTACCAAGAGTCCGCTCCACTTAGCTGTAAGTGAGATGCTGTGGGCAGCTTTGCCTGTTACAAAAAGAACCTAAATGTTTCTAAAACCTGGCTGCTCTTGACATGTAAGCATAGGAAGGTAGTCAGAAGTAATAAAGAAAATAGTACATGGGTAAATGTGCATTCTGCAGAGAGCAAGGCAGCCTTGACTTCTAATCCCAGCTTCACCCGCTGGTGACCTCAGACACGTTACCGACCCTGTCTGAGCCTTGGTTTCCCCATCTGTAAAATGACGGCAAAGGAAAAGAGATGATTTGCATAAAGCCCTTACCACGGTGTTCTTAATACATGATTGGTACAAATTTAAACAATCTTTAAAATTACTATTATCTAGTAGTTAAATCAATAAACTGAGGAAATTCAAAGAAAACATTTCAGTTTAAGAGATTTATTATAGACAACAATACACAAATATTCAACCTACAGATAATCCAGCACCACGTTAAAAACTTGTGAGAGATTTAAGCACAAACTCGTGAAAGCAAGATGAGCACATGCATATTTGCAACTCTGCTCTTTCTGCCTGGGCTTGAAATCTGGCTCCCGGAGGAGGGTTCAGGCTCGGAGTCTCGTCCTGGAGGGAAGGGAAGAGGAGGTGTTCCGTCACCAGTAAAGCTTCCTCTCCATGTCCCAGTAATTGAAGGGAAATGCAACAGTTCGGCGGCGATCCTCAAACCCTCCACGGGGCGGGGGGACCAAGCTGGGAAGCTCACCCCCAGTCTGTGTCAGATCGTGTTCTGCTAACAGTTGGCAGTCAGGAGCCATTCCCTAAGAACCTCTCTCAGATTGGCAGCCACAGCCAGCAACAGCCAGCTCACCTGCCCAGCTGGCTGCTGCATTGTGAGCCTCAGTCCACGGCCACAAAGATGGTGTTTGGATGCACCCAGAGGCTGGACGCTGGGAAGCGTGGGAAGGGGCTGGGTCTCTATGTGTAACTGTTAGGACATTCCACTTAATACGATGCACACGTAAGCACTTCGTCAATGTCATTCTGCCGAAATACTGAGATGGAGATTTTGGAGAGCAGGTAGGAGCATTTTATTAATGGGCATGCATAAGCGTTCAGGCAAGGTGAGAGGGGATGAGGCCATCCCCCAAGGATTGGGATGAACCAGTCACACTGTGTGGAGCCCTCCCTCCATTGCCTGTCTCCTCACATACTCATCAGCACATTTGCTGACACTCCATTCACACACCCTCTGCCACACACACCAGCGTATCTACTACACACCCACTGTCACACACTCTCACACACACACACTCACACTCACATACATACATTTTGAGTCCAGTGAAATCAGGCTAAAATGTGCATTAATTTTTGTTCCCGGAGATGAACTTAGAGGGCAAAGTGGATGGATGGTGGGATATTCATATATATAAACCTTCATACCAGTTGGCTCTTAGTACAGGTTGCTCCCTGGAATCTCTGCCCAGCCATCTGCCATGTCTGGGGTCGTTACCCCAAAGCTGAGGGTTCACAAACAGCGTGAGCTGTCCCAGCGAGGCCTAGGTGGAAGGTTATCTCAGAATCCTCCTGGCCTCTGAAAGTGGCGTTGATTGCATTGCCAAGTCTACTGCTAATCTGAGAGGAGACTTGCTTAGCTTCCAAAAATTCTATCATCTCTCATTCTTTTTTTTTTTCAAAAATTATTGTTGAGTGCTTACTGTATGCTAGGTGCCCTGGGTGGTATGATATTGGAAAGGGTTGGGCTTTGACAGTTCTGCGGCTGGCGGGGACCTAACAAGTACACACAAAGAGGAAGTCCCAGCCACCAATCTTCTCATTAGCAACTCACCTGGACATGCTTTTCCCACCTGTAAATTAAAAGGAGTCAGTTAAGAATCCACAAACCCTTTCCAATTTGATAATTTATTTGTTTGTTGTGTGATCTTGACCAAGCACCTAACCTCTTGTGTCTCAGTTCCCCCACCCATAATATGGTAGAACAGCAGTACTTCCATCCTAGGGCCATAGCGAGTGACATGAGTTAATGCATGTAAAGTTGTTAGAACAGTTCCTGGTATGTGTGTGCGATCAGCTAGCTTCATAATCACTATTATTCACATTAATATCGTTCTTTCATTCAACATAGACTGACTGTGTATGTACTAAGCACTGTTCCAGGAGCTGGAGATGTTGCAGTAAACAAAATCCAGCTTCTGTCCCTGTAGAGTTTCCAGTCTAGGAGAGACAATAGGCAAGTCAATATATAGCGTGACCGACGGTAATAGTGCTGCGAGTGCTAGAGACAGATCAGTGGGGTAGAGGATTGAGATGGTGGATGGGACGTATTTCACAGAGCAGAGAATCTTACATTTGAACTGAAACCTTAAGAGCTGGCCATATTGATATCTGATCGGAGAGCATTCTGGGTGGAAGGGCAAATTCCCTGGAGTAAGATCATCCTTGGCATGTTCCCAGAACCACAAGGAGGTCCCGTGGCTGGAGCAGCGTGGTGAGGGGAGAATGGTGGGGATGAGGTCATGGAGGGTGCAGGAGTCGGGGGAGGGCCTCGTACTCCATTGTAAGAGCTTTGACTTTCACTCTGAGCAAAACAGGAAACCGGTTGGAGGGTTTTGAGGAGACAGATGATATGATACGACGTTTGTTTTGAAAGGATCACTTTAGCTTCTGTGTTGAGTTTAAACTGTAAGAAGCAAAGAGCAGAAGCAAGATACCCAGGCAAGCAAGGAGGATGGTGACTTTGATGGGGTAATAGCAGTGGGTTAATTCTAAAACTACTTTATTCTTGCCCTCTGAATGCTGACACTTTAAAAAATATTATTTGCTTCAAAACCCCACAAGTATGCCCGTTAGCCTCTCCAGGGGCCTCTGTAGCAATTAACTTGATGAAAACCCAAGGCACATGATTTCTTCCCTGGAAGCATTCTAGCAATGAAATAGAACCAGATGCCCCCAAACCTTGACTGCCACTGGAAACCTGACCTGCTTTGAGTTACTCTTTCCTGGCTGAAGGATTCAAGTCTCCAGGGTTATCAGCCCCAGTGAATTTCATAAGCATTTCATCTACTTGAAAAAATTAAATCAAGAAACAAGGGTATGCAAATGAAAGGCTCCAGCTGTCAGGATTTCCAGATGGACCTATTGTTTCATGGATTCTGTTGAGATCCCGAATTCTGTCTCCTCGTTGCCCCCAGCTCCTATCCAAAAAGTTCAAAGTAATTAATTATTTTAAAGAATTATTTGTTACCTAATGAGGTTTTTTTGTAAAGATATTTCATAAAACAAATTTAAAATGTTTGATTGCTACCTCTGGTGAAGGCTTAAATTAGGTTGTCTATTGGAAGCCAAAATATTACATGCTTTTTGAACCAGCATATTTGGTTTTATGTGTGATTACTTCCTCCTTTAGTTATTTCAGAAATTATTTGTGGAATTACCCACTAAAGACCTGGTTTAGGATGGGCGTAGAAGGAGAAACAGGACAGTTTTCATCGTGTGCTACTGACATGAGAACAATCTCCTTTCCTGACTTGAGTCTCTTTCAGAGAGTTTAAAGCTTTATCATATACTTTTTCGTGTACTCCAAGAACCATGTTAACTGCCTAAAGACAGAATCATGCCTCTAGCCACAAAACAGAATTCCACATTATACAGTAGTTTGTTTCTAGGGTTAAGCTCTGAAGGGTGAATGTAAATGACAATTCTTGTATTATTATTGTTCCCCTCAAATTGCCCTTGAAGTTTAGTATACATAGTCTTACGTCTTCCAATTCTGTATAGTTACGCTTATGCATACCAAGATTTGACAGCTGCGGGCCAGACTACAGGAAGAGACAAGGGGATTCTATAGGTAAATCTGGCCTTTCAATCATTCTATCTTTAAGAGAATTTTCAAGTGCCTGGTGTGGAAGAAAGTAAGGACTGGAATTCTGAAGCTTTCCTAATTTCCAGCAGGGTTCACTCCATTTCATTTTAATATTCAGCCTCTTTAACTTTAACACATGCTAATGAGTTTACTTTTTGTTGTGAGGATTAAAGGAGAAAGTGCAGGGGTCTTTTACAGGCTAAGTCCTTACCCTGGTGCCCTGCGAGGTGACCCTGTGGCTCTCAACAGTGCTCGCTCCTTCACACTGGCCTCCCTCCTGCGCACGTTTCACTGTCCCCTGTGTCTCCTCTTGATTAAATCTAAATATGTCAGCCTTCGTGCTTTGTAGATATGCATGCAGCTTATAAGTTGCCAATTCTGTTTTCCTAGACCCTGGGAGAGCTGGCTAACATCTCTGCCTTTCGGTGTCCTCATTGGTAAAATGGGAATAACGGTAGAATCCAAACCATGGATTGTTGTGACAATTAAATGAGGTGCTACATGTCAGTGCTGCCTGACATACAGCAAGGGCTCCATTAAAGTTAGCTACTGCTTCAGAATTTAGGGTAGACTCAACGCTTGCAATCCTCTGCCGGTACGGTTTGTATAGCAAGTACAAATCAGAGAAGTAGACATACAAGAATTTATTTTCCTGTCTCAAGAAAGGCAATATGGGGGCTGGCCCGGTGGCATGGTGGTTAAGTTCACACCCTCTGCTTTGGCCGCCTGGGATTCTCCAGTTTGGATCCTGGGTGCAGATCTACGTACCATTCATCAAGAGTAATGATGTGCTGTGGTGGCGTCCCACATACAAAATAGAGGAAGATTGGCACAGATGTTAGCTCAGTGACAATCTTCCTCAAGCAAAAAGAGGAAAGTTGGCAACAGATGCTAGCTCAGGGCCAATCTTTATCACCAAAAAAAAAAAGAAAAGAAAAGAAAAGAAAGATGATGTGTGTAATAAAAGAGCAATAGTCTAGAAGTTAGCCCAGAAGAATACCTCCTTGCCTCATAGTTCTGTCAAGTCACTTTATCTCCATGTTAAGTCTTCTAGAGAAGGGGTTTAGGTTTCTGATTCTATATTTGTTATTCTCCACGAATATCACATCAATCTATACTCCCACCAACAGAGTGTAAGATGGCTTTTTTCACCATGTCTTAACTAATCCTGGACATGACCAAACTTAATCACTGCCAATCTGATAGCTGAAAATCGTACCTTAAAAATGTACATATTTTTCCATAGGTTGATTGGCCTTTTATATTTCTTTTTCTGTGAGCTGCCTTTTCAGGCCCTTCCCACATTCTCCTAGTTTTTAAAAATGGTTTGTAAGAGCTCTTTGTGTTTTAAGGAAATTAGTCGTTTGTCTATGCTAAGCCTTGTTTCAAATAAATTGTGCCTTGAGTAGTCACTGCAGTAGAAGCACACGGTGCAGGAGACATGAGGGGACAGACTTGCCACCATCCCCTTCTCCCCCTCCCAGCCCCCATATCCTTATCCCTTGTCTCGCTTTTATTTGTATGTCCTTTGCCTTGTATGTGTGTATACATTTTTTTATCTTATAGACTTAATAAAAATTATCTTTCTGGCTTTTAGTTTTGTTTCCTGGTAGTATGAAGACTCTTATCCTTAACATAGCATAGGAACTCAAAGTAAGTCTGAACTTGGCGCTGGTGCATGGAATATATTTCCATAATTGTTTCTATGTTTTCATTATAATCAATGGAAGAAACAAAGGAGACAGGAGGAAGCATCCACGATGCTCAAGATATTACGCAAAGCCTGTGCAATTTTATCTCTTTTCATCTTCCCTGGGAGGCAGCTTTTGTTGCTATCATTTTATAGATGAGGAAACAAACTCTGAGTGAAATTAAGAAACTCGCCAAGTCACGTGCTTAGAAATTAGTACAGTGCTGGACTGTAACAGAGGGTCCGTATGCCTCTGTTGAATTACAAAGTCCACAATGTTTTTTTTTTTTTTTTTTTTAAAGATTTTATTTTTTCCTTTTTCTCCCCAAAGCCCCCCGGTACATAGTTGTATATTCTTCGTTGTGGGTCCTTCTAGTTGTGGTATGTGGGACACCACCTCAGCGTGGTTTGATGAGCAGTGTCATGTCCGCGCCCAGGATTCGAACCAACGAAACACTGGGCCGCCTGCAGCGGAGCGCGCGAACTTAACCACTCAGCCACAGGGCCAGCCCCAAGTCTACAATGTTTTTAACAGTTTCTTCCTCCAGGTTTAAGAGAAAAGTCTCCTGAAAAAATATTCTGATTATGTCAATATGTTTAGAACTGAACTGACAGATATAAGAATATATTAATTCATACAGCTCCTAGTCTGTATTAGATTATTTGATCAATAGATATAAATATAAGAATACATTGATACATTTAGTGCCTTATGTATTACTTTTAATTAGTGGAGCGAATTATTTGACAAAAGAGAAAGAACATGAAGAAATTTATATGTAACTATGAGGTTTATGCATTATAATGTTTCAGTCTAACTCTCTGGTTTGCCTGTGTTTCAATAATTATCCCAAGCATCTTTCTGACGTGTTCTTTGGAGTGGTCTCCATCTGTGACCTTGGAAACTTAGCCCCTCATGTGGATTGTTGTGGAATTTGAGTCACTGATTTCTTTTTTGCAGGCCTACAATGGGCACCATCAGGCCTTGGAGGTCCTTCTGCAGTCACTGGTAGACCTGGACATCAGGGACGAGAAAGGCCGCACTGCTCTGGATCTGGCTGCCTTTAAGGGACACACAGAATGTGTGGAAGCACTTATCAATCAGGGCGCATCCATCTTTGTGAAGGACAATGTAACCAAAAGAACCCCACTTCATGCCTCAGGTAGGTCTTGTTAAGAGTCTGGTTACCCTACTTTTGTGGCCTACTTATAAGTTTGAGTAAAAGGATGTCAGCGTCTTCTTCTCCTAGTTTTTAAAATATGCTTTCTTTCTTTATCAGATATACTCACACTCTTCCAAAATGCTTTTGGCCTACTATCCACTTGGAGACGATTGATGTTCTCTGGCCACACAGGCTCTGGCCTTCTTTAAAGACTTTGTTTTTTCAGATCAGTTTTAGGCTCACAGCAAAATTGAGAGGAAGGTACAAAGATTTCCCATATACTCCCTACTCCTACACATATATAGCCTCCCCCTTTATCAACATCCCTCACCAGAATGGTACATTTATTGCAATCAATGAACCTACATTGACACATCATATTCACCCAAAGTCCATGGTTTACACTGGGGTTCACTCTTGGTGTTGTACACACTCTATGAATTTGGACAAATGTATAATGACACGTATCCATCATTATAGTATCACACAGAGTATTTTCACTGCCCTAAAAATCCTCCGCGCTCCATCTGGCCTTCTTCTTAGCTCAGAAGAGAGGTCAGAACATTTGACCAAAGGCTGTAACAAAATTCCTGAAAAAAAGGCCAAGGTGTAATGTGATCTTCAGATAAGTCACATAGAACAAAATCATACAGCATTTTAAAGCATAAAGTTATTGATATTTCAGGGCTATTTCATAAAAGGAGTCATCAGACAGCAATCTAATCAGTATCTCATTCTGCCAGCCTAAATGCTGCTTGTTAGCTTTTGCTTAGCTTGATTCTTGATGCATCAGGTGTAAAAATAGAGACTCTTAAAAAGTGCATGTATGTATCAAAATGTAAGTAATTGCCTTTTCTGGGATTTTTCTTCAATGCACATGAAATAAAACTGTGTCAAGGCACTTCCAGACATATGCACAGACATAAAGGTAATGCGGAAGAGTCCTTAGCCCTGCTAAGGCATAAATACCTTTGGGATCAGGAAATTCAAGGACCAGCCTTTGATCAGGTTGGTAGACAAAGTCTTATAAGGAGAAATAACTGTCTTACACGGTGAAATGATGGGTGTATTGAGGAAGGAAAGGTGTGAAGACAGTTTTGAAAAGACTTTATAATTCTTGTTACTTGGGAAAATTTTCTCAGAATGTTAGACCTTGTGGAAGTATTTCCATCCACATCCCTGAATTTCCAAACCACTGAAGAAAAACAGTATAGAAATCAAAAAAACATGGTGTTGTCTAATTATCTGGAAATGATTGTTCCTGGAAAAAACTTGAGCCGTGAGGTCAGCAATGGTTGGTATGGTTAAATTACAAATTCTTATTTCCCATCACGTTTAATCTTTTTGCTCCCTAGGCATTCTTGGTATTATTATAAAGTTCAAATTTAGTTCTCTTTTTAAAGGTTAGTTGCCTATTGTTAGGGCAAGCATCCTGCTTTAGTTATCATGTACTTCCTGACAATCGCAAAGGGCCTTTTTGATTGTGGAAAATCGCCCTTGTAAACAGATAAACAATGAAAAATAATCATTGTCGCTCATTTACTGTGATATAGGTTATGGGTCAATGGAGCCCCCTAGTGGTCAAGATGACTCACTCCTTTTGGATTTCCCTCCTGTCATTCATGAAAGAGGCACAGCAAGCTGTGGTTTGACTGTTCTCCACAAAATGTCTTCTGTACAGAAGCTGTAGCCTGTGCTTTGAGGATCTGCTTATCCAGAACCTTTTCCAACTCACTCGAGAGGCCAATTTGTTTGTTTCAGATCCTGTGAGGAGCAGGAGCCAGGATGGATCCTAGAGGTTTTGGCGCAGATAGTTGCAATGACGGTTGTGGTCATTGAACAGCATGAAAAATGGCTGTCTGTCACTCATAGCCAGGGAGAGGCTGAGCTGAGTCTGAGACAAAGCTGGACTCGGTAGGGCGCAGCTAAAGGAGATGTTCGCATCTTTTTGCTAGAAGGCAATTGGAAAAGATGTAGCGTGTGAGAAGCCAATGAGAATTCTAGTTTGGCTATACTTTTACCATAAGGGGGAATTATATCTACCTGAGGGCTATTTGCTAAGTTCAAAAAGCTACTGTACAAGCCTGCCCCCTACCCCCCTAAAAAAAGTGCTACTGTAGAAATTGATTTGCTCTCTGGCATACTGGGTGAGTGAGATGAACTTAGACGATTTTCCCCCCTTTTTCTGTCTAGCCAAAAATCAAACGTCCTTGGAACTATTATGATTATGAGTACTTAAAGAATATCACATTAATATAGAAAGAGGAATCAATCAAAATACATTGTATCTGCACTTTCATCAACCCATCACTGTGGTATTTAGCTGCCACTCCTCTGCAGTCGTTTCCTTTTAAGCATGCATTAAACGCCTTGCATATTCTACCAGTAGTGACAGATTTAATGTGACTTTCAAAACAAAACAATAGCAACAACAATACACTGTCTGTATTCCAGTCCACAAAATTTCCTCCTGAGATACATAAACGGAATGTTGCTGACACTGGGCTGAACGCAATGGTCTACCGTGTGGGCATTCTCCCTGTAGTTAATCTGAGTGGTGTCTATGAATGTGAGCTAATTCTAATATGTATCGTGCCTGAAAAATGTGTCGTTGTTCAATTAGCATTCTCTCACGACCGGCACGAAATAAAACGGACTGTAAAACGCAGATCTTAGAAGCGCTTTATCAACCTAACAGAGCCGCCTCTATTCCCTTCTCTCTCCACATCCACAGTGAGGTAAATGCAACGCATTTGATGGTGTTCTCATTGTTCAGAGAGGAGAGAAGGTCACGTTTGGAATTTTAAACATATTTGTTCTTATCCAGCTCCCTGAGCGGAAAGCCATGTCTTTTGTAAGACTGTGGGTTCCGTTCAACAAGCTGAAGGAAAGTACCTCACCCCGGGGCATTCTCATTCTAGGTTTGTTTCCCAGCCCCGGTGGCACCGCAACCTAAAAGAAGCACCTTGCCTGGTGCGCACATGGCGTGCGCACGTGGTCCACCCCAGTCGTTCACGGCCAGCCCCGCTCTGGGGCCGCATTTCCTGCCCCTGGCTAGCCCCCGGTGGTCCGCTGCCGGAGGGAGCCAGGGCAGGGTGAGGCCTGGGAAGGGGCGAGGAGGGGCCGAGTCAGAGCTCGGCAGGGGAGGGGAGGGGAGGGGAGGGGCTTGGGCGAAGGAGATGGAAGAGTGGGAGGCCACCGGAGCGCCGCCCGCTGCAGGCCGGAGACGCTGGAGGGCAGAGAAAGCCCGGGCTGTGGTTTGAGGAACTCTGAGACTGAGTCCTCCTCCAGCCACAGGGGCCATCTGGGAGTCTCCTGAGAGTGCCAGTCAGTCGATGAGCAGGAGCCCGCGGCTCAGTACCCCTTTCCGGCTTGGGGTTTTGCTTTAAATCACCGCTAATCAGTCAGAACTATTGCTGAAATGTCTCCCTCAGAATGTAAAACGACCAGGAAAAGGAGACAAAACTTGTTTTCTCTTCCTTCCCTCCACCCCCCTCCTCCCATCCCATTCCTGCTCCCCTTTTGCTCCTCCTCTCCCGTCTCCTCCCCCTTCTTCCTTTTTAACAAGGGCTGGAGGCAGGCTGGACCAGGATAGTTGTATGGAATGGGGACTCTCTTCGAGGAACAGAAAGGGTAACTGGCAAGTGGGGAGAGATTCTCAGTCCCATCCAAGGAGATAAGAAAAGATGCCACGTTCAAGAAAAAATCCTCAATACAGGAACCAGGAAAAAGTTAAGTGAGGACCAAAGTGCCCTGAGAGGAAGAAGGCATCAGGTGGATTGGTGGCATAAACATTGGAGAGAGCTGTGCCCAGCAGCTGGTGTGAATTGGAAACCTGGGGACGTCCGTCACCAACAACTGAAACCACTGATTTGAACTCCAAGTAAATCTCACTTTGGAGGGGTGTGTGCATGGATGGTCTGTTAAAAGAATGTCCATTATTTTCCTTTTCAGTAATTAATGGTCACACACTGTGTTTGCGGCTGTTACTAGAAATCGCAGACAACCCGGAAGTGGTTGACGTGAAAGATGCCAAAGGACAGTAAGTGTCTCACGCTTGGCCTGGGGTTGATGTTTCAATCACAACAGGTAACTCGTTAGTCTCTTAAACAGGGAGGAGGTCTGACTGCTGAATTCTAGGTTGGGGGTTTGCATTTGGGTGAAATTCGTGGATGAGGGCTCTGGAATAATGAGGTTGTTTTGTGCTGGAGTATATGTCCAAGAAAAGTATGTGGGCCATGTGCGTGTATATCTTGGTGAAAAAGAGTCAGCTTTTTATGTCTGTGGCCATGTGTCCTAGCCTTTTTTTGTTTAATATTCCTTCCTTTGTTCCTTCTTTCTATCCATTTTTACCCTCTTCTAAAGCTGCTGCATTACCGTTTTTTTCAAATAATAATGGCAATAGGACAGACCTCAAAAAGTTCTCTCTATCATAAAAATCCTTCATATTTTTATCCTTCCTGAATCTGTTTTTCTGAAGTATTTTCCATCTGTTAGCCCATTTCCCCACCCAGTCTTCTCTTACAAATAGGAAATGCAGAGCAGAAAAGCACTCATGACTCATCCCAGGTAGATGAGTGAGTGTTGAAGTCAGACTACAACTCCCCCTCCTGGGTCGCAGCACCCTCTGTTCGTTCCTCTAGACTTTCGGACTTTTCTTAAGGCAATGAAGCTTTGCTCAAATGAAATCTCGAGCGGAAGTCCAACATAGAAAACTATGGAACTAGAACTATTCTGATAGAAGCATCAGAATAAATACACTCACTTCTATATACACACACTCCCTACTCAATTGATAGTTAGTAAATGCTACATAGCTTTGAGAATGATGGGATTAACGTGACCATTCTGAGAAAGAACCTTCTCCTGCCCCACCTGTATTGATCATTCCACTGACACCTTTCCATGTGGCCGTTAGAGACCAGAACACATAGCTTGCTCCATGTGGCGTATAGCGAGCTGGGGACACTCAGAAAATATTAAGTAATTGTTAAGAGGGGAGAGAGAGAGAGGTGTCCTCCCACTGGAAGTGATGAGTATGTTTTTTAAGCTTCTTTTTAAAAGCCTAATTTCTTTCTTTCCCTAGAACCCCACTGATGCTTGCAGTAGCATATGGACACATTGACGCTGTCTCATTGTTACTTGAAAAGGAAGCAAATGTAGATGCTGTTGACATCATGGGATGCACAGCTCTACACAGAGGGGTACGTGCATCTTCTCAGCTTTAATCAAGCAGTTTTGTAGTGAGCTTGTCTCTTTTTTTCCCCATATGAATTTTTAGTAAAAAGATTTGTTTCCTAAGGTAACCAATTAACCTCAGTTAGTGAAAAAGAAATTACAAAATCTTTTGCAAAGGTGAAATAATGGCAGGTACACTTAGGTCCTGCTCTTGCAATTTCATGTTAGATTGTAATCATAGATGTATGAACTCCTACTTTTGGTGGAATTGGTTCTGCTTTCTGATTACAATATACATGCACATCATAGAAAATTTGCAAAATATTTTTTAAAAGCACAGAGAAGAAAGTCACAATCACCACTAATCCTACCTCCTGGAGATAACTACTTTTTGGTATATATATCACCAACCTTTTTTTCTCTGTATATAGATTTGTTTTAAATTTTATTTTGTTTTTGCTTTTGAGGAAGATGAGCCCTGAGCTAACTACTGCCAGTCCTCCTCTTTTTTGCTGAGGCAGCCTGGCCCTGAGCTAACATCCGTGCCCATCTTCCTCCACTTTATATGTGGGACGCCTACCGCAGCATGGCGTGCCAAGCAGTGCCTTGTCCACACCCGGGATCTGAGCCGGCGAACCCCGGGCTGCTGAGAAGCAGAACGTACAAACTTAACCACTGTGTCACCGGGCCGGCCCCTGTTGTAAATTTTAAAAAGAGAGAATACGGAAGACACTATTTGGAACCTGCTTCTGTTTCTCTTAATGTGTCAAGGACTTTTTCCATGTCACTAAATATTTTTCTGCCCCATCATTTTTCAGTGTGCCATTATTGTGTGCAGGTGTCATCATTTATTCCAATGATTATGTAGTTTTGAGTAACCATGCTATTTCTCATTGCTCTTTATTACAAATGTTGGCCCATGTATTTCCTGCTGAAGTATGTATTCTGTGGGCAATTCTTTTACACATCTGCTGAACTGTTTTTTAAAGCATGTCAAATAAACTAACTGAAACAAAAGCAGAAATCATAAAATTGCTGTTTGGGGATGGTGCCAAACACCATGGTCAATGAAAAGAAGAGGAACTCTGAGTGGTCAGTGTCATACCCATAGTTCTTATTTCTTGGGTACTTCCTGTGGGCCATGTAACAGGCTGGGAGCCTTTGCATGCCTTATCCCATTAGTCCTCTCAACAACCTGTGAAGTCATTATTACCAGTCCCATTTACAGGTGAATAAAATGAAGCACAGGCAGGCACATTGACTTGTCCAAGTTTTATAAGGGGAGCCAGGATTTTCCTCCCATTTTCCTGATTCTAAGGCTGATGTTTTCACTATATCATGATACCTTTTACGGTTATGTTTGGAGAGTCAAGACATGTCTCCAGAATGCTGGTGTTCACACAGACTTCTCCATTATGGATCTTGCTGGGGTTGTTCTGTTTCTCTCCTCTGGAGTGGGGTAGAGTCGGCTTCCCTTAAGGTCCAGGCATATGTCCACTTACTCTGAGCCAGCCTCACTTAGGCAACTGCTTCACTTCCCGAATTTTCTGCCATTTTGAGAATTGTTTTGTGTTTTTAATTGCAATGCATCAGATTATGACGGGACACGAGGAATGTGTGCAAATGCTGCTGGAACAAGAAGTGTCGATTCTCTGTAAAGATTCCAGAGGGAGGACCCCCTTGCACTATGCGGCGGCTCGCGGCCACGCCACATGGCTGAGTGAGCTGCTCCAGATAGCACTTTCCGAGGAGGACTGTTCTTTCAAAGATAACCAAGGCTACACGCCGCTGCACTGGGCTTGTTACAATGGTGAGTTGATTGTCCTTTGACTGATTCCAGTAGACTTCCTCCCCCAGCACCACTGTGATCTCAGTGGAGGTGAGAACACAACATATGCTGTAAACTATGATTTCCAATCTTTCTGCATTTAAGAGACTTCTTTTTTTTTGTTTTAATATTTTTCCCTTCATGGCTGCTGTGATGCCTCAATGGAGTAAAAATTCACTTTCCCCCTGTTTGTTAATCAGTAACACATAAGTCCTAATCAGAACTTCAAATGAGCTGAAATTACAAGTTTCAATCAGGGTTTCTGATCTACATGAGATCAGCAGAGATCCTACAAGAAATTAAAATAATACAGCTGCAAACAAAGAGAATATGATGTAATAACCTGTCACCACTGACTACGAGTAGATGCATGATTTGTCTTTTGGCATTTCTTTTTCATATCTCAAGTCTCCCACTTATTTTGTTGCACTTATTTGAGAGATTTAAAAATTTTTATTTCACTTAAGTGAAAAAGAAATGCACGCTAATCGTAACATTTCAAAAATACTGAAGTGTCTAAAGTTGTTTCCGTGTCCAAACTCACTTTCTGATGTAATTTGGTGTGTGTCTTTCATAATTTTTCCCTTGAGACTATAATTAAATACAAATATATGTGCATCTATGTTTTTAAACTAGAATCGTGTAACATAGTTCTAAAACTTTCTTTTATTATTATTGTTTGCTTAGCATTCTATTGCAGATACCTTATAAGTGAATATGTATCAATACAGATTGATCTTTTTCATAGTTGTATTATTTCATAGCAGATAGATAGATGGATATAGACGTATAAATGTACCAGAATTTATTATTTATTCAACCAGATGCCTGTTGATGGACATTTAGGTCGTTTTAAGGGCTTTTTTCCTTTTACAAACAATGCTGCAGTGTATGTGTTCATATTATGGTAGCTTGAATTGAGTCAGATAAGTTTCCAGAAGTGAAATTATTGAAAAGAGGGCATGTATATTTTTAAATGTTCATAAATCATACCATATTACTTTGCAAAACAGAATATCATATTTTATGACTCTACCAAACATTTGTATAAAACTTACTATTTCCCCAAGCCTTTGCCCACCCAGGATGATATCTATTTTTGTCAATTTGAAGGGCAAAAAAAGGGTATCTCATTATTTTAATTTGTATGTCCCTGTCTAATTGTGTATTTCTTTGGGTATTTGTGTTTCCTCTTCAGGAAATTACCTTTTCCATGTATTGCTCCTTTTTTTTCTATTGAGTTATCTTTTCTCATACTTTTGTTGGAGTACCTTGTCTTAGAGATATGAATCCTCTGTGTGTTTTGTGTGTTGCAAATGTTCTCTCTCAGTCTACTGTCTGTCTTTGTTCCTAATTTGTGATGTCTGAACTTTGGAACTTTTATGTAGCTGAATCTGTCAGATTTTTTTTTATGTATCTAGGTTTCCAGTCTTGTTTAAGAAGGTCTCCTACTCTTAACGTTATATGGATATTTTCCTGTATATTTCTTACTCTGCTTCTATATTTTTCCATTTTCAATTCTTCTATTAAGGTTTTCACTGAGAAACTATGATTGTTAGATCCAGAAAGATTGTCTTGGTGCTGTAGCGATAGTGATTTAAGACCTTTCGTTACGTTTTCGTTACAGTCCTCATTTTGTCATTGGTTCTGGCCTCAATAAGAACCGAATTTTCTGCTCGTTCAATTGGTTTCACTCTCTCCATGCCGCTGGCAGATTGTGATTATTTTACAAACGAATGGATGAGGGCTCCCTAACCCCCACCTGGATCAATCTGTGAGATCTCTCTGGCACCGGAAAACCTTCAGGAAGGGAAGACACACTAAGGGCGTTGATTATAATGGCAGGTGACAAACCTGCCACAGACCACCTCCTCTCACCCGGAGTTGGGTGGGGTGGGGATGCCGTCTCTCTGTTCTTAGGCCTCTCCAGGTACAAGCAGGGGAGGAGCAGTCCTCCCCTAAGCAATTTACTCTTCCAGTGCAGTCTTCTTCTAGGTTCGAGGTTCAAGCTCCCTTGTTCTCAGAATACCCTTCACTGAGCACTTTGAAATATTGAAAGTAGCTCAAGGATCCCCGGTCCCGCCTACACAGACCCTTAGACTGAGATTCATACAGTCTCCAAGAAATGGTACGTGCAGGTGCTGCCCTAAGCTAGGTCCTTTGCGGGATTCATACTAATAGAGGGGTCAGGTGTCTGAGACTTTTTGAGTGAGGGTTGGATATAGCTGGAAAGCTAACAGTATAACTTGCATTAAATTAGGGGATTTTTATATTCGTTACTTTATATGCTTCTTAATCCTCCTGAAGGCAGTTTCACCATTTCTCTTTTTGGGGCAATAAAGGTTTGATTGTATTTTAATACTTAACATTGTCCAATCTATGTCATTCTGAGGTAGATATTAAGGGAACTCTAACGAATTTAGCACTGAGTTCAGCCAAGAAGAGGTTCCAGGATAGCAATCTGTGTTCCAAAGCCAAGTGGCTTTGTCTTCTTGCCTTAACAGTTGTACCTCACTTCACAAACCACGTTTAGATCCTTTACCAAGCAAAGCCTCCGCCATCCTGTGTCATAGATAGGGCAGGTATTCCTAATCTGATTTTCTATATATGGGAAACTGAGGCTCACAAATCCCAAATGTGTTGCGTAAGATCACAAGCAGACAGAGCTAGGGCCTTACTTAACTCAAATTCAGTTGATTTGGAAACTACTTGTCATTTTATTGAAAATAATTCCTAACCTTCTTTCCTCTACTTATTAAAAAATTAATTATTGGACCCATACTATTTGCCACAAACTGTTCTTGGTGCCATTTTAAACACTTATATAGTGTTTTACAGTACATAACTTCACCTGCCTTATTTCAAATACTATTTTTTTATTAAGGTTATGAAAGTTAACATCCTTGTAAAATTACAGTTGTACATCGTTATTAGTCATGTTGTAGGTGCACCACTTCACCCCTAGTGCCCTCCCCCCACCCCCCTTTCCCCTGGCAACCACCGATCAGTTCTCTTTGTCCATATGTTAACTACCACCTATGAGTGGAGTCATACAGAGTTCGTCTTTCTCTGTCTGGGTTATTTCACTCAACATAATACCCTCAAGGTCTATCCATGTTGTTGTGAATGGGACGACTTTGTCTTTTTTTATGGCTAAGTAGTATTCCATTGTATATATATATACCACATCTTCTTTATCCAATCATCAGTTGCTGGGCACTTAGATTGGTTCCATGACTTGGCTATTGTGAATAATGCTGCGATGAACATAGGGGTGCATGGAACTTTTGGAATTGCTGATTTCAGGTTCTTAGGATAGATACCCAGTAGTGGGATGGCTGGGTCATAAGGTATTTCTATTCTTAACTTTTTGAGGAATCTCCATACTGTTTTCCATAGTGGCTGCACCAGTTTGCATTCGCACCAACAGTGTATGAGGGTTCCCTTTTCTCCATAACCTCTCCAACATTTGTCACTCTTGGTTTTGGATATTTTTGCAGTTCTAACAGGTGTAAGGCGATATCTTAGTGTAGTTTTGATTTGCATTTCCCTGCTGATTAGTGATGATGAGCATCTTTTCATGTGTCTATTGGCCATCCGTATATCTTCTTTGGAGAAATGTCTGTTCATGTCCCTTGCCCATTTTGTAATTGGGTTATTTGATTTTTTATTGTTGAGTTGTGTGAGTTCTTTGTATATCATGGAGATTAACCCTTTGTCGGGTAAATAACTTGTGAATATTTTTTCCCAATTAGTGGGCTGTTTTTTTGTTTCAATCCTGTTTTCCCTTCCCTTGAAGAAGCTCTTTAGTCTGATGAAGTCCCATTTGTTTATTCTTTCTATTGTTTCCCTCATGTGAGGGGTTATGGTGTCCGAAAAGATTCTTTTGAAGCTGATGTCAAAGAGTGTACTGCCGATATTCTCTTCTAGAAGACTTATTGTTTCAGGCCTAATCTTTCAGTCTTTGATCCATTTTGAGTTTATTTTAGTAAACGGTGAAAAAGAATGGTTGATTTTCATTCTTTTACATGTGGCTGTCAAATACTACTTTATTTCCATCACATCTTCTCCCCTTCATGAGGATGCATAACTATAAGTGAACCTATTCACATGGATGAAAGAGAAATTGTAAATTGGACAAACTGGAATCAGTTAGCATCTATCTATCAAGAGCTGAGAGTATCAAAGAATCTATTCTGCTTGCAAATGAGGTCTCTTTTCTATCTCTTTCTTTCCATCAGACCATCTGGCCTTCACTGTTTTATTTCTTCATTATGTCTCAGAACACCTGTGAGCATAGTTAATAACATTTTGGCATTTTGTGAACTTTATTCCATGGAGAATGAACATTTAGCTAATTCAGGAAAAATCATAAGCCAGAATTTCTTCAACTTAATGAAAAAAATAGATTGTGTTGAACAAAATTTCTTTCTGGGAAACTCTCTAAATTCTTTTGATTCCTTGCAGGTAATGAAAACTGTATAGAGGTACTTTTGGAGCAAAAATGTTTTCGCGAATTTATCGGTAATCCCTTTACTCCGCTGCACTGTGCAATGTAAGTAGAAATTCTGGAAGTTAATGGTGTTGCCTTCATTCTTTTAACTACACATGGAGAAATTGCCTTTTAAGGAAGGAAAAGCTGTTAGATTAGAAATAAGACTAATGTATTCCATTTTGGTGCTAAAGGCCAATAGGTCTGATAGCAAAGTGTGGTCCCTAATGTTAATGACTTTCCAGAAGCTTTCTGTGAAATGCCATGGTTCCAAGGAGGCTCACGTACCACCTTAGGGCAACTACATGAAGGGGTGGACTGAGGGGCACAGTACACACCATGTGAAAAGCTCTTCAGATGTACCTCACATTTGTCTGCCAAATTCTAAAAATAAGTTGGGGTTTACAACCATATGCTTATGGATGATTAGAAAGACATTTTATACCAGGAAGACTTTTCATATCTTATAATTCTCCAATCTTCATATCTTCTAATTCCAATCTTCTATGTTGTAAGTTGTTTTTTGGTAAATGTAATTTTGCTCCAGTCTCAGAATGTGAGCTGTTGTTCAGAGAGTACAGTGACTTTAAGGCAGACTTCCATGGTCAGCCTGGGGGCCCTCGTCTGAGTGCTTTGTCTTTGCATTGTCTTTGGGCTTCTCGAGAAGCTGGGTCATTTGACTACAAAGATATTGGAGGCATAAAGTGGATCAATAAAGAAGGGGTAGGAGATAAAGAGTAGGAGTGATTTTAAATCTGAAGGAACCATGTCTTTTTCACTTTGGTATTCCCAAAATACCTGGGATGATGCCTTGTGTAAGTGGATGCAGTAAATTCCTTTCTGGACATCGGGGTTCTGAAGAAATGCTGGAGGCTACAGAGTGTGTGCCATTAGACCTGTTAAAACGATTAAAGACAATTTAGGTGATATAAACAAACTTTATTTAACACTTAATGAAGCAAGTAGTCTTCACTCTCAAGAGTTCAGAGAACTGCAAAGTGTGGCAGAAGGCAGGAAGCTTTTCCAAGATAAAGAATGGGGAACAAGGAAGGGAAAGAATAAAAATATCTGATTGGCTGGGGTTACATATCTGGCGTTATTTGAGGTATCGTAGGAATGGGACGATCAGCCGTGTAACTTGGCAATCACAGCTTGATTACGTAGATGGGCTGACTTCTGGACAGATGGAACATTTACAAAAACATGAAAGCTAAAAGTTAAGTTTCATTTTGCTGACGTGGTTTCCCAGGATCAATGGTGCCCAGCTTACTGAGGAAAGGTTAATTTGAGATCAGTTTGACAGTTCCCACTTTTTGGTCAACCTCTGGTGAAGCAAGAGGTTTGAGCAAAGATGGTATTCCAAGTTACTCTCAGTGACCATTGCTTCTTCAGGTCCCGGAATATATTTCACAGGAGACGATATCAAGTTCGTTGTTCCATTTGGAAGGAGACCATTTGTTGGCTGGCTGCTGGCTGTGTACACACATTTAAAACTCTTGAGAGAATGCAACAGACCAGGGAGATTATTATTATTATTAATAGTAGAAGTATTCCTAAGGTTTGCAGGATGCTCCTGAGCCAAAGTTCTCATGAACCAAACCAGCTAGAATCAAATAAATCAAGAAATGACCCCAAAGAAGAGGATACTTCTTTAAGCCGTTGGCCTTTTGATATATTTCGTGTACCTGTGTCTCCACTTCCCCAGAAGTGTTTATCTAGTGAGCTTGTTTCAGAGAAACTGAGACATTAGAAATCAGAAAGAAGTCTGTGATTGGCGGAACTACAGGATCACCAGCATTGTAGCAAGTCCAACAGTAGGTTAGAGGTTGGATTATCCTCCTTTGCAATGGCCTGAGATATATAAACAGGTCGGGGCAAGGCAAAAGGTAGACAAAAGAATCATAAAGACCTTCATGGTGTAAGAATTAGGAAAAGGATGGCCAGAGAGGGAAAGAGGAAAGTAAAGAAACATTCTCGATCTGACGTCTTGGGAGAAAGCAATCTACTTCCATGTCAGCTACTTCTTTTCCTAGGGCATTTGATTTTGAGGTCTCTGGCATTTACACAGGACTAGATGTTAGGTGGAGCCTTCTACAGTTGTGAAATAGGCACCCAAGGTTCAACACCTGTAATTTGGCAGCAGTATCAGTGGTCAAGAGTACTTGGTAGGGTCCTTTCCATGAATCTCACTTATGCAAAAGCATCAGAGTAAAACAATAACTGTCTGCAAATAACGAAAGACTTAAAAATCCCTATAGTTAAAAATCTGATGAGAGTTCATTATAATTGAATTGACAAAGGACTTTGGTTATTTCTGAGACACACAAAATTTAAGATGATAACTATAATTATGACTGATAATATTATACCAGGATATATCAGTTTTTTAGGAATTTTATACAATTTCTGGAACATATTAATGACCCTACAAATGTAACTTAAGAAAGGTAGTTAAACATCACTTTTTATTTGATGCTTCCTATGTAATTTAACATCAAATAAGCCTAATTAGCTTAACATTTCGTTTTATAAGGAAAAGAGAACAAATCTTTTGAGATGTTCCAGGAGCCCTCTGGAAAATCCCGAAGTTAGTTCAAGGTCAAAAAGACTTCATTTTGAATTTAATTTTTGGGAAGTTTGTAAAAAAATATCAAAAGGTTTTAAAACACTTGATCAAGTAGGATCATAGGTCACTGTGAAACAATACTTAGTTATCCATTTAACTAAAGTGACAATTGAAGACTAAAGATTAAAGATTAAAAACAGCAACAGCAACAAAACCCCTTAGCTCTTTTAATGTTGAGAAGACTGGATTTTCTTAAGTAATGAAAGATCTGTTAAATACAGCATGAAGCACAGTAAATTATTTTGGTAAGACACTAAATCTTTGCTTTCCAGGCAGATTAGTTAAAAAGTAAAGAAAAACCTTTGTTTACAATTTCTTATTGAGCAGACCGATAATCTAAAAAAAAACCTTAGTCCTTTCAACAAAGAGAAAATCAAATTTTAATTTTGCACTAGTTTACTTTTCATATTAAAACTCATTTTTTAAAAACTTAAATAAATCCATTCCAATCTTGGCTACACATAAAATTCCTTTCCCAAGATTCCTTTTCCACAAACCTACTACAACTTTTTTATATCCATTCAGATTTTGTCCTATTTTTTTCCCTCTCTTTCTCATTCTGGAATAACCAGTAATTTTATTTTAGGAAAAAATTACTTTCTGTTCTCCCTTAACATCAACAACAAAATAACATTAAACAAAAAATGTGTCCTTCTTACCTTTTCTTGTCCAAAAATTGCAGTCTACTTTCCTTACCTATTTTTCATATACAGTTGTTTTCTTTCACCCTTATTATTTCTAAATAGTTTCAATTGATTAGAATTCTTAACCCTTAGACTCCTTAATTCCTAGTGCAAACTAAGAAGTAAGCAATTGTGTACTGTCTGTAACACTAGCAGTCTATGGATTGGCAAATTTATAAATACATATCATAATTTCTAGAAGTATATTCTTCCTCATAGTAAATTTTTCAGTGTGGCACAAAACATGTTCACTAATAGACCCAAATATCTTTAGTTCCTCTGTAAAAGGAAGTCAAAAGTAGATAAACCTATGTTCAGTAATTCATGTTTCAGTATTTTATCATATTTGCAAATGATCTAGATATCCAATGAATATTCATCATTTAACTTATCTCAGTATAATTTTAAGGTTTCAAGTTACCAAAAACATATTGGAGGGGCTGGCCCGGAGGCATAGTGGTTAAGTTCACACGCTCCACTTCAGCGGCCCAGAATTTGCAGGTTTGGATTCCAGGCACAGACCTAGCACCACTTGTTAAGCCATGCTGTGGCGGCATCCTACATAAAAATAGAGGAAGATTGGCACAGATGTTAGCTCAACGACAATCTTCCTCAAGCAAAAAAAGGAAAAATTGGCAACAGAGCTAATGCTCAGGGCCAATATTCCTCAAAAAAAAAGAAAAATTTGAAAACTATTTTTAAGTAGACATACCATAAAGCATAATTATTGTTGGAAAGTTTATACTTTTATCTTCCTTACATCTATTTAATTCACTTGTTCTTAACAATTATGTTTAGATTACACATGAAAATTTCATGAGATATTAAACAGCTAACCATTGTCTTATCTTTCTTGCTGACAAATTGTGTAACAGAGATAAATGAGCTTATTTGACTTTTAGTAAACCTAGGTAGAATAAGAGTTGTATGTTCACGTTATATTTAATGCTAATAACTTTGAAGACATACCTGTTTTAATGAAACCAACAAACTTAAATTAGTTTTTACTTACCGAAGATTAACCTAGATCATGTGAACTTGTAAAATATTTGTGTTAGTTTCTATATTTCTGAGAGTATACTTGATTTATATAAGTGCATAATTTTCTTTAAGCCAATTAAATAGAGCTCTTTACAAATTAATTTTAGCAGTACCATCCAGAGGTAGAAAAAAACACTTATCTACAACATACATACATAGACATATGTAAACATACAGACAGACATAGAAAGAGATCTTATAGCTTTTAAAATTTTAGCCATGAGACAGGTATGATAATGCAAAACTCGCTAGTTTTAAAAGAACAGTTGGATCCAAATTATGTTTCTGGTAAGAGAAATAAATTAAAGTTAGCAGCTCAGATAGCTTAAACTTTTTACTAATATTTGGGGAGAAGACTTTTAAGATTTTTCATCCCTCTAGATTTTAAAAAGCCTTTTCTTTTTTCTTTCTTCCTTGTGATAAGAATTATCTCCCTGAAGTTTGCATTTCAAAGAGATGGTTCTCAGTTCCTAGAGAGGATGAATAGAATATTTACACCTCAAAGGCACAGGGAAAGAATCCACGTTTCTCCAAGAAGAACTTTTTTTTTCCTAAGTCCAGAATTTTTACAATACCTCTAAGCCTTTTGAGATGAATCAGGGAGGTTTGGGGGTTTGTAAAAAGGTTAGGTGGGCTTTTTCTGTTCTTTAAAGACTCAATTTTTAAGACAAGAACAGTTGATTCTAATTCCTCAAAGAAAGGAGTTGACTCGCCCATCCAACTACATTATCTTCAGTTTGCCTCCTTATGTAAAGGAGAGGATTAGTCCTTCAATTAAGATAGAAATCAAAAGATTCCTATGTTCTAGATTTAGAGCTGTTTGTCTTTGGAATGTCCCCTCCACCACCACCACTCCAGGTACATAATTTCATTTTCAATTAGGGGAAAAGGCCTAAAAAGAAGTTCCTATCAGGCTCTGAATATCAGCTTCCAATTTGGCCAACTTCTGACCATAGAGCTTCTTTAAAAAAAAGAAAAAAAAGTCTTTCAAATATCTTGTCAAGTTTCAGCTGGGACAAACAATAAATATTCCTGGCAATATTGAACAATCCCATG
Source organism: Equus przewalskii (assembly GCF_037783145.1). Classification (NCBI taxonomy): domain Eukaryota; kingdom Metazoa; phylum Chordata; class Mammalia; order Perissodactyla; family Equidae; genus Equus; species Equus przewalskii. Next base: position 71,918,006 of record NC_091847.1, on the reverse strand, counting down.
GATGCAAGAGGCATCCACAAAGATGGTACAAAAGATACTACCCTCCCAAGATCCAGAGTCACTCCCAAAAATAGCCAAAAGAAAGGACTTAGGACAAACAAGAAGACAATAGCTGTCCGTGGAAGAGAAAAGGATCACTAACCAATGGGTATCTCAAAACCAAATTCACAATAGTCTGATTTTGGAAAGGAAGGGACAACATGAAATTTACCTTTCTCTCTCGACTGGGCACTACAGAGATCTGGGAGAGCTGACTCTGGTAGGAATTCTCACCCTTTGCCAGCTTCTGCTGGTTTTCCCAGGATCTCATCTGCAGGCTCCAGAATGAGTGGGGCTTAAAGTAAAGTGTAGCCCTGGTATCTATCAGAATTTGGCAAGGTTTTTCCATTAATTTTAATTTTAGTTTCCCCTGGGCTGTTTAAAGGAATAACTGGTATCACTTTACTGGAGAACACTGTGGAGTCCTTTCAACCCTGGGAGGGGCCAATATGGAGGCTCTCCTTTGAGGGTATTTATGGGGCATTTGAGTTGGTGCCAAAGGATTTGCACAAAAGCTTCCGGGACAATCTTTTTTCCAGTATCCCAGTTGATTTCAAATGACCAACTTATCCTAGCACAGGGGTCTTGAATTTAGGTGGCAAGAACTCTAATAGCTTTTAAGTGCTCGACCTGTGCCCATCAATTTTGCAGATTTGGCTCCCGGGATTCATATTAACAATAGGTCTATTACTCCTTTCATGAGAAGATTTCTCTATAGTGGAGGACGCCCTAATGGCTTTTAATGGTCCACCTTGTGCCCATTTAGATTTTGAGGTGCCATTGGTCAAAACAGTTTGAATTTCTTGTCTTGATTTATTTCCCCAAGTCCCATAGTGGTTTATGTTCTGGACCTACCTTGAGGTCCCTGTTAGTCCTTTAGCTGCTGCCACCTGCTGTGGAACTCTCCTGGAACATTTCCCGGATCCCAGAACCTTTCTGGGAACTTTAATAAACCTCTTTCCTTTAAAAAATTTTGGATCAAGTTTGTTTGGATTAGAGAGCTCCACGCAAGGAAGCAGAGTTCAAATCTGAGTGTGACTTCCCACGGCGCTTGGTAACGATGAGAGGCATGGTGAACTCAAAGACTTCGCTGGGCACGTTGCCCATGTGTCTCGTCCCACAGGCCATTAGTAGTCAGTTTCAGATCCCATCCTTGTCACCAAAACTCTTAAAATGATTAAAGAAGACTATTTAAGTGACACAAACTTTATTTAATGCTTCATGAAGCAAGCAGTTCTCCGAACTCTTGAGAGTGGAGACTACCCACTTCATGATATATTAAATTAAGTTTATTTGTATGACCTAAATTGTCTTCCATAATCATTTTACCAGAATATAGACCACAGATATTTGCATCAGGTTTTTTTAATGCGTTGGATTGTTAAATATATAGTGCATAGGAAGATGGAGTAGGAGGGAATATAATTTTTTAAAGAGAGAGATTTTAAAATTTAAATTCAATTTTCATTTTAGAATAAATGACCATGAGAATTGTGCATCATTGCTACTTGGGGCCATAGATTCCAGTATTGTCAATTGTAGAGATGACAAAGGGAGGTAAGTGATCCTAAGATGGCATGCTTCTTGTCTTGATGAATCTTCTTGTCTTGATGAACCACTCAGCTTTGCTTTGTGGTTGCAGAGTAGCCATACATCTATTTTTTTCAATTGAAAAAGTAGTATATAAGCATGGTTTTTAAAAATTAAATACAATAAAGGGTATATAATTAAATTACCCTCTTAACCCAGAAGCCCTAGCCTCTTCCACCGTGAAAGCCACTTTAAACTGTTCTTTCCAAATTTTTATATTCTCCCAAATATTTTCTATTCATGGCTACAAACATATATAAAAATATGTATGCTTATATTCTTTTATGCAAACAGGAACATTCTATAGCAAAGTTCTGCTTTTAGTATATGTTGGAGTCTTTCCATGCAAGAACATAGAGATTCACCATATTCTTCTTAAAGCACATATTATTGCATTGAATGCATATACTATGATTTAATGAGCCTGCCTTATACTGAAGAACATTTAGGTTGTTTCCAATGTTTTGCTACTTCAAAGAGTGATGCGTGAACAATCTAGCACATGTGTCTGTTCACATGACCAAATATATCTAGGAGATAAAGCTCTAGAAGTGGAATTACTTGGTTAAAAGATTGACAGTTTTTAATTTTGATAAATAATACCAAATTGTCCTCCCAAGGAAATCAACTATCCACATTAGATGATGTGGGCTTGTTTTTTTAAATTTAAATATCCAATTACCTACAAATTTAAGGTTTAATTTTCAAAGTATCTTTATCAAAGATGAGAGAGAAGTCACTGGAACTCAAGATTAAAGGGTCAGTAAAGATGCTAATTTCATTATCAGGGCCACCACTTACACCTCCCAAATCTAGGGGGTGCCATTCACATAGCTGACACTTCAGTGTCCACCCTGAGTGGACTTAAGAGTGGGCCTGATCATTATCTCTGTAAACTGGTAAGTTTTAAATCCCTAGGATGACACCATGAACATGTTTCTCGGGCATGTACAGAAAGAGGGCGTGTTACCTTTAAAGGAAAATAAAATCCTATTTGTTTTAAATTGTTAGGACACCGCTTCATGCTGCAGCTTTTGCTGATCACGTGGAGTGCTTGCAGCTTCTTCTGAGACACAACGCTCAAGTGAACGCAGCAGACAATTCAGGGAAAACAGCGCTGATGATGGCTGCTGAGAATGGGCAGGCAGGCGCTGTGGGTATGTGCTCGACTTGTGGCCTTCACATGTGTGCCTATCCAAAACTAAAGCTGTGTAAAGTTGAGATATCAGTTATTATCTTGGTATATACATGTAAAAAAGACCAACATTGTCTTTAAGCCACCTGATTCTACTTGCTAATTGACTTCAGTCCCCTGTTAACTTGATTAGTGGAGGACCTTGTCAAAGTGAGCCAAACTTTCTGCAGTGAAATCTTTCAACATTTAGAAACCAAATATAACAACAGAATCATTTACCTAAAAATAGCAAAACTGTAAAGACAATTCAAATTAATGCCTATAGCCTTTGCATTTGGATAGAATAAATAGGACAATAGATTGCTCCTTTTTCTTTAAAAACATTAAACATGATTATGTGAGCTGTACTAATTTAAATATGTTATTGTTTCTCTAGTGACTTCCTCAGCCTGCGTGTAATTAGCGTCTAGTCTAAGTAACTCTCTTTTGGCTTTTCCTGTAGATATTTTGGTGAACAGTGCCCAGGCTGATCTGACTGTGAAGGATAAGGACTTGAACACACCCTTACATTTGGCTAGTAGTAAAGTATGTAAATGAATTTGAAACAGTGTTACTTAGTGTTGTAATAATAATAATGCCACTTAAATTCTGTCTGTCTGTCTCAGTTGTGTGTATCATGGCTCTTAATTAAGATATGCATTTTCCCAGGATGTTGTCAACTGAGTGGAATGGAAGGGGGAGAAGCAAAGGGCAGACCCACACGGGGCAATGAGGGTGTGCCTGTCATGGCATTGGCCACTTGCGTTCTTGCTCCAATCTGTCTTGGTGCTGCCACTGTATCTGTCTCCATGGTTGTAGTACCACATTTTGGTTTTAAACACAGGTTAGGACTTTAGTTATATGGCTTCGAAAATATGTGCGGTTCCACTTGTTTTCATTTTGTTCCATTTGAAGACATTGTAATAACACAGTCAAAAAATACTCTTCTATGAGGCAAATGTGTTCATGTGCACTTCCACCCTCTCCCTTTTTTTCCTGGTGCATGGTTCAATGCAAAGAATGTGTGGGGTTTTTTAATAGCATTGTGTTCACATGTAGCTCAGTGTTCCTGCTTCCATAAAGGATAAATGATATGTGTAAAAATATATGATTTTACAAAAGTGGGATCACACTATTTTATAACCTGCTTTTGTTACCGAATCATATACTGTGAATATCTTTCTTGTAGACATCCTATTTTATAGTGTTTTAGAAGATGTGCACCATTCCACCTTAGGAATGTGGCATCCTTTATTCAACCTATCCCCTATTTTTAGACATTTGCTTGTTTTCACATATATGCTACTATAAATAATGCTAATTGTAGAGAAATCTCTATTTTAAGAATCTTTACTCATTCCTTTAAAATAAATTCCTAAATGTGAAATTATTGAGTCTAAGGCAATGATCATTTTTAAGACCACATCTCCCCCTAATAAGGTCATAGCTGGTTACACTCTACCAGCAGTGTATCAGAATCAAAACTCCATGGACACTTCTAAAATCGTATTTAAGGGTCTTCCTTATAAAGCGTTAAGTATGATGCCACTTGATACCAGTGATGGTGGGTGGTTTATCTCAACATAGTTATAGTATTAAAGGTGTTATGAATACCCAGTGGTACCGGACATCTCAGCTCTTCCTTTCTTTGGTTGCCTTTTCTCACTTCATGCTCTGGGAAGCCCATGGAAACCACAAAAAGTGCTCAGTTTCATGAAGTTCATTTCAAGGTGTAGTGTTTTTGTGAGTATATGTGCAGTGCTTTTCAAACTTTATTGTGCAAATAAATCACTTGAGGCTCTTGTTAAAATGCAGATTCTAATTTAGTAGGTCTGGGGTGGGGCTCAGATTCAACATTTCTAACTCCCAGGTGATGCTGCTCTTCTGCGGGCTATACTTTGAGTAGCAAGGATTTAGGAAGCCATGACTCCTTAATAGGGCCTAGGCCTGAAATCTTGAAAGGGTCTCTGATTGATCAATTGATTTTCTTTTTAAAGATTGGCACCTGAGCTAACATCTGTTGCCAATCTTCTTTTTTTTTCTTCCTCTTCTTGCCAAAGCCCCCCAGTACATAGTTGTATATTTTAGTTGTGTGTCCTTCTAGTTGTGGCATGTGGGATGCCGCCTCAGTGTGGCCTGATGAGCGGTGCAGTGTCCACACCCAGGATCCAAACCAGTAAAACCCTGGGCCGCCAAAGGGGAGCGTGTGAACTTAACCACTCAGCCACGGGGCCGGCCCCTCAATTGATTTTTGAAAAGTTATCAATCATCTGTTGTCATAAGATATAGAGAGATTTCCCCCCAGAAGGGGGAGGAAGAAATGAATGAGCTTTCATGAAAAAGAGTCTCTGCATAGTGTAAGGCGGTAAACGACTGTGAGTGATACAGGTACGAGGTGTGATGGGAATCCCAAGGAGAGATGGATCACCGAAGTGCTATTTGAAGGTTTGAGGAAGGACATGGGACTTGACTTATGTTTAGAAAGTAATGTTGAAGGATTTAAGGGTTTAAGAATCTTTGAGAATCTGGGGCCCTTTAACTATTTGCTTTTTGCAAGAAAAAAGAATTACTCAGAAAATAACCTTATAAAATGTTTTTAGGCAGAGGATATTCATTTTAAATTTAAAGCATAATGAAGTGACTTTTCTGAAACTGTTCTGTGTCTCTGTCCTATGTTTCTTATCATTATTTTTCTTTATTAGGGTCATGAAAAATGTGCCTTGTTAATACTTGACAAGATACAAGATGAGAGCCTTATTAATGCAAAAAATAATGCACTGCAGACGTAAGTGTGGCTCCTGAAGTTTGACTCAGACCCAGATTCATAGTCATTTATTCAAAAAACATTCAGAGCTTGCTGTGTGCCAGGCTAGAGCTGGGGAATGTGGTGGTGAAAGGCACAACCTGGCTTCTCCTTCATGAAGCTGACAGTCACACAAATGCTGACCATGCTAGGCATTTCTAGTTAGAATGTTTATTTTGATATGCCTTCATAGAAATTTGTGAAGCCTGTGTTTTTCTTTGCTGGTATTCCTATGGTAATATTAAAAATTTAGTGGGCTGTTAGAAAATCTTACGAGATGACATATTTGGGGAAACTATTTGTATGAATGTATTAGCATTATGTATTCTTACTGGAAAATGACAGTTTTATAAATCAGGTTCCCAGAATATATTTGAAGAGTTTCTATGCTATTTGTCTTAATTATATTTTAATATAATTCAGTGTAATCCTCAGCGTGAAAGACCTAAAAGCTACTTCATTTTCCATTTTAGGAAATTACTTACACATTTGTTTTAAGGGCAAAAGAATATTAAGATTTCTTTTTCATTAAGATTCTGAAGTAATGTATAAGCAGAAGAGACTGGGTTTGACATTCGTTAATTTCTTTAACGAATTCTAAATTCAATAGAATATCATTCAGTGCATTTAGTAATAATAAAGGTTTGAGATTACATATATCAGTATTATTAGTACCACTTCTATTGATGAACTGTGTGAAACAGTGATTCAAATGCTGGAGTATTTGAAAGCAAGGGGTAAAGAACCTTCTAGAAAACACACCAGAGCTTGAGTTCTTCCTCCGGCTTCCTATTTACTGTCAGTGAGGTTTTTGAGATGCAGACTATTTGTAATATCTGCAGAGAAATCTGGGCCAACACAGGAGAACAGTTGCATCATTGGCACCTGGAAAAGATCTGGTCAACAAATATCTTTTTTTAAAGTAAAAAGATTCATGTACCATTTATAGGTTCTTAAGTACTTTCTTCCTTTTAGCAATGCAAAATGACACACTCTCACACAAATAGGAATCACAAGTGACGCTTGCTGTTGTCCTTTCTCAGCCCCCTGCACGTTGCTGCCCGCAACGGCTTGAAGGTGGTGGTTGAAGAATTGCTGGCAAAAGGGGCCTGTGTCCTCGCCGTGGATGAAAATGGTAAGTGGAAAAATTGAATAGTCCCAGCAGGTGCCTTCCACATGCTGTGAAGCCAGAGGAAAATGAGAAAGATAGGCGCTAGTTAAAAAGGTAGTAAGGATTCTCTCCCCTATGGAAGTTCCCCGTGTGTGAGAAATCAAACAAGATGCTTTGTTCTGTCTGTCTTCACAAAACACACAGTCCACCTGTAGCCCACCGGTGCCTTCCATTTTGCATGTAATGTCAGCAGCTGGTCTCCAACTCCTCAGCTTGGTGGTTAAAATATTTTAAACACACTAAAAAGCTTTCAACTTGGCATTCGAAATTCTAACTGCATACGCTGAAGAGTTAGGGATCACACGTCATTAGTGCATGCTCCAGGGCTCAAAGAAAAGCCTAGGTCTACGTATTTCAGTTCATTCTGAGATCAAACCTTTTTTTTTAAGAACAGATCAGAACTCATCTTCCTAGTATGGATATTTAGGGAACATGAGTAAACATTTTTAATTAACATCTAGGCTTGAAAGCTTCTCTTGATCTATATATAATGTGCCTTTTCTAAGTGAACTAACTCTTAACAGAAGCTTTCTACTCTGCTTCCTAAGAAATTTTGATAGTTAATGAACACTAGAATTGTATGAAACTACCATTTTAAGCACAATGCCTATTAACCTTGGGGAGCAAAAGAGGAACTTCTGGATATTTATGAGTTAAGTAATTTTTTAAAACGTGGCATTAATTTTGGCATTTAATTAAAGTATTATAATAAAATGTATTAACATAACTCAATTAACTGCTTATTACAGGTATTGGAATTAGCAGCTCATGCCTATTTCTCGGAAGTAAGCAGCCACATGACATCAGTAGCTAACTCCTATTAGTTTTGGTTTTGCAGCCCCATTTATCCTGGCATGTACCCTGCTCTGTCCCCAACCTGACTCATCTAGGAGGCACAGAAAGTTCTCTATTTCTCCGTCTTCTTTCTTCCCGCCTTACCTTCCCATACCCTCTGATCACCACTATGTAGATCTTAGGCATACAGAGGCCCACAATTTTTCTCCAAAATGATCAAACAGACCAGAATAAATTAGTTTTGCCTCTCTCCTGTATAAGTCTGCTGCATCTGAGGCTTGTCCAGCCCATGGTGACCTTAGGAACAAGAGCCCTGGGCCATGGAACTGCGGCCTGTCTCAGAGCTTAGCTGCACCCCAAGGCCTGCAAATATTTGGGGCCATTTTGTACAGCATACAATCCTAATGCCTTTACTCATCACCGACCTCTGTGGAATGGAGTGTTAAGCTCTCTGTCCATTCTTGTTGGTTTTCAAACCAGAGAGAGGAATAATCTGTTAAGGGGGGCATGGCGAGGGTCAGGTGCTAATAAACAAAACAACAAAAAGTAAAGGTTTTTTGAGCCAGTTCCTCTGAATAAATGAGTGAGTGGGAGTAGGAACTGTGGTCAGCAGAGAGGACAGCTAACCCTTTCAGGCCAGTAGAACAAAAGGTGGATACGGGTAACAATTAAATGAAAGAATGTACCTACCTCCCATGGCAGGTACTCTATGCGTTGAGATAGCATTCTTTTCTGGACCAGATGCATCAAGTCTAAATGAGAGAGAATGACATAGCTCTACGGCAAACATAGCAATTTTCTCACATCTGTTCCATTGAGGACTGGGGACTTTGGTTGGTGGTGTTGCTATTTTTTTTAAATTCTGTTTCCTTTAAATGGGAGTACATTTTTAATTACAAACAGCCAGTGCCTTCCTGTGTCTGATCTGCTCACATGATTCCATTTTTCTAGAGCAAGTTAATTGGTGTATACTTTATATAAAGTACATATAAAGTGACAAAACTGCCTGACTCACTTTTACAGACATCTGGTTTTCTGTGTCTTTTCTAATCGGACACACGATTACCTGCAATGGAAAGTCCTTGTTCTCAGAATGAGAGTGCCCTGGCCCCAGCCCCAAGTGCACCACGTGCCTGTGCTCTCAACTGGAAACACCTTCCTGGTTGTCCTGTTGCTGTTTGTTGTGGAATTGTGTCCCACCCCCAGCCCCTCGTGTCTCTGTTCACTAGATGAAGACTGGAATCCTGCCTAACTTCGGACAATATAGTGCTTGTTGTTGTCGTGTAAGCTGAACAAAACCCAAAACCCCTCCATAAAATGTCTCCCCCCCAACCCCTCCAGCGTCACCCCCAGCATGACTTGTGGAAGTAACTCTTCCTTTTGCCTGGCATGATTTCTAACTCGACATACATCTCCGCGTGTGAGGTCGTAGGAGATGTACTGTGGAATGCTCACCCGCCTCTGGATTTCCTGGACTAACCACTGCCTTGTCTGCATTTACGCCCAGGTCATACCCCGGCCCTGGCTTGCGCTCCTAACAAAGACGTGGCTGACTGCCTGGCCCTCATTTTGGCTACCATGACTTTATCTCCTTCCAGTGCAATGACGGCTGTCAACTTCGTTTGTTTTAAAAAAGACAATTTGAGCAGGACGACCCTCTCCAATCTGGGTAGCATGGTTAGCCTCTGCAGTAACAACGTAGGCTCGGAGGATGGGTACAATGAAAATGATTCTGATTCCGAAACGTTTTGACTTTGGACTGTAGAAGCTTTTCCTTGTTCAACCATGTTGGAGGAAGGGAAAGAAACTTGAATTCCAGGTTTATGTTGTATTCAAGTATTATTATGGGCCCAGGCTTCCTCTAGAAGCCAGTAGAGAAGGAATTAATCAAACTGAAGGAGGGCAGCTAGGCTGGAGGGCAGAGCACTCACACAGACGGGCCCCGATTTTGATTTGTTTCATGTTTTCCTTAGATCTAAGATGCTCCTGTGAAAGTCTACCTCTCACTTTAAGTAAAGAATAAAAAATGCATTTAACTCTTTCTCTTTGGGGATAATGCACCGAGAGGGAGCTATTCTCTATAGATATTTTTTTCATGTACTCACTTGGCAGTGAGTTCTCAGAAGTATATCAGTGTGACATTCCTGTCCCCCCAGCAGGGGACGGGTGGATAGGGAATGCCGCAAAGCTCTTCTCACTTTGATGTTTACCTCCTCACTAGAAGCCAAAGGTAAAGAGGTGTTCATCTTCAGAAATAATGCCTGTAATAATCTTTTTAAGGGAGTCCAATTATTCATATCCTCTCTATAGTAAGCACTTAAATATCCAGAACTTCTTTCTGAGGATTTGTGTTAAAGGTGCCAGATGAAGAGAAAAATTCATTGAAAATGGAACTTGTTTTTTTTTCATTTAACACACATATGGCACCCAGTGCTCCCCATAACAAACCTGTGACTAATTTTCACCCGAGTGATTGAGTCCAAATCTAATAACATTTCAGATGAAAATTATATTGCACCAAGAGTTTGAGACATGTGCAAATTTACTATGAAACTACCCTTTATTAATTCGTTCTTAAATCAAAGTACTAACGTTTAAAAACATCAGAACCATCAGCATTGTTTATCAATAGTAAAATGTTAAATGAGCTTCTCAGTCAAGGTCATGCCAAGTGAGTCAAAGTGTGACTGCCAAAGGGAAGAAGGAAAGTGAAAGCAGGAGGTAGAAATGGGTGACATGGAAATTAAAGCCAATTGACGGTTGCTTGATGATGAAATCAACATGGTGAATACTGTGTCTGCTCCCTCTGCCAAAGCTTCTAGGTCAAATGGACCCCGTTCTGCACCTGGAATAGCTGTGCAAAAAGAAGAATGAGACTCTCTAAAAATTATGCACATATACACGCACACATATATGTATATATATGTCTGTCGTTCATCAACCAGCTATACATGAGGACCAAAATGCTTCAGTCTAAAATGGAAGATTCAAATGGTTTTCCTTCAAAATGGAAGTGAAAACTGAAGTAGCTTTTCTATGGAGTTAAAATGTAATCTTTTGCGTAACAGTCTTTGTTGTATTTTATATTTCTTATGACACAGATTTCTAGTTGATGGCTTAACATTTGTAACTGATGATGTGTTGACCACGGCTTATTTTTTTGCCAAACTAGAGAAAATGTTCATATACTTTTGATGTAAATGTGTTTCTATTTATTTGAAATGAAACAAATGCTGAGGAAACATCCATTGTTTGTTCTCTATTTTAATTGCTATGTGTCTTACTTGGAATAACAAAAAAGCAGAAAAATACACAGGACCCTGCCTGGGCTGGCCAGCAGTCCTGGGGCCAAGCCCAGCGTATCCACTGCTAAGGTTCCAGCCAACCCTCAAGCTCTTCAGATACGTTGGAGTGAGGTACAACACCCATCCATCGGTGAGCCCCAGGCTGTAGCCACCTTATAGCTTCGAGGACACTGCAGTACTTACGCTCTTGTGCAAGATGAAAACTGAAGTGGATCATGTGCACAAAGGTGGCCCAAAGAAAGATACAGAAATTATTCTAAATCCACTGAAAGTCTCACATGGTCTCGGTAACCCAATGGGAAACTATGCCTGTGTGTGGGCACCTATACCAAGAGGAGAAATAAAAATCACCAGCTCAAGTGCTATTTTCCACTTTGGGGAGAGACAAGAAAGAAACAGGTTGCTTTAGGGCAGTTTTCTCTGACGTTTTATAAGCAGTTCTGTTTTCCTCCTGGAAATTGCTATTTTATAGTGTGAGATTTTTAAAACAGTGTTCTATCATATCTGGATCAAATGCAGATACAGTATTAGATTTTTCATCTAACTGTAAAAGACTTTAATCTTACTCTTTTAATATCCTGGATTTAACTAAAAACTCATGTTGGGTTCTTCACAAATGAGAACTTGTTCAAAGGACTTATAGAATCGGTATTAATTTCACTGAAAATTTTTGACACTGCTACCGTTGTTTTTTTAATTCTTGGCATTGTGTTCCTCTCCTTCCTCTGTCCTTTTTGTTTAGAGACAGTGAATTTTTTAAAAGTAGATAAATTGCTGATGAGCAATAATGACCTTATCTTTACCAAAACACTGAAAATTAGGGAGATCCAGTGCTGAAGAAGCATGGGATACTGCGTGTCTTTTTCTAGAAGTGATTGGAAATCTTGCTCAGTTGGCATTTAAAGCAGCAAATGAAATGCCTGCTTTAATGGTAAAGCAGTGCTAACATTTCTCCTGTAGAGTAGCACAGAGAATAAGGAATGTGGCAGCAAAGCAGTGACGCCGGGTGACATTGTCTCCATGGAGCTGCGATTTGATTCCCCCCGCCCCACCCCGCTGTCTTACTGATAGAAAGGAGGAGGACAAAGGAACAAAATGAAACCATGCCCACTAGAGAACCGTTCGTTGAATCCAGCTCTCTCGCTCTCTCGCTCTCCTGCTCTCCTTCTATTTCTCCCTACCCCCAAGACCAAATTTTTCCTTTAAGAAATGACTTTAAAAACTATGAGTTCTGTGTTTTTCAAGTACATCTCTTAGAAGTAAAACTAGATTGGCAACTTGGCTTTCTAAGAAAGAAAACAGAAAAAATTGTGCTTTTCATTGAGTCTTGTTGTTTAGTGCTTTTACCAAAATGTGTTATTTTTAGATTGTCTTTTAATCACAGCCACAGGGATCATGTTTCATCCACTTACCTGTGCTCTGTGTCTGCCGATCCTCGGTAAATACATCACTATCTCCAAATTGCCTAAAATCTGCTATGATTCTACAGTAAATAGCTCAGGGGACTTCTATTTATCACTACTAAAAGGGCACCGTAGTATGTTTTGGTACTTTAGGCAGCAAACAGCTGCTTGATTTCTTCTCTTGTTATGAAGCTAGAACAAGAACATCGAATGGATTTGCTGCACTAGTCATTCTCTGTACTGTTGAGCAACTTGGTTTGCTGATCTGTTGCGTTGGTTGAAGAACTCATCCCTTTTTTGTCTTGTGATATGAAGTTAGAGTGCCTTTTTATATTTGTATATTCTGAAGACGTTCTGTGAAATGTTTTGTATTTTTTTCATTTGAGTGTTATCAGAGCAATATGATACCAGTGACTTTTCATTTCGGCCTTTCTTTGAAGGTATAAAGTGTCTTTTTTCCTATTTCCCCTCTTACCTGCTTTGAAATGAAAATGAAAATGCTGAAGTTTTTTATAGGAATTATGTTTGATATTGCAGTGCTAAAATGCTTTCTTCTTACCAAACTGTAAACCATAGGTCAGTGTTATAGGGGAAAAGCGTTTTAAGATAGTGACAATCTGAGTGTGTGTATAAAATGTAATTCTATGAGTTTCTTATGTAGTGATCTAAAAATTCAATGCAAATATCATTTCTTTGGTAGTTTTGTCTGCGTATTTTATGCTTTAGCATGTGCAATATATCTTTGCGAAGCACGATGATACAAATCCGGTGCCAGTGTTATATTTTGCATAACATATTTGTAACAGCATAAAGTATTGTTTGATGATTTCAGTGGGATTTTGTCTGTAATGTTTTCTTATGTAAATTGGAGTTGAATGACTCTGGTAAATGTCCTGACTGTAAAAATGAGGAAAATGATTTTTAGTTCAGTGAGTGACTTTGAACCAGTCTGAATCTTCTCAAGCACAGTTTAATACTTTTTCAACTACTGAATGCTAATAACGTAATGAAGTGCATAACTGTAATATACTGCGGAAGTGCATTCAGATGGTTATTTTTACAAATAAAAACGGTACAAATATTGTTGCAATTTGTGTTGCCTTTAATTTTTCCAATTTATGCTAATTTTACCAATTATTCTGCTAATTTAAATCTTCATCTCCCGCCAAACCCAAATTAACCTTAAATTTTGAAAATATATAATCAAGATAGAAGCGTATCTCCAGATTTGCTGTTTCTGTTTCTATCATCGCAATTAGAGAAAAAATTTCAAACTTGTGTGTTTGTGTTTATTATAGTTATACCTCCAACTTTCTCCATGAAGGATTTGGACTGGCTTGCAACAAAACACATGATAAACTACAGGTAGAAAAATTAGGACAGGAAAAAGAATACAAAAAAAAATATGGGAACCATAAAATTTAACACAGTGACTGTGACTGAACTTGAGTTTGCTCTAAGCTTCCTTGCAGCCAAAGTAAGAGGGGAAATGCGACTAACTGTATAAATCCCATATATCTGAAGGAGGAAGCCGGCTAGGGCCTCAAAACGGTGAAATCAGCCATGCTTATCTTTGTTGCTGCCACCACTACCCTTCCACTGGTTCCAAGCAACACAAGATTCTTGTACTATTTTTAAAGTTATCCACAGAATTTCCTCTCCATCTGTCTCACCATTCACAATTTCTTCCCTTTAGTAGTAACCTCAGGGACAGTTCCTAGAAGCACTAAGGGACAAATTCCTCATGATGGAGTTGCCAGCTGATGAGAAAGAGATTTTGGGGTGGGGCCTTCCTGAGTCCCTCACCTCACAGTGTCATAGAGTGTTAGCAGTTCTGAGAGTCTAGCCCAATCCCATCACCATATTTTTCATCAAGAAACGGAAACCCAGAGAAATTATACAACTTGCTGGAATTTGCATAATTAGTGATCTGAATACACAACTTGTGCCTGTAGATGTTCTCTCCCCTGTGCCATCCTGCCAAATAGTGTTTTGTGGTGGTTGTTGGTTTCTCCTGCTAGGGATGTTCAGGGAGCTTTTGCACTGTGCCATGTCTCACTGTTTATTCAAATATACAAATCTGACTTCTCACTTTTGAAGACTGTAAAGCATGAATCATACCACAGGTGAGTGCTTCCCATAGTTTAGAGCAGACTGGACACATTAGATATCTAATGCTGTATAACAAATTACCCCAAAACTTAGTGACTTAAAGCAGCAAATGTTATCTCACAGTTTTTGTAAGTCAGGAGTCCAGGCATGGTCTAGTCAGGTCTCTGCCACAGCGTCACTCACCAGCTGGAATGATGGTGTCCGCCAGGGAAAGATCCATTTCCAAGCTCACTCATATGGTTGTCGGCAGGATTCTTCATGGATCGTTGGACTGAGGGCTTCACTTCCTCAATGGCTGTTGGCTGCCCTCAGTTCCTTGCCAAGTGGGCCTTTCCCAAGGACAGTTCTTGACAAGGCAGCTTGCCTCATGAGAGCCAGCAAGCTGAGAAAAGCCAGAGAAAGAGCAAGACAGAAGTCACAGCTATTTAACTGAATCTCGAAGTGACGTTCCATCATTTTTCCCATATTCTATTCATTAGAAGCAAGTCACTAGGTCTGTCCCATATTCAAGGGAAGAGGATGACCAAAGAGTGTGATACCAGGAGGCAGGAATCACTGGGAGCTGTTTTGGAAGCTATTTACCACACTGAGTCTACCACAGTCCTTTGAGAGTAGAACATCATATTAAGATAACTTCCTCCTGGCCATTGCTAAGGAAATTGTTTACTTTGACTTCCTAAATTCACCCTTTCAAGAAAAACAGAGAGATCCATTAATTTCAATTGTGCTCTCATAAGAAAGCAGAAAGGGGATAATGGCCTCCACCGCAGTAATGATACTGGTGAACTTCGCTGTGGCACTTTGCCTCCAAACTGCTTGTCAGAGGATCCCTCTCTCACATTCCATTCAGTAGGTTTAGATCCCTGTGCATCTATCCCTCACTTAACACACTTAATGTGTTCCCGAATTAGCTTGCAAGGCACAAAAGCATTAAGCTAAAAGGCTATTAACATAACACAAAAATACCGTGGGTTAAAAGTGCTGTATGAATTGTCTCTTTAGCAAATTTCATACTGAAGGTACATTTGCTGTAAAATATAAAGCAGCGAAGATAATGGCTGTGCCACTGATTAATTTTCAAGCACTCCAGGGGGTGATTGGAAATGTGTGGGCATTTGTGGCTAGCACAATGACAGGGGGCGGGAGGGGTTGCTACTAACATTTACTGTACAAGTATTTACTAGGCCAAGGATGCCAGCTGTCCCAGCCAGCCTAGTGTACGACACCCCACCCTCAGCACCAATGCACCCTCACCTCACTGCTCATCTACTTCCTCTCCTCGTTTCCGAATCATTTCTTCATCAATTTGTTATTTGTACAGCCAGCCATATTTCAAAATCTATTTTCACAGGGAATTGCATAAACATGCTCTAATATACATCCCCTCATAAAGAGCACCTACAAGCCTAAGAAAAAGAACTTCAGAAGGAATTTCGAGACCGTGTTCCCTGGTTGTGTGTTTTTCTAGGAGAGCTCACATTCAGGTGAGTGGTGAAGAGAAAAGTACTGCATGGATTTGAGACAAATATTTAATTTTCTTGTTGTTAAACACACAAACACACACACGCACATGTACATTCCTTGTCTTAAGCCAAGGATGATGTATCTACTTCACAGGTAGGGAAACCCTGCTCACAAGGATGGGGCACTTGGCTCACAGTCACATAGCAAGATCTGGCGTCACAGCAATGTTGTCTCACATGTTTCTCTAGGCGCTGGTAGACACTATTACTAGGATACTATTTTCTACCTTTAAGTGCCAATTTAATGAAGTATATTTAAATCCTAGAAGATTTTTTATAATTTTCAAAAGTAAAAATGTTGAAGCAGTACTTAGAGCACAAAAAACTTACCTGTGTTTATATTCAGTTGATAAAGCACCCAGCAGATTTGAGAACTTGAATAACTAGTATTTCTTATAGTTGGGTTTGCAAGAATTACAAACATCTAAGCTTAGATCTTAATGACAAGAAGTTGCTAGCCATATAAAGATCAGAGGAGAGAACATTCTAGGGAGAGGGAACAGCCAGTGCCAACAACCAAAGGCAAGAATGAGCTCGGCACGTTCCACAAACAGATGGGGCCAGTGTGGCTGGAGACGTGTCGGGTAAGGAAGGGATAGTATGAGATGAGATAAAGAGCAGTCTGAGGCCAGATCTTCTAAAATTTTGTGAGCCAGGGGAAGGAGTTTCAATTTTTTTCTTAATGTGATAAAAATCCACTGGAGAAATTTAAGCAGAAAAATGGCTGTGGTCCTGTTTCATTTTTAAAAGATCACTGGCTGCTGTAGGAAGGCAAAAGAGGAACCCGAGTGACCAGTTAAGTGGCACTGCAATTGTCTAGACAAGTAAACACAGTTGCTGGGATTGGTGTGGCAACAAGGAAAATGGAGAGAACGTGGGACGTGTCGGTACTCTTGAACATTGTGGGTGCTCTTGAAGGTAGAGTTGACTGAACTTGCTGTTGGTCTAGGAACAGTCTAGAGTTTAGGGGAGAGGCTGGAGCGGGGGTAACGTGAAATTATAGACGACCAGAGGAAACTGCCTTGGAGTGAATAGACAGAAGATCCCTGAACTGTGGGCACGCCAACATTTAGAGGTCAGGAAGAGAGAGGATCTAGCAGAGAAGACCAAGAAGGAGTGGCCAGTGAAGGAGGAGGAAAAGCATGAGACCAAGATATCTGAGAAACCTGGGAAAGAAAGAATGTTATGGAAGAAAGAATTTCAGTTGTATCTACTGTCTCAGTTGCTTCTAGGAGGTCAAATAAGATAGGACAGAGATTGACCATTGGATTCGGCAACGTAAAGTTTATTAGTGACCTTTGCAAGAGCAGATGCCTCAGAGTGGTGGGAGCAACAATCCGAAGAGGATGATTTGAAGAAAGTGAAGGGAAGACGAAAAGCAAGGCAGTAAGCTGGAGGAGGATATGGAGACCAGAGAGGGTATTTGTCGGAATTCTAAGATAAGAGATGCTATAGCATATTGAGGCTGAGGGGATGTCTGAGAGAGAGCAGAAAGGTTTGAGAAGGGATGGGAGAGTGATTTTGTTCTTTTTTTTTTTCTAAAGATTGGCACCAAAGCTAACAACTGTTACCAATCTTCTTTTTTTTTTTTTTTGCTTTTTTCGCTTTTTCTCCCCAAATCCCCCCAGTACATAGCTGTGTAGTTTTAGTTGTGGGTCCTTCTAGTTGTGGCATGTGGGAGGCTGCCTCAACATGTCCTGACAAGCGGTGCCATGTCTGCACCCAGAATCCGAACTGTCGAAACCCTGGGCCTCTGAAGCGGAGCGCGAACTTAACCACCTGGGCACGGGGCCAGCCCTGAGGGAGAGTAATTTTGCAGAGAACATTTTAGAGCAACAGAGGAGGATTGCTGAGTAGGGCTTAGTACATCTGAGATTTATGACCATGCATTTAAAATGATGCCAGTCATTCTAGAGGATTTTTTCATCAGATGTTTGGGTACAGATATAGTGGAATTTAAACAGGGATAGAGCTTTGCCAGGTGAGTCCAAGGGGAGCTGTGGAACTGTGGTGCTTTCGATAGACATGATTATATAGATCATGGACTCCAGGCTGGGTAAGAAGGAAGTGAAGACATGAGAGAGTTGATAGATAGTAAAAAAAAAAAAAAAAGAAAAAAAAAGGTGGTACAGTCACTGGATTGAAGGTCTTGGTGAGATAGAAGAATTGCTGAGTAGCACCACAGTTGGTGAGCTGGACGTGGGGTGTGTGGAGTAAAGATTTCGGAGGTGGTACAGTTTTGGTGATGACAAAACCATTGATATAACCACAGAAATGGATGGTTGAGGATGATTGAAAAAAAAACATTGGCGGTGAAGAAGTCAAAAACTGAGGAGGCCAATATAACAAATGGCTCTAAAGCCGTTTAACATAGAATTTGAGCAAAATTGATGCAAAAACTTGGCCACTTCAAGACATCTGTTTTTCAGGTATTTTATTTTAAGTAGATGCGTCCTCAGAGCTGATTTATTATCAGACTGAAGTTTGGTTCCAGGATTTAGGATAAAGCTTTTAAAGAAGTAGGAATGGTCAAGTGCATTTCTGTTAAAAAAAGAACAAAACAGACTTTGACTATAATGCAATGACAGGTTTTACAACCATATGGTTTACCCTAAATGTGTTTATGAGGTTCTCCAGAAAACAGGACAGATGGCTAACAGCAGCAGAATGAACAAAAGGAGTGTGCAGGGCGAATGTCTTAGTGATAACAACGAAAAACTGAATGCTTCCCGCTGGGCCTTCCGCAGAGGACAAAAGGCTAATATCATTGGAATTCTGTCCTGCTCTTTAAGTGAAAACGAAATTTGCTTAAAATATCAACTTTTCCTGAAATCTCAATTTTTACCAAAAAAAAAAAAAAAGAAGCTAACGGGTTTATAATTCCCTTTTGAATTTCTTTTTTCAGAAATGATTTCTCCATTCCTAAGTCCATGCCGTGTTTTCATTTTACATTCTTCTTCAGGCCTGAGATTTACTCCTTGCTATTTTATTATTACTTAAAATCTGCAAAAATTTTGTTAGAGGAATGTTACCTGAAAATTGATTGATTTTCTGATTAGCTTCATTCATGAGGATCTGTCTATTAGCATGTAAATTTTGATTAGGCTGCTGGGCCCATTTTGTTTTGGCATCCCTGCTAAAAAAGCTGATAAAGGGCTCAGTTGATGCCATCTGGGAGTTTGTTTTGTGATGTCACAGCTAACACTAGAAATTAGATTGAGAAAACTAATTAATTTCCCACAATATGTTTCAGATATTGAAAAAGAAAAGGGTTTCAGGGTTCTAACAATATTTCCTAGCCATAAGAACATATTTTCTAGTATATTGATGATCCATCCTCATTTTCCTTGCTGCTAGTCTCGTGATCTGATAGTGACCTGGGTGGTGCAAAGCAGAGGACCTCTGTTAAAATTCATATATATGTTTATAGGTGTCTATATGTTGTATGATCATGGACAAAGACATGGCAGGACTTACCCCATAATGTTAAAGGAGAAGGGTATAAGGAAGTGCTGAAATTGCAGTTAAATGGGAAAATGTACATGGCATAATGGTAGGTGAAAATATAAAATGTGGAATATAAAAATTGTTTTATATCACAAAAATGGGTAAAAACTGAATATATTTATGAACAAGAACTAGAATGTAACAGACAAATCAAAACTGATTTAATTAAGTGACAGAATTGTGGGCAGCTTTTGCTCTGAATTTATGTTGTTTACTGTTTTGCAATAAGTTTTTTGAAAAGAAAAGAAACTGGAATGCATAAATAGAAACTGGGAGGTAAATTAGTCATTCCAGTTGGTGCTAGGTTACTACTGTTCATTAAAACCGGCTCCAAGCTCCATAGTCAAAGTGGAATGAAGAAAACTTGGAGATGCTCCAATAAAAACCACAGACATATTAAGAATTGAACGGTACATGCTTTTAGGAAAAGTGAGAGGAACTGAACTTACCTTAAAGGTTTCTTCAACTGTAAAATATGGAGATTTGAATCCGTAGTTTCTCATATCCTTCCAGTTCTGACATTTTTTATTCTTAGACTAGATCCATTAGTCAACAGAGTAACTGCCAACAGCCTGCAGCATCTGAAGTGGTGAACTAGGCATATGCGTATGCTTGGGAATAAACATGGTTAAGGCTGACTGGACCATTAGTCCTTCCACCATAAGAAGAATTTCCTCCAGACAGAAGAGTTTAAGGAGATATGCCCTTCCTCCTCTGACCAAGAAAATAAATAGGCTTTAACCACAGCATGACAAGTTTAGGATCATGAAAAGTTATCTGAAAAATGTGCAGTACATGTAGAGGTGGTTAAAACAGGATGGATTGTAAAGTCCCTTCACCGGAGACTTTCAGAATTAAGGTTGCCACTCATCACTCCAGGGTGGTGTTAGAAGTCACGTAGCCAGTGTTGTCCATAGCTCAGAACTCTTTCAAGCGCTGTGTGCACAACTAGCTCCACCAGTCTGTTGTTCCATAGATACTCAAATACATTTCCTCTCTCTCTTGAATGACCTAGAGTAGCCATCATATTCAGTAGCACCAGAATTCATCCTGTGTCCCCAAGCTGAAAACCAAACAGACATCCTGGACTCCCTCTCCTTTGCTCTCTTATCCAATTGGTTATGAAGTCCCGTTCCTTCTGTGCCTTTTAATTGTCTTTTGGATCAATTAGCTCATTTTCTTACCCACTACTCCTATTTCAGACCTTCATCATAGGATACTTCCATTACTGCAATAGCATCCTAACTAATCTCCTTGCCTACATTCTTGCTCTTCTTCAATCTTTTTTCAAAATTGCTGCCAAAAACTATATGTTTTTAAAAGTTCAAACTCTTTAGCCTGAAAAAGCATCTGCCTCATCTCGTCGTCTTCATTTATCATCTCTTGCACCACTCATCCACACAAACTATAGACATTTTGGAAGGACTCAAGTCTGCCCCTTTCGTATACTCCTGCCTTTATTCATGTTAGTTCTACTTAAATGACTCCTCCCCTTTTATACCTCTTGAACTCAACTTTTCAGACCCACGACAAATGTCGCCTCTTCTCAAGTGTTTCCTAAACTTTAATTTAAAAACAAAAGGCAGAAATAATTGTTTCTTCCTCCATGTTTCCAAGCACCCTGAATGTGCCAATAGCAGTGTTGATCATATCACTTTCCATTGTAATTATCTGATTACATGTGTGATGAAGATGAAATATTCTTGTGTCTATGCTTCTCACTCCCCACCTCCTGCCTGCCACATGCCAAAGGACAGTTTTGATCTTTTCTGGGTGGAAGAACAAGGGATGGTTTAAAAACAAGGATAAAAAGGCAGAAGAAAAACATAAGGACCTATAGAAAGCTGCTAAATCTATCAAGAAAGGGAGTGTTGTCACCAGGGCTGCAAAGGTTTTGCGGGGATTAACATATGAGAGCCTCTGGGTAATCAAAATCTCTAACTATGGGGAACTGAGTTGGAACCACTTTAATATTCTTTGAGAAAACAAATAAATATTGAAGTATATTTTTAATTACTACTTGGAAACTAGATTGTGTTTCTCACACACAGACTAAGCCACGTGGAGCCCTAGGATTTATTTAGCTTACATACATCTATTGCCTCCTTTTCTACTTCGTGTTGATTTCAGTACTTAAGACGGTGCCTGGGTGACTTAATAAGTGGATGTGTGACTGGCACATGTGTATGAGTACGTCATATCTGGCCCTTTCCAAGAAAATGCCCCAGGTTTCCAAGTTAACATTAACGCATAGCATTAATTAATTATAATTGTTAATGCATAGCATAAATTAATATGTCCAGATGGTGTCACTTTGTGGAATGCTCAAGCACTAGTGGTCCTTGAGGCCAGGTCAGCTGATGAAAGAACTGCCCACAGGTTGGAATATAGGCCAAAGGCCTGGGCGAGAGCTCAGAATGGAAGGACAGTAATCAACGTGAGGAAAATATGTGGTAGTCAAGAGGATAGCTATTAACGTGATGCTAAGAGAAAGACAAGGCAAAAGCTTAAGAGTGAAATAAGCTGTGAGATCAGTGGCCAGGCGAGTCCAAAGGATGGTATCCGGGTCCAAGTGCCAAATGAGTGAGATGTGTTCAGAGATCTGAGAAGGGGATATTCTTCAGAGCGTGTCTCTTATTGGGGCAGGTGCAGCAGTTTAACGTCACTGAGTCAGGCTGTGGATCATCTTCCTTTACGCTCCTCCCCCACCGAGCAGGGCAGTCCGGAGTATCCAAGGCAAGTTTTATAGTGGGTGAAACCTCTGGTGCCCTAGCACAAATCATGTTAGTATACTGGTATCTTACTGGTAGTCACTATATTCTACACCATCACGCGCAGGGAAAAAAAGATGATGCAGTCACAGTTATCTCTATAGTAAGACACATACTCCCTGGTTTTCCACTTTTCCAGCCCACGGCTCTTTGTGGGACCAGTTCCTGGGAGCAATTTCAGTAGTATCCTTGAAGAAATCAAATATTCTCAGTCAACCTACTCTATTTCTACATTTGGTCTTTTCTATTCTTCGTTAGTTACTTTTCCTCTTGGGATAAATCTTTTAAATTGCTATTGTCTTGGTATAGGAAACAACATAAAACTGTGAGAATTATTTTTCAGATTCTTTATTTTAGCGCTTTTATCTGTGGAATTTGTTTTTCAATATAGATAATTCTATTGTAGGCTCAGCTTTTGTTGCCATCGTATGAAATTGAGTCCTACATTGTTTATTGCATACATTTATCTGTGTAGCTCATTTTAAAGATACAGTTTGTACCAATTTAAATCAGGGACTGGTGTCATGTTTCTGAAATATTTTCCTTATTTGAGCACTCCCCCTCCCCCATTTTGAGAAAACCAACATAATTGCACTTTTCCCCCCCTTTTCTTTCCTTCTTTTTTAAACAGCAACCCAAGCTGTTAACCCTTCAGGATCCAAGAATATGGGTCAGCTGCAGAGCAGGAGCCCTGAGGGGCCAGTTATAAATCAGTGTGCTTTATCCCAGCCACAGAAGGCAAAGGGTTACACTGCCGAAGCTGCAGGGGCTGCGGTGGGGGAGGGGAGAGGTTTTCCTGCCTGTCCGTGCTTGGGAACACTCAGCCTGTATCTTCCTACTGGAAGCAAGGTACCGGAAATCCCCCTTCCACTTATAAAATAGAAGACAAGGGTGCTTGCTGTGGGAATTAGAGAGAACTGGGTAATATTTCTAGAGCATATTGGAATTCTTTCAGGGTAAGTGTTATAAGAAAACAAGTTATTCTTTTATTGTTAAATTATGTTCCTGTCATCAATAACTCTCCAAGCGAAGCCTTTTTTTATTAAAAGTCTCAACGCTGTAAATCACTAAGTAACGAGAGAACTTTGCCATGCAATGAGGGAGGAGTCAAAGGTGTACAGAATCAGCCTCTGATTAAATGAACTTTGTCTCCCTTCTCTCATCACATGTTATGGTATTCTGCCTGCTGGACAGGGGAGAGGGGAAAGGGCGGATGGGAGGTGGGAGAAATCATTCACAATGTGAACCCCAAAGCTCACATTGAAAGGGAGGGGAGAAATCAAGTGTGATGTGGAGACAGAGCGACATGTCTGATGGAAATGAAGTCCACAGGGTGGGAAGGAAAACTAAATCCTGTCCTGAGTTATAAGACAGGAAGGAAGTCAGAAAGTGGAAACTCAAGAAGGACTGTGGGAAAGAATTTGGTCATGTTTTGAAATGAGTTCTGGGCCGTACAAAATTAAAGTACCACATTTTGTAGTCCAATACTAAAGAAAATGGTGTTCTCTCTCTCCCTTGTTTCATTATCCAGATTATATCAAATGTAAAGAATTAGCTCCGGGAACCCCATGTTAACTAATTTATACTAAGTTGTTCTTAAATAAATAATTAATGACAGTCACATTCGTGGGGCTATAGTGATTGGTACCCCCTTTTTATTTGCTACAACTACCCACTTCCAAAGATGGATTCCATTTAGACCTCTCCCTGTTCCTGTAACCTAAGTGTGTATAATACACAGTCGGACACTCCCCGTTCTCCCATCAATCTCAGTTAAAGGCCCAGGTCCCTGGATTTTATCCCCTCCCAGCCAGCCTCCCCCACCTTACTCTTTTTCTCTATCAGCTTTTCTCAAAATGTGGTCTGCAGATCCTTGACAGTCCAGGGACACTTTCAAAGGGTTCATGAGGTCAAAAACTATTCATAATAATTCTAAGACTAATTGTCTTCTTCACTCATGGTGCAAAAGCAAGTTTTATAGTGTATAAAACTGCTGGTGCCCTAGCACAAGTATCAGTGTATTGGAACTGTAACCAGCTGTCACCGTATTCTGCACTGTCACACACTTGCAGTAAAAAAAAATAATGGTGCAGTAAGAATTATCAATTTTATTAAACCTCAGTCCTTGAAGAAACGAAAGCAGGCATAAAGCACTCATGCTGCACATGAAGTACCGTGGTTTGAGTACTGCGATTCTGAGCTGCTGGCTGAATTAGCTGCTTTCTCATGGAACACCACTTTTACTTGAAAATACAACTGAGGAGATGAACTATGCTTACTCAAACATGCGTATTTGGAGTAATTTTGAAAATAAATGAAGTGAAGTGTTTTCAAGAAAAGCAAATGACAGTATTTTTGGTTTTATTTACTTATTTTTTTTGAAGTCTTTATTTCAATTGTGGGATTTTTTTTGGTTTTTTGGGGGGGTTTGAGTGACGAAGATTGGCCCTGAGCTAACCTCCATTGCCATTCATCCTCTTTTTACTTAAGGAAGATTGTCCCTAAGCTAACATCTGTGCCAATCTTCCTCTATTTTGTATGTGGGCTGCTGCCCAGCATGGCTTGATGAGTGGTGTGTAGGTCCGTGCCCAGGATCTGAACCTGCGAACTCCGGACTGCCAAAGCAGAGAAGGCAAACTTAACCACTATGCTGCCAGGCCGGGCTGACAGTATTTTTAAATGAATTAATGAATAAATATTTTTTTAAATCTCTCAGAGTTAATTTTCTAATGTGGTTAATATCAATTGATATAACGCGCATAAACAAAAGCTCTTTGGGGTCCTCACTGATTTTTAAGAGTGTCAAGAGATCCTGAGACCAAAAGTTTGAGAACAGGTGCTCTATCTAAATGTTTCCCAAAATGTGTTCTTTGGAAGTTTGATCCCTGGGATGCTCAAATTCTGCACTATCCAATATCGTAGCCAGTAGCCACATGTGGTTATTTAAATTCACATTGAATAAAACAAAAAATTCTGTTCCTCAGTCACATTAGCCACATTTTAAGTGCTCAGCAGCCAAACGTGGCTATCAATTGATAGCCCATTTCCATCATGGCAGAAAGGACCCTGCCTTCAGAGGCTTGCACACACCCTCTCCTCTTCTTTGTTCACCATGTTCATTAGCAGGTAAAGCCTCCGCAAAGTGCCGAGAGGAGGAAATTCTCTGCCATTTTGTTTAAGCATTTCTCAAGCTTATTTGAGCACAGAACCTTATTTTTCACATAACACCTGTTCCCATTCTATGAAACATACTTTGAAAAATGATGTTCTGCCTTTTTCCAATATTCTTAACTATTCCACTGAATGTGAGGTTTTGTTATAAGCAATTTTTGTATCTCTTTTGGGAGTAATTAGATATAAGTAATACATTAAATTATAGAAACCTATCCTCTGAATCTAAATTCCATTCCTTTGCTAGCTCACAATTGGAATTTCCCTCTATCAATGTATATTCCAGTTCAGATTCCTTTTCTGATTATTTCTGAATTTTTAGTCTATGTAATGTTTGCCAGCAGGGTATATATTTGGGTTTCCTACATAGCTTCTTAGAGACTGTATCTCTGATTGGGCATCTCTGTGATTTCTGAGTATCCCCTCCAGTCAATAAGATTTTGTAAGCTGTAGGGTTTTTTTTTAAAAAAATAAACTTTTAAATTTAGAAGAGTTTTAGACTTACAGAAAAATTGCAGTAGTTACAGAGAGTTCCTAGATACCCCACACCCAGTTTCTCCTATTGTTAACATTACTATGGTACTCTCATCTGCAAGTTTTACTTTTAAAGTTTCTAATGTAAAAACAGTAAGCTTATTTATTTTCCAAATTAAAAGCATAATATAGAATATGCTTTTTTAAGCCACCAAATGCCAACACCGCACCATGAGAGTCAATAGTCCAAGTTCCCTTGAGCATAGCTAGCTGAGGCTCCACATGGTTTGTGGTCTTGTCGATTAAGGCCAAAAATCTCCCCACACACACTTATCCCAGGTAGGTGAATGGCTGGGCTGGTGACCTTGGAGCCACGGCTGTGAGCACACAGTGCTGGCTAGAAGCTGTGGGGCCACGGGAAAATAGGGACATTGAAGCCCTTGCCTCCAGTGAGGGTCAGGGAGCCAGGGAAGTAAAAATATGGAGTCTGTAGAAGCTCCCAAGTAAAAAGTCAGCCAAGGAGGACGGGTAAGACAGGGGCAGGAAGCCGAAAAGACTAGAAGGAAAGGAAATGCAGAGAAGTCGGCAGCATGGATCGCCTGCAGATAAGTTCACACGTTGAGAGGGGTGGTTAAGGACACTGAACTGGTACGGTTGCATTATGCATTTTCTATAAGAAAATAGTTTATTAAAATAGTATGCATATTGACTAATTTACATGCTCCTTTAACTTTTTTCTCTTGTGAAATCAATTCATGTATATTCATATTTATGTTTGTGAATGTATATACGAAGACAGTCCTGAAGGATATATACCACACTGTAAACCGAGATTCCTTCTGGGAGCGGGTGAGAGGGTGGGGGACTCCAGTGAGGCGGCATGAAAGGAGTCTCACTTCCCTCTATACTTCCATGGTGTTTCAGTTATTTGCAGAATATGTTAATGTATTACTTAGGTAAACCAAGAAAACAAAAAGTAGAATATGTGTTTGTTTACAAAATTGGGAAGTATTGAAAACCATATAGAAAAAAATTTAAATTATTTATATTCTCACCACCCTGTGATAACCACTTCTTTTAGTGACTTTCTTCCCCATCCCTACCCTTTCCCCATAGTATTTTAGATATATAGATGTGGCCTATAATCTATGGGCTGTAATATTGTTCACAAATCCTTGCTGCCCTTCCCCATCCTGTTGAACTCAGAAGAGGTCATATGACTTCCTTCAGCCAATGAAAATGAGCAGAAAGGATTTGTGTCACTTCTGGGCAGAAGGTTGAAGAGCCCACTCATGCTTCTGCAATTGTGGAAACTTGTCTCAAGATGGAACCTCTGTCATCTTTGTGGGTTCCAGAGTGTCTATGAAGAATACAGCAACCTTGGTGACCCAGCATGGAAGGCAGCATGAGGGAGAAATAATCTTGTGGCAATTTTCAGTTTGTTACTGAAGCATAGATTAACTTAGCCTGACTGACAGAAAACATAAATAGATATCTGTGTATAAGTGTATGTAAGTGCAATTGTGTGTGTGTGTGTGTGTGTGTGTGTGCCTGTGCACAGAGAGAAAAATATACACAAATATATCAAATGTAATGTCACTATGAAGGTGGTTTCATACTGTATATATACTTTGTATACTCCTTTTCTGACTTATTGTTATAAAAATTTTCCTACCTTACCATATAGTTTTTGGAAAATACTATTTTAATGGCTGTGTGTTTTTCCATTTCATAGACTTACCATCATCCATTTAATTTACCTTCTATGGGCAGACGTTTAGGTTTTTCCAGTTCGATTCTTATAAATTATCAACAAACATATTTGTCCACAGCTCTGACTTAGGATAAATTTCATACTCAGGATAAACGACAGAAAATGGTATTACTGTTAATCCTCGAGCTGATTCTGACTCTCACCCTCTTGGCTTCCTATACCTACCCCTTCTCCATAGGGCTCACGTAGATCAACAAGATGAAACAGTTCAGCCTCACTGACCCACAGGAACACAGGCACTGAGCTTCCTGCCAGTTTTAAAAGATGGGATAAAAATCTCCTTATCTTTTCCATTTCCCCTCGGTTCAGCAAAGTCAAAGTTGAGATTTCTTTGACTCAAGAATTTTTTTTTAAATTATTTTATTGAGGTCATAATGGTTTATAACAATGTGTAATTTCAGGTATACATTATTATATGTCAGTTTCTGTATACTGCATCATGCTCACCACCAAGATCTACTTTTCATCCATCACCATATACGTGTGCCCCTTTACCCCTTTTGCCCTCCCTCCCCTCTTCCCCTCTGTGCTCCTTATCCATGTGTTTGTTTATTTTCCACATATGAGTGAAATCATTTGGTGTTTTTCTCTCTCTGTCTGACTTATTTTGCTTAACAAAATACCCTCAAGATCCATCCATGTTGTTGTAAATGGGACAATCTTGTCTTTTTATGGCTGAGTAGTATTCCAGTGTGTGTGTGTGTGTGTGTGTGTGTGTACTACATCTTCTTTATCCATTTATCAGTTGATGGGCACTTGGGTTTCTTCCATGTCTTGGCTATTGTAAATAATGCTGCCGTGAACATAGGGGTGCATAAATCTCTTTGTATTGCTGATTTCATGTTCTTTGGATAAATACCCAGTAGTGGGATAGCTGGATTGTATGGTATTTCTATTTTTAATTTTTTTAGAAATCTCCATACTGTTTTCCACAGTGGCTGCACCAGTTTGCATTCCCACCAGCAGTGTATGAGGGTTCCCTTTTCTCCACATCCTTTCCAACATTTGCTATTTTTTGTCTCGGTAATTATAATCATTCTGACCAGTGTAAGGTGATATCTCCTTGTAGTTTTGATTTGCATTTCTCTAATAATTAGTGATGTTGAACATCTTTTCATGTGCCTGTTGGCCATCTATATATCTTCTTTGGAAAAATGTCTGTTCATATCCTTTGCACATTTTTTTATTGCGTTGTTTGTTTTTCTGTTGTTGAGTTGTATGAGTTCTTTATATATTTTGGAAATTAACTCCTTATTGGATATATGGTTTGCAAATATTTTCTTTGAGATGGCAGGTTGTCTTTTCGTTTTGTTGATGGGTTCCTTTCCCTTGCAGAAGCTTTTTAGTCTGATGCAGTCCCATTTGTTTATTTTTTCTTTTGTTTCCCTTGCCTGAGTAGACATGGTATTCAAAAAGATGCTGCTAAGACAGATGTCAAAGAGTGTACTGCCTATGTTTTCTTCTAGAAGTTTCATGGTTTCAGGTCTTACATTCGAGTCTTTAATCCATTTTGAGTTAATTTTTGTGTGTGGTGTAAGATAATGGTCTACTTTCATTCTTTTACACGTGGCTGCCAGTTTTCCCAACACCATTTATTGAAGAGACTTCGCTTTCTCCACTGTATGTTCTTGGCTCCTTTTGTGAAACTTAGCTGTCCGTAGATGTGTGGTTTTATTTCTGGGCTTTCAATTCTCTTCCATTGCTCTGTGTGTCTGTTTTTGTGCCAGTCCCATGCTGTTGTGATTACTATAGCTTTGTAGTATATTTTGAAGTCAGGGATTGTGATGCCTCCAGCTTTGTTCTTTTTTCTCAGGATTTCTTTGCCTCAAGAATTTTCATTAAAAAACTAATAGTAAAATGAAACTATATTTACAAAATGCAACTTTCTGCTGCTAACATAACTCCTAGTCAAAGATTTCCCTTCAAGGTACCCCGTCCTGGCCTTTTCCTCACTTCTTCCCTGACTGGACTAGATTCGATAGTTGCCTGGCCCTCCCAGGACCATATTCCTCATCCTCTCTGCAGTCCTCATCCTGAGTAATGCGTTCTACTCCATCGTTTGTGGGGCGCCCTGCACTAACCTGAAAGCAGCACTTTCCCGCTCTATTGTAACTTGCTTTCCTTTGCTGTCTTTTCCATTAAGCTAGACTGTGACCTTCTTGAAGGCAGAGACTGTATTTCATCCTGTAGCAACAATGATTAGCATGGTACCGAGAACTTTTCAGACTTAGGGTAAATATTGGGTGAATGCTTGAATGCAAGCTGGAACTAACACATGGATTCATGCATACATGAGTAAATGAATGAGTGAATGAGGAGTCATAAGGAGACATGCAGAATTATCTTTCCATCTCTAGGATCTGAAAGGGAGCATCTTCCTGCCTCAGGGTGTTTACATTTTCCGCCTAGATGAGCAGCTTATCTGTAAGGTGTAGGTGCTGATAAGATAGGTTTTCACAACTTGGAGGGTGCTTGTATCTTTGAGGAACATCCTGAAAACCAAACAAGCATATTCCTTTTTTCCTCTCTTAGAACTAACCTTCAGTTATGAAAAGTAAAGAGAAAATAAAGGAAACTTAAGAGTATGAGGCAAAGGCTTCATTGCCATTTCTTTTTGAAGTGAGAGACACATTCTCCGCTTTCACTAGTCAATACCTGAAGACAAAGTGCGGGAGCAGGTAGAAAAACAGGCATGCTTGGTCATCACGGGTGGGAGTGGAAATTAGTGCAAACATTTTAGGGGTAATTTGGGGGATACTTGTCAAAATTCTAAATGCATATACTATCTGACCAAGCAATTCCATTTCCAGGGGTTTGTCTACCAGAATGCTTGCTTAAGTGTATAGATATGAATGTATAAGGATGTTAATTGCAGCAGTATTTGTAATAATAAAAAATTGGAAATAATCCAAATTTCCATCAATAGGGGATTGGATAAATAAATAATATTACATCAATATATACAGGACTTTTAAAAAAGGAGATAGCCCTTTATTTACTGACATGCAAAGGTATCCAATTTAAATTATTTAGTGATGAAAGCCAAATTGTAGAACAGTTTACATAGTATGATTCCATAAGCTAGATAGAAGAGGTATATACTTAGGAGAAAGACAAGGATATACTGCGAATTTAACAGTGGCTGCCTCTGGGGAGTGGGAATGGAGATAGGAGAGGAAAACACCTTTTTTAATCTCGTATATTTACTCCTGTATTTAAAAAAATTATTTATAACAAATATATATTGCCTTTTAAAAAAATTTCTTTTTTGAGGAAGATTAGCCCTGAGCTAACATCCACTGCCAATCTTCCTCTTTTTTTTCCTGAGGAAGATTGGTCCTAAGCTAACATCCATGCCCATCTTCTTCTACTTTACATGTGGGATGCCTGCCACAGCATGGCTTGATAAGTGGTGCGTGGGTACACACCCGGGATCTGAACCGGTGAACCCCCGGCCACCAAAGCAGATCGTGCGAACTTAACGGCTGTGCCACCAGGCTGGCCCCTGTATTGCCTTTTAAAAACATTTTTAAAGTAAAAATAATAACTAATTGCTACTTTTTCAAGTCCTAGGCTGAGGATTTACCTATTCTTGGGTCTTAGAAGACTTTAATGATTTTAAGTACTTCCTTCTGAGGTTATTTAAATGATGGAAAGAATGAAACTGAGCAAAATACCAGAAATTTCAAAATTTGAGCTGCCTGCTCCACACTCCAGTAATAAATAG
The DNA here is from genome assembly GCF_037783145.1 of Equus przewalskii. Lineage (NCBI taxonomy): Eukaryota > Metazoa > Chordata > Mammalia > Perissodactyla > Equidae > Equus > Equus przewalskii. Next base: position 71,886,667 of record NC_091847.1, on the reverse strand, counting down.
TTTCTGGTGTCAGGTGTTATCGACTTCATAGCCCTGTGTTGGATTCTTCTTTACAGTAGTTTAGAGACTTTTGAATTAGACCGTCCTTAGAATACTCAAGGCTCCAGCGGATGCTCAGCCACATGGCGGGTCAGACTCCGTGCAGTTGAATTTATTTTCATTCATCCTCAGCCTTCCCAGAGCAGACCCCTCAGTAACCGTTTCTGATTGGTCTGGTGTCTGACTTTTGTTTGTTTGTTTGTTTGTTTTTGTTTTGTTGCCCTTAGAAGTTGCCACATGTTCTTCCTGACAACACAATTTCTCAATATTTTAGGTTTGAATTCTTTTTGTGACCACGTTTCCCACTTTGCTTTGGATCTTCTAGAGACAACCATACCAAGCCGTTTGCAATTCCTACTTTCAACCCAGTACCACACCCAGCTCTAGACAACCTCAAGGTCCCTTTTATTCATATCTACTGTCAAATAATTAAAGCACTCTACACCAACATCTGCCCATATCAGCCTGTACTTTGGGAAGGCTAAAGAATGGACCAAAGTTCACTGACAAGCTATGTGCTTTTTTCCCATAGCTCTGGGCAAAGTCTTCAAGTGGTTGCATTTTATATGCTACATTGCTGGCCGAGCTTTTGAAGTATGCTACATAATGCAGCAGGCCATTTCAGTTGGGGTTCAGACACACCTAATGCGAACACAGCCACCAACACCTAGTAAATGTTTGCTCTCATTGGCAGGCCTGGTGCTTTAGTTTGGTAACCGGGGTGAGGAAAGAAGAGAGGGATGATGAGGATGGTGGAGATGAGCACGTGACACTGAGCCTCTTGGACTGGTTTTGAGCCCCTAGAGCTACAGAAAACTTTTTTTCATGAAGCAGCCCTGCTTTGGGGCCCAGATGTCAAACAGTGAAACAGAATTGAGAAGGGCCATTTTCTCTGGCTCCTCGTGGAATCCAGCATTCTTCTAACACATAAGGTCGGAGGCTTTGGGGACATTGGGAGACAGAATTCTTAGCACCTTCGTGATCAAGTGTTTCACGGTGGACTTCCTCAGCAGAGGCAGTGGTAAAAATTTCTTCCAGCTGCTTGTTAGCAATGAATGTTGACGAATGTGAACTAGAGCAAATCAGGAAAAATACCATGGCCCCCAAGACAGCCAGGACAGAAACGTCTGTAAGATTCTACTGTGTCCCCTCACACACGGTGTACATATTAAGTGAATGAATGAATGATGCCGTATAGTGATGAAAACTGAGCAATTGGTTTGTGAATGTGGGGAAGGCAATTGATTGGGGACTCCCAGAAATAACCAGGATCATTTTGGAAAAAAATAGCTCCTGTTTAAAGAGGATGGAAGTTAGATCCACTGTAACTTAAGCATAGCTATGCTGTGACCACATTTGTATCTACAGGCTGGTAAAGACAGGTGAAAATTGGGTTAGGAATATTTTCTAAACCACAATTGCTAAAATAACTTTTATTAAATATATGATCTCCAGGCTTTTTGGTTTTTTTAGGAATAACTTTATTTCTAAAATTGGGCAGTATCCATGGTAGTGGTCTTGATTAGATGTTTCTACGGGCAATAGAATCTGTGATTCCAGGCTGCAATTATCCTGCTTTCAAACAAGCAGACACGCGTAGGAGACAGAAGTTGTGTGGATACAATGTAGCTTACTGAATGTTTTTGTCCTCTCTGGATTTGTTGAAACTGAAGCCAAATGTGGGACTACGTGTGACTATGGGTGCTTAGATAAAAAGACTTGGGATAGTTATCAGTCTGTTAAAATGTAACTAACAAGCTCCCTTCTAGTTCTTAGACCTGAATTATCACAGAAGTTTCTGTTTGCATTTTAGAATTTATTTCTAGACCATGTCTTGGCTAAGGGGGAAAAGGAAGGACAGGAAGGTAGATTCTGTTTGGCTTTTAAGGTTACGCAGTCAATTTGGCAGCTAAGCTTATATAACCTTTAACTTCTCCTAATTAGAAGTTTTCAAAGTACCTGGCTCTCCCCAGGATACCAATTTGCTAGAGAATCTGCTTGCAGCCTCCTTGTGAGAAGTCAATTTGAAGCCTTAACCAACAAAAATGACAAAAGCATCAGCTCCACGAGACAAGTTATCCTCCACTGTTTGCCCAGCTCGTTGTGAGGTTGGGTTTTCACCTGACTTACCCTCATTCATCTTAATTAATGTGTACCCTATTCGATCACATCCATTCTCCTACATACAGGTCAAACTTTCATAAACCTTCAGAGGGAAGCCAGTCATAGAGGAGATGTTTTTTCTTCTCAGTGGTGTCAGAAGGTGACTCTTTTTAACATTAATTTCCAGATAAAGGTTTTAAAAATAGTTAAACTTTCTTATTCTTTTAGTATCTGATGATCACCCTTGGATTAAATTCAAGTTAACATTAAATTGAATATTGGCTGCGATAAACTAATCATGTATGCTTTAAACAATAAAAAGGAAAGCAAAGGGAAATTTCAGCTCATATTAAAAAGTTTGGAAGCTCAATTTATTTTCGTATAGAATTTCAGGATAATATGCTGGAGAGTGAATATGCTCTAGATTTTACAACTTTATGTGCTTGTCTCCATCCTGTGTAACTTTATCCTCTTCTGTAGCTTTAATTACTATGTACAGCCTGTCTGAAACTGCATTCAGTAGCTTTCCTTCCAAATCCGTTTGTCTTCCTTTATTCCCAATATTAGTGACAGGCACCATCAGCCATTCAGTGCCCTAAGTGAGATATCTAGCAATCATGCTACAGTAATCTTTAAAAAAAAAAAGCTTTAATGAGATATAGCTCACATAACATAAAATTCATCTATTTAAAGTGCATAATTCAGTGCTGTTTAGATTATTCACAGAATAAGTGAGATTGGTCTATAATTTCCTTTTTATGGTCAGATTTGGTGTTAATATTATAATCATTTCTTAAAGGATTTAGCATCTTCATACCCTACGGTGGTTCCAAAATGCAAAATCTGTGGAAGAGTATCACCAGGAGTGGGTGTGGGAGGGGAGGGCCTTCAATTTTTTTTTTTCTGGGCCCACACACTAGAGAACTGGGGTAGAGCTGAGGACTCTGCATTAAAGAAAAAAAAAAGGTAGGGGAATTCTATCAAACCATAGAAGATGAGATCATCCCAATGCTACGTAACCTTGTCCAGAGCACCAGGAAAGAAAGAAAACCAATCCCACATGTGAGATGTAAAAAATCTTAAATATTAGGAGAAAACCAACAGCATATTTTAAAAATAATATATATTTACAAAGTATATTCCAAGAATACAAGAGTGGTTCCATAATAGGACATCAATTAATATGATTCATCATGGTAATAAAGCTAAGGAGAAAAATCAGATTATTGCCTTCATAAATGCCAGAAAGGCATTTGATAAAACTCAACATCCATTCATGTTAAAAATACTCAACTAAATAGGAATTGAGGGGTGCTTCAGCCCATAGGCCAGCTTCTTACTTCATGGGAAAACATTACTAAAAGTGGGAAGAAGACAAAGATGACCACCACATCCAGTATATTTGACATTGGAAACAGAAGCATTAGCCAATGCAATTAGACATGAGGAATCATTTAATTGCACAAGAGTTGGAAGGAAGACAAAAAACTCTCTCTCTTTGCAAATAATGTGATTATATATCTGGAAAACAAAAAATAAATGGAAAAATTAGTAGAAATTATAAGATTATTTAGTAAAGAAGCAGGATATAAAATTAATATAAAGAAGTCAATGTCCTCATATAAACAAACAATAAGCAGATAGAAGAAATAATGGAAGAGCGGACCCTATTTAGAAGAGCAAAAATATAATACTGGGGCATAAACTTAATAAGAAATGCATAAAATCTATATAAGAAAAACTATGAAATATTACTGATGACACAAAAATAGATTTAAAAAGATAAAAAGATATATTAATTTTTGAACAGGAAGATTTACATCATAAAGATGTAAACTCTCCCTAAATCAATTTATAAGTTTAATAAAATTACCATCAGATTTTTTTTTCCTGAATCTAGATGAGTTGATTACAAAGTTTATCCAAAAGTCCTAACAAAAAGAATAGTCAGAAAAGCTCTAAGAAAAGAACTGAGGGTGGGGAAATTCCCACGAAATATTAAAACATATTGTAAATCTGCATAATTGAAACAATGTTGTATTGGTACATGATGAGTCTATCTAGAAAGACCATGGGAAGGGGAAGCAAATCCAGAAATGGATGCAAGTAAAGATAGAAACTTAGTAAATGACACAAATTGCGTCTCAAATCAATGCAATATGTAGATCTTATTCGGATCCTAATCCAAACGAATAAAAGTAAAAGACATTTTTTGAGATAATGGAGAAAACTGCACACAGAATGAATATTACATGATATTAAGGAAGTGTTAATTTTGCTTTGTATGATAATGGTATTGTGGATGTATTAAAAATATTTATCTGTGAAGGATATAAATGGGTTTATTAGTGAAATAGTATTCAGTCAGGGTTTGTTTAAAACTTCAGCACAAAAGGGGAGCCTAGAGCGTAAAATTAAGAAAGGAAAATGTTACTAAAATTGTTGTAGCTGGATGATTAGAATATAGAAGTACACTATATTATTTTCTCCACATTTGTATGGGTTTGGAAAACTCTGTAAAGCAATATTTTTAAAATACCAAGTTCCATAACTGACAAGTGACTTTTATGTATTACATGTGTGTGTGCACAACACTAGGAAAAAAAAATACCAGACTCCTGAGGATATGACAGAGCTTTTTCTGATTTTACAAACCTCAACTAAATTTTAAAGAAACGTATTGCTGAGATATTTTTGTAGTATATTCTATCAGGGGAAAAGCATTCCACGGGTGAGTAAGATTAAGTGATGAGGTGTGGAGGTGGAGACAGCAACTTTGACATTTCATCTTATAACTTTCTGTTTGAATTATTAACAATAAGTTGCAAAACTTTTTAAAAAACGAGTTTGTAATAGGACTAAGAATAACTAATAATGTTTTTTTTTAAGTTTCCAGGGGATTCTGACGGATGGACTAAAATGCAAGACATTATTAGCATGTAAGTCCTGGATGGTCTGCAGCCTCCAGACTCACCTCCTGCCACATCCCATCTCACATCCTGTCTGCCAGCCCAGCCCCACCTAACTGCAGATTCCTGGCCCGGCAGGTGATCTCTCGGCTTTGTGCATGACACACTCTCTGCGGGGCAAACATGGGAGGGTGTCTCCCTTCACAGGCACACTCACAGAAGCCTCTCCACCATCCTCCTCTCTCCAACCCCCACCCCCAGTGCCAAAGAGAACTGACTACTTTCTTCTTTGTATCACTCTGTGAACCTTGCTCATTTCATGTCTGCTTCATCCAGAGAGACTGTCTTAACTCCTTTCCAAGTGTACTCCTTGCCCTAACGTATCTGGTCAATAAATTGAGCGAGAGAGAAAATGTTTGGCTTAATTACTTGCCAGTCTCTATCTTGATTTCTAGAATAAGAGACTGTATATGTCCCTACTCTGGTTCTCCTAGCCAAAATATTTGTCAAATATCATGATGGTGAGTTAGTTTTAAAACATACTATAAAAGAAATATTCATATATCTTTGAAGTAAAAAATACTTCCTTTTTAAGTCGTATCCATTAAAACTAAGAGGTAGGAAAGGTACCATTCATATATGATTAAACAGATTGTCAACTTTTGCAATTGTCCCTATAAGTTAAAGGCACTTATGTGCACAACAGTTGTTGCCACCTCTGACTCTCTGCTCCAGAAGAAAGCTGCAGCTTGTGTGTCCTGAGAGGTGTGCCCTCCAGTGCCTAGCATGCTATCAGTGCCACTGTAATCCAATTGCCCAATCCCCAGTCAGCAGGTGGTTCCCATGGAGTGTGTTGTTACCCTCCCACAGGGTCCATCACTACCTCATCCACCACCGTAGATAAAAATTTTGTCCCCAGTTCCCCAAGAATTAGCTTGAAAGTTCTAGTATAGAGCCTGGGGGAAAAGAGGAATGGTCTCTGCTGGGATTTTGGAATGGGGTGAAATGGGGGAGAATTAGATACGTTTCTGATAGTCTCGGTTGGAACTTGAAATACAATTTAGCGTAGAAACCATGTGATTAAATGTGTTAGATTTGGGGCCCGCCCGGTGGCGCAGCAGTTAATTCGCACAATCCACTTCAGCAGCCTGGGGGTTCGTCAGTTCGGATCCCAGGTGCAGACATGGCACCGCTTGGCAAGCCATGCTGTGGTAGGCGTCCCACATATAACGTAGAGGAAGATGGGCATGGATGTGAGCTCAGGACCAGGCTTCCTCAGCAAAAAAGAGGAGGACTGGCAGCAGTTGTTAGCTCAGGGCTAATCAGGAATTTATCATGTAGTTTGAATTCCAAAGGACTTGCAAGCAAATTATGCTCCAAAACTTCATTTGTAGATTGAGGCTTTTGTACTCATCAAATCAAGAGGAAAGGGCAAATGAAATAGAACATGTCTCTGATGATATATAATTAGAAAAATAAGTCTTAAAAGTAATTGCCAGGTTAGGGGAGAGACTTTTCACCATACACACTGTATACCCTTTGCATTTTGTACCACATGCATGTGATAATTATTCCCCCAATAAGATTTATTTTAATTAAAAAGTAACTGCCAAATTACATATTTAAAACATATCTCTAGAGTGCAAGTGAATATATACTGTTTCTTTTAATTCTGGTGTCTTTCTCTGTTCTACTGTGAAACTTGAACCAGATTGATTATGGTGCCACGAACCTCAAGTAATCTACTGTTGCTGTAAAAATAACCATACTATTGTGGGGAAAAATTGACCACTCCAAAATGTGTCTCTTTGGCTTGATTTTATTTATTTATTTATTTTTGCTGAGGAAGATTTGCCTTGAGCTAACATCTGTTGCCAGTCTTCCTCTTTTTGCTTGAGGAAGATTTGCCCTGAACTAACAGCTGTGCCAATTTTCCTCTATTTTGTATGTGGGCGACCGCCACAACACAACTACCGATGAGTCGTGTAGGTCTGCGCCTAGGAACCAAACCCAGGCCACCAAAGTGGAGTGTGCCGAACTTAACCACTAGGCCACAGGCCAGCCCCCTGATTATTTTTAAGAATAAAAGACTCTGAAAGATGGCACCAGCCTGGTGGTACAGTGGTTAAGTTCCCGTGCCCTGCTTTGGTGGCCTGGGGTTCACCGTTTTGGATCCCCAGCTCGGACCTATGCACTGCTTATTAAGCCATGCTGTGGCAGGTGTCCCACATATAAAGTAGAGGAAGATGGACACAGATGTTAGCTCAGGGCCAATCTTCCTAAAAAAAAAACCACTCTGAAAGAAACTTTGACCTTTCCCCTAACTGCCTAAAAGAATTTAAGATAGACGTCCTGTCCCAGGACAGGCCATCACTATAGATAACTCTGGGTATGGTAGGCCAGGATGATCCTTGCCAAACCCATTTTTATCAACATTTTCTCTTGGGTCACATTGTCTGTAAATGGCTCAGCAGACATTTATTTATCAACGTTTGCTTTTCCATCTCCATGTAAATTACCTTCCTCCCCTTTGAAGTCATAAACCACTACCCACAACATCCTCCTTTGTTCTTAGCTGAAGATGATATTTAAGGTGGTGGCTTCAGACATTTTGGCCAGTTCCTCAGTTTTCCTGGGTTTCTCCCATGTATACATGTTGTTAAACTTTCTTTGATTTTCTCCTGTTATTCTGCCTCATGTCAATATAATTCTTAGATAAGCCAGAAGGACCTAGAAGGTAGAGGAATGTGTCTTTCTCCCCTGCATTATTTTGCCTTAACTATAAAATGTCTATCTTTAGCAGGAACATGTATTCCCCACTCCTGGTGTTTTCTTCCAGTGGAAGCAACATTGATTAGCATAATCCTCTCCATCCCTACACTCTACTCTGAGAAAGAGAAGTGACCTATCTGATCATGAATTTAGGAGCAGGAAATGAGCAATCAGAGCCCCACTCTTCCTCCTCTCCTCCTCTTGGGGGCCAGCTGCCCTCAGGAAGTATCCGTGTCTCCAAGCCACAGTGTTACAAAACTAGCCCCTGTAGGCAGCCAGTGGTAGTCCACACCTGAGAGGGTGTGTCAGTTTAATTCTGGAGTTCAGTATTGCTCACAGACGTAAGCCCCATTCTCTAATACTTTATCAGTAATTACTTTATCAGTAATCATGTTATTGTGATTACTTTATCAGTAAATCAGTAAATTGAGGTACAATTAAAAGCTTCCTTAAGAAGCAAGAAACAGGAATTTATCATGTAGTTTGAATTCCAAAGGACTTGCAAGCAAATTATGCTTATATTATGAATTATGAATTATGAATAACATGTCAATCGCCATCTGTCTCACTCCATGCCTATCTCTTCAAACCTCAAGCAAGAAAAGCAGGGTGTTATGCTTTTTGCTACATGGATGAATGGATATTCAGGGATACATGGATATCCTGCCCCTGTGGATATCACCCGCCATGCCTTTCTTCAGTGATGCCCTAAAGAAAATCAGTTGGAAAAACAAAGATACAAGTAAGATGCATTGAAAGCATATTGATAATTTGGAAAAAATATTAAAGTGAGGAAAATCTAATTTCAGACTGAATTTCCTGTGCTTTGTTCCTTTGTTTCTTCCTATTTTCGTCTCCTCCTACTATTTCCTGGCTCTACTTCCACTCTTATTTCCGTATTCAGTTGTTCACTCACTACTCCTTCATTCATCCATGTAGGAAACATTTAATTGACTTCCACCTTCCAAGCACTGAGGACACAGCATTCCGGAACGACTAAAACAGAATCTGGTGGGAGAGATAGACAAACATATTGCCAATTAAAGCATAATCGGATGAGTACAGTAGCAGAGAAGTGCACAAGGAATTGTGGAGGCATCCAGCCAGGGGCAGTCAGAGAAGACGTCGAACCTGAACAGCAGTTTAAAAGATGAGTGGGAAAAATAAGTTCTGTTAAATAATTAAAAAAATTTTTATTGCCACTTTTATCTCCGAGTGAATTTGCACAAAAGACATTTAAAACAAGCAACCCATGCACCATGAGTGTACTTTTCAAATGTGTTGCCTGGCTGTCATGCTGATGGTGGGGAGGCTTTGGCGCACCCTCGGCCCACTTCTGGTTTCAGCCACAGCTGCGGTGGACAGTTCCATGCACGCCTGCGGGATTTACTTCCTGCGCCACTTCATGCACACTTTCTGCCTCTGCACTCCCTTGGAAGCCGTGAGCCTAGTCCAAGTGCAGGTTCACCCCAGAAGGGTTGGGGAGTTAACACCCCCAGGAGCAACTCTCAACCCATGGGGACAGCAGCTGGTGAGTAAATGCACAGTCTCCTCTTCTTCAGGCACCACTTTGGGAGGCATTCTATGTGATTCTCAAAGGTTCTAGTGAAGTTGAGCCCCTACTGCCTACGGCAAAGACCTCAATAGCACACAATTTATTGGCTTTTCCTCCTTCCCTGTATCAGCCTCTCTGCTTCTGTCTCACAATCCTGCTTCCTGTTATCAGCCCTGGAATAAACTATCTGCTCCCAAGTCCGCATCCCAGGTTCTGTTTTCAAGGGAACCCAAACAAAGATATTAGTCATTCAGAAATAAAGAGCAGTGAGCCCCCCCCCCGCCCCTGTTCATGGAATGTGACTTCTATTACAGAACTGAGCTCTTATCTCAATCACGTCAGCTAAAGGATCTCGATAATTTACAATCTCTGTTGTTCTTTTACTTTGACAAGATCTCCTACTGTGAAGTATTTCATCTCTACAGAAGAGTGCATGCAGTGTGAATGTACAGCTTAAAGAAGAAGAATAAAATGAACACTCATGCACCCACCACCCCGCTTAGGAAATAGAGCATAACCAGTGCCTTAGAAGCCCCTTATGTGCCCGCACTCTTCTTCCACCCTTACAGAGGGAACCCCATCCAGAATTTCGTATTGCTTGTTCTCTTACTTTTCATCTTAATATTAGCATATTTACATCATTTAGTTTTCTACCTTTAATTAATTAATTAATTAATTTTATTGAGGAAAATTAGCCCTGAGCTAACATCTGCCACCAATCCTCCTCTTTTTGCTCAGGAAGATTGGCCCAGAGCTAACATCCATGCCCATCTTCTTCTACTTTATATGTGGGACGCCTGCCACAGCATGGCTTGATGAGCAGTACATAGGTCTGCACCCGGGATCTGAACCCATGAACTCTGGGATGCTGAAGTGGAGGGTGTGAACTTAACCACTACGCCACCAGGCCAGCCCGTGTTCTGCATTTTATATAAATTATTTTATATTCTTATTTGACTTGCTTTATTTTCCCTCAACATTGTTTTTCAGATTTCTCTATGGTGATACATTTAAGGGTAGTCCATTCATTTTCACTGTGTTATAGTATTCCACTGTATAAATATACCATACTCTATGTAACCAATTTAGTGCTGATGGACAATTAGGTTGTTTCTATTTTTTTGCAGTTACAATGTTACTGTGAACATTCTTGTACATCTCATACTGTACATGTGCCAGAGCTTCCACTCTCTAGGAGTGGAAATGCTGGGTTATGGTATGTGCATGATCAGCTTTTTTATATACTGCCAAGTCCTTGTCCAGTTTACATTCCCACTGGACCAGTATGAGAGTTTCCATTGTTCCACATCATTTCCAATATTTGGTATCGTCTGAGTTCTTGATTTTTGTCACTATGGTAGAAGTTTAGTGGTATTTCATTGTGATTTTACCTTACATTTCCCAGATTACTAAAAACTTGAGTATTTTTAGATATATTTGCATTCCATTTGTGTTCTCACTTCTTATGATATTACCTTTTTATCCATGAGCATCATATATTATCATTCCATTTTTATTTAGATGTTATTTAAGGTTGTTCAATAAAATTTCTTAATTTTCCCGTAAAGGACTTGCACATCTGTTATGAAGGTTTATTCCTAGGTATTTTGTCTTGTTGCTATTGTAAATGGTACTTTTAAAATTAATTTTTCTAACTTGTTTCTGCTATTTAGAAATGCAACCTACTTTTATATGTTGATTTTTTTAATCCAGCACCTTATTAAATATATTAAGTCCAATAGTTTATCTAGAAATCTTTTGAGTTATTCCATATAGGAAATTATATTATCTGCAAATGAGAGTTTTGTTTTTTCCTTTTTGATTCTTATGCCATTTATTTCTTTTTCTTATCCTACCACACTAGCTAGGATCAGTGGTTCAATGTCGGATAGTCATGATAGTGAATATCCTCGTCATAAAATAGAGAATATAATAAAAGTTCTGGTAGTGGATATGCTTGTATTGTTCCTGATCTTACAGGGAAGGCTTTCAAAATTTTGGCATTAAAGATAGCATGTGTATGTATCTGTAAACAATATGTCATTATACATATAACGATGTTAAAGCAATCTTTTGTTTCTGAAAAAAACCTAATAACATATTTTTTATACATTGATAGGGCTTTTTTTAATTGTCGTTTAGGATTTTTGCATCTATGTGCATGGATGAGATTGATCTGTAATTTTTCCTTTTCTGGACTAGATTTCATATCACAGTATTTTAATATCATAAAATGAACTGAGGGGCCTTTATTTCTATTCTACCGAAGCATTTGTGAAAGGATTGAAATTATTCTTTTTAAGTCATCTTTATCATTATTGATTTTTTTTCTGCTTTATCTATCAATTATTGAGATAATTGTGATACTCTTCCACTAAGGTTGGATTTTTTTCTCTAAATTGTTGAGTTTAGCGTGTTCTACATATATAGTGAGTATTGAACATGTGGCTTTATTCTTAGCTTACTACATTGTGTTTTTTATTTATCCTGTTTGAACATTTGCTAAAATATGCCTGTAAAAGTTTTCTGGGCATAATGCTTTTCATTTTGGAGCAGTTTTTAAATTCTGCTTTCATTTCTTTAAAGGATATGAAACAATTTATCCTTCCTCCTTTCTTTTTGAGTCAATTTTGTAAGTTATATTTTTCTAGGAATTCACTTATGTCATATAAGTTTTCAAATTTATTGTATGAAGTTGTCCATATGACAAAACTAATAAATATTTCTTGAGTATTATGTACTGCATTATGTACTGTCCATTTGTGGTCTAGATTCTATTTTTCTTTTTTAATGTTTTTTAACAGCTCTTTTGAGATATAGTTGACAGACCATAAACTGTATTAAAGTATACAATTTGATAAGTTTTGACCTATGTAAACATCCATGAAACTATCACCACAATCAAGATAGTGAACATATCTATCACCCCCAAAAGTTTTCTCATCTCCCTTTGGAATCCTTTCTGAGTACTCATCCAGTGCCCGCAAATTCTGAGATTTTCCAAACTGGCTAGTGGTAGCAGGCATACTCTTGGCCCTTTGTGAACTCCTGGCATCCTTCCCTTAAAATGCTTTCAGATGTTCTTTTCTCAGGCCTCAGGTAGTTTCCTCACACTCGTGCAGCTGTCCCGGGTTCTCTCTCTGGGCAGCCTTCTCAAGTCAGGTACTCTGTCCTGCAAACTTCAGCTTCTTTGCTTTCTCTGGACTCTCAGCTCTGCCTTCTCTGAGAAGCAACTCAGCAACTTGCAGAAGCTGCTGGGCTCCACCTTGATTCTCTCTCCCTCCCTGTGCCATGGCCCAGAAATTCTCAAGACACTAAGTTCAATCATAGGGTTCTGCTCATTTGTTTTCCATCTCTTAGGGATCATTGTTTGTTCCCTGATATCCAATGAAAGTTGTTGTTTCATATATTTTGTCTGGCTTTTCAGTTGTTTTAGGCAGGGTGATAAATGTGGTGCCTGTTACTCCACCTTGGCTAGAAGTAGATCATAATATCCTTTTATCTTTTTAATGTCTACTGCATCTCGTCTCCTTTTTCAACTCTTTTATTCCTCCTTTTTTTCCCCTTTGATTAAACGTGCCAGAGGTTTTTCTAGTTAGTTATTTTAAGGAACCAACTTTTGTTTGCTGATCTTTCCTTTATATGTGTATTTTCAATTTCATTAATTTCAGTTCTTATTTTTATTTCCTTTTTTTCTGTTTCTTTATTTACTCTCTTTTTCCTAACTTAGATTAAAAATATCAAGTCCCCTTTATTTTCTGGTGTAAGTGTTTAAGGCATTTAAGGCAGTAAGTTTCCCTCTCAGTAACACTTTAGCTGCACCTCATAAGGTTTGTTATGTATTGTTTCATTGTTCAATTCTAAAGAATTTCTAAATTTTACCATGATTTCCTTTGACTCATGAATTTTTAGAAATGTTTTAAAATTTCTATGTGGATTTTTCCTAGTTCTCTCTTTATTATTAATTTCTAACTTAATTGCATTGTAGTCAGCAAAAGTTATCTTTGAGATACAGTTCACAGATGATAAACTGCACATATTTAAATTGTATAACTTGATAGGTTGTAGCATATGCAAACACCCATGACACCATCCCCACAATCAAGATAATTAAGTTATCCATCATTCAAAAGATTCCTCATGTTCCTTAGTAATCTCTCTGATTGGGCTTCAAATAGATTGGGCTGAGTAGTAGAATTTTTTTTCTCATTAAACTTTCCTTTAATGGGTCCCAAAATTCTGTGACAGAATTTGGTCAAGTTGTTTCCATTAAAAAGTACTGATTTTAAAAACTAATACCTAAAACTGCCACACACAAAAACCACAAATGGTCCACAAAAAATTCTCCTTTCCTTCTGAAGGTTTTACAATGCATTGTTATCATTAACTAGTCTTTTAGTATTAAACCTAAATGGCCAATTGAGACAAACAGAGCTAAGACCATTCTTCCACCACTGATTAAGACTGGGGCGGAAGGTACCAGGGATGATATTCACTTAGCCATCTGAGCTTTCTGGACAGACTTGGTGACCATGCCTGCTCTAGCAGCCTGCTTCTTCACTGCTTTGATGTCACCCACAGTAACCATCTGCCTCATGTCATGAAGAGCAAAACAACTCAGAGGAAGATAGTCAGAGAAGCTCTCAACACACATGGGCTTCCCAGGAACCATATCAATGACAGTAGCATCACCAGATTGAGGGAATTTGGGCCCATCTTCCAGCTTCTTCTCAGAACAGTGACCAATCTTCTCCTTCAGCTCAGCAAACTTGCAAGTAATGTGAGCTGTGTGACAATCCACAGCAGCTGCATATAGAACACTGAAGCCAGCTGCTTCCATTGATGGGTCATTTTTGGTGTCACCAGCAATTGGTGAGATTGGTGACATTGGTTCATTGCCACAATGAACATCTTTGACAGACACATTTTGACATTGAAGTCCACATTGTCCCCAGGAAGAGCTTCGCTCGAAGCTTCATGGTGCATTTCAACAGACTTTACTTCAGGTGTAACACTGACGGAGCAAAGGTGACCACCGTGCTGGGTTTGAGAACACCAGACTCTGAATACTTCCCCTAGTCAAGGATTGGTATCATACAGATGACTTTCAGGATAATGTCTGCAGGTAACAGGAAATCTAACTTAAAATAGGTCAAACAATAGGGAAACTTTACTATCTTACTCAACAAAATCCTGAGGAATGGTGCCTCTAGGGTTACTGAATTCAGCAGCTCAGTGACATCACCAAAGCTCTCAGGATTTTTATATCCTTCTATCCTTCCATCTTTTAGGCTAGCTCCCTTCTTAGTTACAAGATGGCTGCCCCTTATCCCGCTTCAGATGCAGATGTAAGCCCACCAAAGAAAGAACTCACCTCCTTCCTGTGTGCCCCTTTTTAGAGCAAGGAAAGCTTTCCCGTATGTCCCCAGCAGACGTCCTCTTATTTTGTCATAGCCAGAATTGTGTCACAAGCCCTTGTCACATGCCAATCTAGGATAAGAAATACTACCCTGTCCCCCCCTTCACAGAGCTGGAACTGGGACTGGCCTCCCTGAGGCATATGGCTAATGTGGAAGAGAAAGGACCGTTCACAAGGAAAGAAGGAAAGGATTACAGGTAGCTACTAAAGATGTCTACTACATGAAGCCATTCAAGAGACACAATAAAAAAAAGAGCCATTAAACAACAACAACAAACTCTAACCCTTAGAGCACATACCCCAATTGTGTGTCCCTGGAGAGTGTGCTTATGTAATAGAACCATATTGGAGCTTATCTTCTTAAGTGGCAGGTGCAGGTGGAAAGGTTTGCATTCCCCTAAGAGGTTATAGCATATAAACTAGCCTTGAAGCCATGACCTTGAGTGTTCCTTTGTGATATATTTAAGAGAAATGATTAACCCAATCATTTATCAGCTACTATAAGTACATCCTCAAACATAAGAGAACTGGAATTGGTCGTTTATTTGTTTCATTGAAATTAAAATTCTTTTCCCAAATTAATAATCTTTATTGAGTTTATAGATAATGAAAAATTGCATTCCATCCTATCAGCTAGCTTCAGATTTTCATCACAAATGAGAAGACAAAAACCTTTTGCTTTCCTTGCTACGCTTCTAGCACACTGCTGTGAATATAAGATATTGAATAATATTGCAATCGCAAACTAATTAATTCACTCAGGAAACCTCTGGAGCTATCTTTCTCCCTCTCTAGCAACCACTGGAGGAAATACTCAAGGATTAAACATTTCTATAAAGGCAATATGGGTCCTTATACTTTTGCCTATAAATTACCTGCCAGAGGATGAAGTGGTTTCCATGGTAAGTTGGGAGGATCAGTATGTCAGGTTATTATCTCGGCTTTGTTCCTAATATTCAGATTTCAAAAGGCTATACACAAGACGAGTGAAGAGGTAATGGAAACTGGTACAAAAATAGCAGAGATGGATGGTGGGTTGCCAGAAACAAATGCCTGCTACATTTACCACGTGCCGTGGTACTGTGCTAAATCCTCTACATGCATCAATCATTTAATCTTCCCACAGCACCATTGGGTTGGTGCTACATTATCCTAATTTTACAGATGAAGAAAATAGGGTATAGAAAGGTTAATAAACTTGCCTAAGTGCATACTGCTAGACAGTGACACAGTGCAAGTCTGTCTTTCACACTCTTACCCACTGCATTAAGAGACCAAATGGCGGACAGGGTCTACCTGGATTTAAATATTTCCAATACAGTCCCTTACTACAGTTCTTGATTTGGGGTTTCTTTTTAAGCATTAGAAAAAAAATCCAAACTTACCCAACCAATCACCAATATACTATACCTCTTTAATTCTACAGCTGTGGTTCTCACAGTGTGGTCCCCGAACCATACATATCTGGCATCACCTGGGAACTTGTTAGAAATGTGAATGTTCAGCCCCCAACCGAGACCTACTAACAAAGAATCTCTGGATGAGGACACAACCACCTTGATTTTAATGAGCCTTCCAGGGGATTCTAATGCACACAAAAGTGGAAGGAGCACAGTTCTAGAGAGTTTATGTAGATGTTGTTTAGGCCTCCTTTCTCCTCAGAGGATTACAACAGCTCACAGGTCAAAGGGGCTGAGGTC
The DNA here is from genome assembly GCF_037783145.1 of Equus przewalskii. Lineage (NCBI taxonomy): Eukaryota > Metazoa > Chordata > Mammalia > Perissodactyla > Equidae > Equus > Equus przewalskii. The sequence continues at coordinate 71,870,170 of NC_091847.1, read as the reverse complement.
CATGCTCAGTTTTTCTCACGAGTCCTGTTTTGTTCCACAAAATCTTCTCTGCTGAGCTCTTCTGCGGACAGATTATTGCCCCTTAAAGCGTCACAGTCCTTGTTGCTGCGCTTGCTACCGGGGCTTCACGGACTTCAGTAGAGACCTATGGCTACGTTCTCCTATTTTTCTTCCAATTTCACGTTGCTTTCCACTTTTCATTTATGTTTTCTCCATTTCCCCCTTTTTCTTTCTAGATTTTTCCTGAGCACACTGTCCTAATCTACCCTTTTTTCCTCTTCTGCTGTCTCTCGTAGTAGGATGGGCTATTAATTTCTCCTCAGGAAACTATCATTTTGGCAGAAAAGTACTGGAATATTGGTGGTGCCAAAAGGAAGACACTTCCATTTGTAAGCAATTCCTAAAAATTCCTGAAAATATATTTCTATACTTTCTCTTTCCTGAAAACAAGAATCATCAGATTTCTCACTAAACTGAAAATGCTTTGAGGACAGAATTCATATATAATTCACACCATTACCCATTGCTATGAAAAGTGATAATCCTCCAAGGCAATCACCCCGTTTTTTATTTATTTTTTAATTTTTATTTATTTATTTATTTTGAGGAAGATTAGCCCTGAGCTAATATCTGCTGCCAATCCTCCTCTTTTTGCTGAGGAAGACTGACCCTGAGCTAACATCCATGCCCATCTTCCTCTATTTTTTATACGTGGGACGCCTGCGACAGCGTGGCTTGCCAAGCGGTGCCATGTCGGCACCCGGGATCTGAACCGGCAAATCCCAGGCCGCCAAGAAGCGGAATGTGTGAACTTAACCGCTGCACCAACAGGCTGGGCCCATCACCCCCTTTTTTAAAAATTGTGGTAAAATGCATATAACAAATTTCCCGTCTTAACCATTTTTTAGTGTTTTTCAGTGGCATTAAGTACATTCACATTGTTGTGCAACCATCACTACCATTCACCTCCAGAACTCTTTTGTTTTGCAAAACTAAAACTCTGTAATTAAACAATAAGTCCCCACTCTCCCCTCCCCCACGCCCTGGCACCCACCATTCTACTTTCTGTCTCTATGAACTTGACTACACCAGGCAACCGCTCAGCAGAGAGGACTCATAGAAGTAGAATCATATAGCATTATCTTTTTTGTGACTGATTTATTTCACTTCGCATAATGTCCCAAAGTTCATCTATGTAGTAGCATGTATCAGAACTTCCTTTCTTTTTAAGGCTGAATAATATTACACTGTGTGTGCGTGTCAGTGTATGTGTGCCACATTTTGTTTATCCATTTGTCTGTCGATGGACACTGGGGTTGCTTCTACCTCTTGGCCATTGTGAATAATGCTGCTATGAACATAGGTATACGCATATCTATTTGAGGACCATCACCCACTTGTACACGTCATACCAGTACTATTAATCCATGAGTGCTCCCTATATTTAGGATGGAGAGGCAGATATTAATGAGGAAGGGTAACAGACATGCTCAAAGGAGCATATCCGGGACCTCCAAGACATGCTCACATCTGACCACAGTGGAATGCTCTATAGCAAACTTAACTACAAATGTATTTTCAGTTCCTTTGTTCTTCTCGGTCTGCACCACTAGCAATCATCTTCATTTTATTCCTTAGACTCTGGTTCTCTCCTTTGCTTCTGTTCAGACTTGGAGTCTCTGGTTGTTGTCTTGGTTACTAACTTTGTCCTGCTCCTCACTCTGCTTTTGTTGACTAAACATTGGCAACTAGTCACCTCCTGTTTCTGACCTCAGTCTAGCTCCTGCTGTTTGGATTCTTTTCACTGCTTGACGGGATCCATCTCAGCACCACTTATGAGAAAGGAGGAGCATCCATCATCCTCCATTTGGTGAGGCATCAGGGTAAGTCAGGAGCACTGAGGTAGGACCTGCTGGGCTACACTGAGCAGACCTGCAGGCCAGCACACACCTGGCTGCTAAAGCCCATGGCATGTGACCCACTCCCAAGATGCAGGAAGAGTAACAAGAGGTTGAAAATCAGGCCAACCCCTTCCAGACAGACTCTCTGCTGGCTCTGGCTCTGCTCAAAGTCATGCAGGACCTCTCAGAGGGGAGCTCCTAGAGCCTTTATAAAGTGACTTTTTGAATTGAGGGTTTTGAGAACAGCAGAGCCAGGGACCCTTCTGTGTACCCATCTTGGCATTGGCCTGTGCAGCATCCAGCAAGCGAGCCCAAAATCTTCCCATGTGTTTCCTTTCTTGGGGGCTTCGGCACCAGGCAACTGCTCAGCAGAGAGGACTTAAGAAGCACACCCGCAGCTGGAGGTTTGCAGTAGGCCTTGCAGTAGCAGAAGGGAAAAGGGTCACACAGCTTTAGGAAGAGCCACTAAACAGAAAAACACAAACATGCTGGACAGCTGCCTCGAACCATAGGTAGGACAGAGGTCCACAATCAACCGGCCACGGAAACTCTTGACTGAAATGTGCTTCCCTCGGAGGGGACTCCCTGGTCCCTAAAAAACTAACAGAGAGTGAATCTTTCTGCTGCCTGTAAGTAAAGTGTACTCATCTCTCCTTTAAGGACTTCCCACCTTTTTTAATTGTCAGTATTTCTGACAATGTTTGACAGAATGTCAATTTGGTGCCATACATCATGTTAGCCTCTTTGACAGATAGAAAGCTGATGGTCCTTGTGTTCAATGAACTGTTAGTCTTTCCTTTTTCTTTTCCTTTTGGTACCAGGAAAGTCTTTTTACTCTATTGGGGCAAGTACTAGTTTTTCTAAATAGCTGATTGCTATGAAGCTCAGAGTAACACTAGCTAGTTTTTCTGAGTGCTTATTACCTATCAGGCGCTTTACACAGATATTTGTATTCCCAGCAATCCCCAGGGTAGAAATATTCTTTCTATCTTGCAAATGAGGAAACTGAGGCTCAAAGAAATGAAATAACTTCTCAAATCATAGAAATAATGAATCAGGGTTAAAAATTGACCCAAGACTCCTTACATCATGCTATTAGTTGAGAAAAGTTCATTTTGGAGTTTGAACTCTTGGGAGCTCCCTCTGTTTCAGAATTAAAAAGTTAACTAATGAATGAAAACAAGATACCCACAACAGTTCTTCCTAGAAATGTCCACTGGCTTCCACCATCATTCCCTTTTTGCTGAGATTGTGTCTCAAACAGGCATTTGTCCCTTAAGTACAACTGAAACCTTCTGCTAACCCTGTTTTTAGCATAAAATTTTTTTACACCTGATTCTTTTCCTCAGTGGCCTAGCTCCAGGACCAGGGAAAGCACAGGTTAAGAATTTTTTAAATGAGACACATAAGAAAGGCAGCTGAGTACTTTGGGCAGGCTTAGCTTTCTGATATCGCTTTCTAATTGTCCTAACATATGAGTGACCATTACTTTGGTCCCTAGCCCTCTAAGAGGAAACTTAAGATTCTTAAAAATTAATAGTATTTATTATGCCTTAATGTTCCTTAGAGAGATTTCCTATATCCATATATGTTTGAATATGCTTCATAAAATATATTAGGTAGTTATTTAAAATGGATCCATTAATAAAATTAGTCATAATACTACATCAAGCAATGTCACAATATTTCATATATATGCACAGTGATACTAAATAGACAGAACTCTGGTTAAATTGATGCGCATTTAGCTAAAGTTTGAATTATACTTAAAGCCTAGGTTTGTCTGCTATCTCACCATTAGTCGTATTTCTTGACCAATGTCTAACAAGTTTGAAAAATCAGAAAATCCATGTTGGCTAATGTTATCATTCACTATAAAATATTGAATCTGGAATATTGAATTAAAGATCCTTGAGTCCAGGGATCAGCAAACTTTGGCCCACAGGCCAAATCTGACCCAGTATCTGTTTTTGTAAATAAAGTTTTATTAGAACACAACCACACTTGTTTACCTATTGTCTATAGCTCCTTTCACATTACAACAGCAGAGTTGAGTAGTTGTGACAGAGACCTTATGGCCCATCATGCTGAAAATTTTTATCTGGCTCTTTACAGAGAGTTTGTTGATTTCTGATTTGGTCCAACTTCCTCAATATATAGATAAGGACACATTTCCAGATCCTTTGCTAATATTTTCAAAGGTCTTATCAAGTTCCACACTTTGCTTACATATAAAAATATGTACATTAGCCAAAACTCACCATCTTTTCCTATGTGCCTTACTGTTCTCAAGACAAGTACATATTTGTTTTACATGTTGGTATTCTTTTTTAATATAAAGTCTTTTATGTTAGCTAAGCTAATTTTCTGAATTAATATTTTACTCTTCAAGTCTTTTTCATAAACTTTTTCAAATATTAAGAGTTGTTTTACAACAGTCTGTCTTGGCTATTAGTGTTTATAACTAAAATGTGTTTGAACATCACAAATTTTGCATTTCATAGTAAAAGGCCCAAATGTAGCTAAAACCTTTAATTAAAATATGGAGTATTACTTAAATAAATAAAAAACATTTATTCAAAAACATTCATGGAATACCTCCAGTTACAAGGTCCTGTACTTGGTTTAGGTATTAAAAATGACCAAGACCCTCTTAGAGCCCATGCCTTTGAAAAGCTGGAATCCTTTGGGGGGAAATAGACATATAAGCAGAAAACTGATATAAGGCATACTCCAAATAATGATTACATTAATCATTCTTTCCATTAGTGTTATTATCTGAATTTCATTATTCATTATCTGAAAATATTGATATGCCATCTAAAGCCTCTTAAAGTGTACTTCTATTAAAGCAAGTTTCTATTATCCACTTCATCCCAAAGAGAATCCTCTGGTTTCAATTAAATTTTTAAAATAGAGGAATACAGGGGCCGGCCTTGTGGCCGAGTGGTTAAGTTCACGCGCTCCACTTCAGCAGCCCAGGGTTTCCAATGGTTCGGATCCTGGGCGCAGCCATGGCACCGCTTGCCAGGTCATGCTGAGGTGGCATCCCACATAGCACAACCAGAGGCACTCACAACTAGAGTATACAACTATGTACTGGGGGGCTTTGGGGAGAAGAAGAAGGAAGACAAAGTAGAGGAATACTGCTTTTTTTCTCCCACTTTATTAAATGTCATTGACACATAACAATGTGTAAGTTTAAGGTGTAAAATGCTGATTTGAGAGGAATACTGCCTTTACAAAATACATAGCACCTCTAGGTAATATTATAATGCTAAACCGAATTTGTTATCTACAGCTGTTATTTTTCAGGATTGTGATTTTATCCATGGTAAATACAAATCTGTGAAACAAAGAACAATGTTAGACTGGTATTTTGCTCTATTGAATGGAAATCCAATTATTTTCCTGTTGACTCCTATCATTTTTTTCATTGTCCTATCCCTCTTTCTTATTCCTTTAAATAAACATTTCATTCTAGAAGTCTTTATCCTTTTCTTATAAATTTCCATTACGTTCTCATATTATTCCAAAGAAATGTTAAATCTGAGATTCAATAATTTAAACATTTGACAGTTTTGAGGTTAAAACATATTAGGTTATTCAGCAAATGTACATAGTGCTTATACGTATTCAAAAGGTATTCTCCATCCTTGTGAATGAGTTTAACTCTCTCTACAAGAAAACCAACATACAACCCAAGAGATTAAATTTTTTGCCTGGTTTTAATAGTGAGAGAAAGCACAAACAGAATTAAAAATCTAGATTGCAAGGCTGAGGTTATGTCGGCTTTCATTTTGCAGGAATGGAGACTGAACTGGTGAAAAAAGGGTAATCAGGTTGAAAATCCTTATTTTGTTTTTGATGATCTATTCTCTGTTTCCTTGGAAACAGAGCTGGCAGCCACAGAGTTGCTGGCATTATGTTTTCTTTTCTTTTTAAGCTTTGAAGCATCAAAGAAAAGGTGAGCTTTTATGATTGTAATCTGTAGAATCTGACTTATTTTCAAATAAATTAAAAACAAATATATATTGAATGCCTATCACATATAAGATACCAGGATGTAAAACTAACAAGCTTGAGAACGAGCTTTAAACCAACTGAGTGGAATAAATTTTAGTTTCTCAGAGCCAATCTATTAGAGATTTGTAGAGGTTTTTTTTAAGAAAAAGAGAAATTAAAGCTTATTTAAAAACATATAGTGTGAGGGTAGCACATTGAGACCAGCATAGTTCAGTGAAATTAATTTTAGAAAACAAATAGATTCCTACACCAGACAGCATGATTCCTTGTTCCCCTGCACAAAAACTAGGTAATAGGAGGGCGGTTACTCTGTATTGAGAAGACACTCTTTGTCTCCAGTAAATGAAATAAACAAACAAAAACTAAAGGGAGCTTAAACAAACCTAGAAGGTTTTCTGAAAAACTGATATATTAATAAATTTACTAAATATTTCGGTTGTGAGGTGATTGCCAAATGACTATAAAATGGTCTTTTCCTTTATGAAAGGCTGCATTAATCTAAGTTTAAAAAGCCATATCTTTAGGAACGCTGCTGAGATGAGAAGGCAAGAGCTACAGGTGATAGCTGCAAGGAGGACGTCTCTTTTTTTAAATTAATAAGATCTAAGCATATTTATGTCCTTCGGGGGACGGAGGATAGAATGGGAGAGATTGACAGAGACTTGAACTTGACAGAACTAATTTTCTGAAGAGAAGGGAGGGGATGGGAACTAAAACACAACTAGAGGGATTTGCTTTTGACATCCTCTAAGGACAGCAAAGTACGCTAATAATGCTTACTATGTGCCAGGCATTGTTCCAAGCATTTTAGATATATTAACGGAATTAGGACTGGATGGAAATGATGAACCTGGGAATGAAGAGTTGAAGGAATGTGCACCCCAAAATCAAAATTCTGTGAATATGAAGATCAAGTTATGTACTAATAATCTGCTAAAAGAGAAAGAAGAGATAGTGTAGGGAGCTTAAAAAGAGGTGATTTGAAGAATAGGAGAGAAAGTTGACCAGAAACATGTAGAAGTATTTCTGAACAGTATTCAAATGATTGTGTCATTTTCTCCAGCCGTGTGCAGATCCACTACTGTCAGAGCTCAGAGCCCAGACTATACTGACCCAAGGTTGGAAATTTGGAAGCACAGTGGGAATGAAAGACAAGAGTTCAGGAAGTTGACAGGCCTGGCAGAGGGTGGTTAAGTGATGCTCAGGAGGGTTAGGTTAGATATGAAAGGAAGTGAACCCAGGAGGCAGATAACGATGGACAGGAAAAAAGAAAGTTAAAAAAGTAGGAACAGCAAGATTGCGAACATAGAGAGTCCATTGTCTTCTATCCCACTCCTTTCTGAGCAGACAATCAAGGCAGCAGGCTGCCACAATTCATGAAAGCCACCAGAAGAGTAAGCTGCGTCATCTTCAAATTCACGATTTTCTCCAAGTAACAGAGTCCTCAGGCAGGACAGATCCTTGCTACCCAAAGTGTAGTCCACTGACCAGCATCACCAGCATCTCCTAGGAGTTTGTTAGAAATGCAGAATCTTTGGTCCCACTCCAGGACTACTGAATCAGAATCTGCTTTTTTAACAGAATCTCCAAGCAATTCATATGCATATTAAGTTTAAGCAGCACTGGGATAGATACATGAGAAAGTGTAGATTCACTCTTGGTTTATTTGTGGTTGTCATGATATGCTAGGAGAAACAAGGAGCAGACATTCTGTCTGTGATGTTCTCCAGTGCCCAGACTCAATGTATACCCTCTTTTATGTATAACTTAAATCCTTTCCCAAGTGATTTGTCATCCTTGGCACTAACTCCTCCATCATTCCACCCCACACCCCAGATGTTCTCACATCTGAACATCAGGGTATTGCACAAAATAAACTATAAGCTTCCTCTCAGCTTTAAAATTCTTTGATTTTTATGTGTCATAACCAAACTTCCTCTGCACAGAAGAAAAATACCAGAAAATCAGCCCAAGTGAAATGCAATTTAGTCAGTGCCAAAAATAATTCTAAGAAGACTTCTGTAGTTAGCCACACACACCATCTGCTCTTGGGTTAGCTTTAAAGATAAGGTGTCTTTCTTCTCCTAACCCTCCAGTGTTTTGAACGGCTATACGTGATAATGGTTTTTGAGCTGCTTTTTACCCCCTCCTTTGTGCAAAACCGAACTGAAATTCTTCAAAATTAATTAAGTCACTTGAGAGTCTGAGTGGCAGCTTGAGCGAAACTGCCTCCTTGCGTTAAGGTGGCATCAAGTCCCCAAGAGGTGTAGGTTCTGGGGAGCAAGAGGCAAGTCAGAGTCAAACCGATCACCCACAAACCTGTTGGGGGAGTCAGTGTTAGTGGAAATTTGGGGAGCGTTTTTTAAGGACTAACGATGCTTTTTGTGATTCAGACTTTCATCGTATACTAAGAACAGAAGCTTGTCGACCTGCTGGTGGTTTTTTATGAGCCGGTGCTTGTAAGCGCTGTTACCTACTGGGCCAACGTCGGCAGTCAAAAAAAGGCGGGGTACAAGCCATTTGTTCTCTTCTCGAGATAACTGGTCCAGAGAGCTGGGACTGTGCTCTCTCACCGCTGGGAGAAGCGAAATAGCGGAGGCCTGAGGCGGTTCAAAATTGCACAGGAAGGGTTTTTAAACTGCGCAGGGAGAGGTGTTTGCGACGTGACAGCTGACGTCCCCCTCCCCTCGCCCGATCAGCTCACCATCATTAATCGCCTCTCCAGCTCCTGGTTCACCCACCCGACGCCCACCGGCCCTTCCCCCTCCGGCCTCCAGGGCTCCCGCGCTCCGCCCATCCCTCTCGAGTCCCCCCGTCTCTTTCCTCTTTCTCTCCGGCCTGCCTCTCAAGCCCTCCCCTCCCTTTTCCTCCTTTTCCCTCTCCTCGCCTCCTCCCTTTTCTTCCCAGCCCGCTCCCTTCTCTCCCTCGTCCCTCAGATTCGCACTCCCGCTCCGAACGCCGCCTCCGCTCTCCCAGCTAGACGCCAAGGCGGGAGGCGCAGCGGGCCGGCTGCGCGCAGGCGCAGTGGCGGCGGGCGCGCGGGCGCGCGGGCGGGCCGGGAGTCGGCGCAGGCGCGCGCGGCTCGGGCTGCGCTCCGCGAGGGCGGCCGGGCGTCCCTCTGCTGGCTCAGTCCGGGCTCCGGGCCCCGCGGCGGCGGCGGCACCATGTTCCTCCACTCGGTCAACCTCTGGAACCTGGCGTTTTACGCCCTCATGGTCTTCATGGCCACCCTGGGGCTGTGGGACGTCTTCTTCGGCTTCGAGGAGAACAAGTGCAGTATGAGCTACATGTTTGAGTACCCGGAGTATCAGGTGAGGTTCCGCCTTCTCCTCACCTGGGCGCTCGAGACCGGCCCCTCCTGCCCGGCTTTCTGTGGGTTTCCCCGGCCTTGGCTGCCCGCGCCTCTCCGGCCCCCTCATCCCATCCTCACTTCGGCTTTCTCCGCCCCGGAAGAAACTGCTGGCTTTGCAGACCCTGCTGCCCCCGCCCTCCCCCCCCCCCCCACCTGCCCTTTGTGTCTTCCCTTCGTGGTGGGGTGTTTGATAGATGGTTCCTCAGCATCCTCCCCGCCCCCCTCGCAGCTGCTCCCCTGTCCCTCGGCCCTCTTCCCGGCCCCCAATCCCGAGCACAGTCTTTTGACTGGCCGAGCCCAACCCCCTTTACCCACCGGGGACGCAATCTCATCCCCTCTCCCTAGACCCAAATCCCATCTTCCCTGCGTTCCTGCCTAACAGGTGCCCCTGGACCCTGCTTTGCTTCCCACGCGCCTAGATCTTCCCCTCCCACCCAGTGATATGCGCGTCAGCTCCCGCTTTTCTAGAAGGGGACCGAGCTTCTGCAGAGTGTGTATCGGTTAGATAGTTCCCGAGGCTGTGTTAGAGACTCCAGGGGTTTTACCTCTGTGTGGAAGGCTAACCTGATGAGTAATTAAATGGAAAACTGTTGCGGTTCCCTCCCGTACAGATTGCGGATCCTCCTGTTGTGTAGGTTCTGGGTCCGTGCGTGTGCATGCATGCCTGTGTTTATGCATGTCGCCTCTTTCCAGTTGCATACAAAATCTATTTCATGGTCTTACTTTTGTTTTCTCACTGTGTTTGCAATTTAAGAGAGACCTGGCCCTTCTTTCTCTGTCTCTCCGTTTTCCGTTCCATTTTGAGTGTTTTCAGTCACAGTTGCTTCATCGGAGTAGAATCTAGAATTTCATTCATGACCAGCTGTAAAAAAGAGATGGTGACAAATTGCACAACTGTCCAAAGAAATTTCTTCCTAATGATTCTTTTATTTCTAAACGCATATCCTAATTATGGAATACATATTATAATGATAACTCCCTTCCATAAAAAGTGTATGTATTATAATACAAATTGATAAAATGCATTTTTAGTATACTTTTAAAGCTATAGCGGATGTTTTTTTTAAGGTGAAAGATGCAGGTCGTGATTGCTTCTGTGTACAGGTCCTTATGGAGGAGCATGTATTTGATAATGCTGCTATTATTCAGATCTTAAAACTGCTTAAGATTTAGATTACTGAGGTGCATCCTTTCCCATGGACAAAATTCTAGTGTAGATTTCATTTGTTTTGAGATCCTTACCTTGCTTTTGCATCAGTGCTTACAAGGGAGTGGAAACATTTGCTGTCAGATGCTATTGAAGGAGAAGATTTTAACGTGTTATTGTTGTCTGTTAATTTCTAAGGGAATATGCTGGTTTATGTTTATCAGAGGCTGTATATAAATACGTGGGCTTTTAGTTGAGATTTTTTTAAAACTGAAGATAGAGCCCTTATCTCTTTTCGTTTTTCTATGGCTTAATAATTAGGAAACTCCCCATAGATTGAAGTAGGTCACTTTGGTTTTGTATTGCACTGAAGAGTTTGGTTAAAATAAATTTATTTTGGAACAATACAGTACTAATTCCTGCTTATTTTTAGCCACATTATTGAAGCTATTTTAATATTTGCAGTAGTAGAAATTGCTTAGTGTTGGGAACAAAGCATATGGACCTCAACAGATGCATTCCGTGCCTCGTAAAATGACTGGAAAGAAAGAGAAAATTAGTGTAGCTAATGCAAAAGAGCTGTTTGGCTTTTTGTTGTTGTTGAGTAGTTTGTATTCAATTATTTTGGTTCACATTGCCTTTTTGAGGTTTTATACTTCTGTTAATGATTTGTTAGTACAGTAATAATTACAGTGGCGGAGTTTGTGATCCACATTTTTAGTTTTTATTTTTATGATGTAAAAAGCTGTGTCAATTCACTACAGTATTTATACTCTTAGCCCTTTGTCTCTTAGTCCTTTATTTTGCACACTGGGTCCAGTTATTTTACAAATATGGTTAAAATCTGACTATGGAATCATTTTGAAATATAGTAAGAGATTTCTGGATAACTGAGGTCATTCTATTAAGAATCAATGGTTTTTAATGAATAAAAGTGTTCTAAACATATTATGTTGCTTACTTTTAATTATATTTTATAGTAAGCTAATTGTTCACAGGTTGATAGCTAGCCTATGGGATGTCCTAGTCATTGGATTTTCTTCTCTTTCTTGATCCTTTTCTTATTTTTTTACTGCTTATTTGCATATTCTTTATCTGGCCAGCAGAGGAGATGAAAAGGTAGTTGAAACATGCTCAATTTTATTCTCCCATTTAAAAAATAAAAAGTGGGACAGGAATTTGAAACTTTTTGTAAAAATGAGGTTTTGAATTTAAAATTGTTGGATTATCTCTATCATTCTCTCCCTCTGGTTTTCCTAGATTCACTTATTCAGACTTAACTGGGCATCTCAGGAACCTAGCAGGCAAAACACACGTTACGCTTTAAAGCTTCCTGCCTTATTATGAAAGGCAAGCAAGCTTTGATTTGGTAGCAAACAGTTTTAGGCAAATTGTAGAATTCGAGAAGCATCTGTCTTGTTTTCTCCTGTACAGTAATTTGCTTGGCTGTCTTCAGATATGTGACTAATGGTTGCTTTCTGAAAGGAAGCATTAATATTGGAAAATGTAAATCATATATTTTATTATTAAGTCTGATGTTTATTTAGCGGATCATTTATTGAATGACTACTCTGTGTCAGCTATATTCTAGATGCTGGGTATGGATGAGAGGGAAGTAGAGATGAATCAGACCTTGTACCTTTAATTTGTGTCTTTATAATACAATGGGGGAGACAGGAATGTAATGGATAGTTAAAATATAGTATGCTATATGTTGTAATTTCACTGTAAGAGAGTATGTACAAGCCTCTTCAGAGAGGAGAGCATCCAAATTGGTTTTGGGTAGTCAAAGACTGTAGAGAAGACGTAGTGAATTGGGACATGTTGGGTGTATGGTTCCTGAAGTGCAGAAACAAGAAAATTGCAGGCATAAGGAGCAGCATATGTGAAGGTGGGAAGGCACCAGGCCACATTGCATAAGCAATATGTGTAGTATGTCACCATTTATGTAAAAAGGAGAAAATTACTTAGAAACACATTTGCTTACATGTGTAAAATATTTCTGGAAGCACACGCAAACTGATAGTGTTGGTTGCCTTCTGGATAGGGAAGTGGATGACTAAAGGACCAGGGTTAGGAGAGAGCCTTTTCAGTGTTTACCTCATTGAATCTTGAATTTTGAAACATATTAAAAATAAATTTTAAAGCATAGCATGTGTAAGTTATGAGAAAGTAGGCAAGAATAATTAGAGTCAGATTTTAAAGGCCCTCTCTCTTAAGCCTTTATCATCTGTATATGCAGTGAGGAAACGTATAAAGGTGTGTGTTTTAACAGGTATTTCTTGACAGCAGTATGGACTGTGGGTTGTAGCAGGGAGATTATGACAGGGAGAGAGAGCAGTCTGAAAGACTCAGTTGTGCCTAGGTCTCTTTATCAAGCTGGAGTCCTCAAGCGTATTCGCAGGGGTGGGGTGTGCAAAGGGCTGACAGCTCTTTGTAAGATCTTTAAAATGGTCTGCGTTCGTTTTGATCAAAATCCTTTTTTTTTCATTTTGGTCAGTTCCTTTGGCTCAAACTTTTATTTTCCAGTTTTAATCGTAAGATAAAGACTTTAGTTTCTTAAATCAGTATTTTTCTAGCGCTTGGAAATATATTAGAATTTTTGTCTTTTGGAAGGGGTCTGGGTGAGAGATGGGAAGGACCCGCACTAAGGCAGAGTCAGGAGAGGGTGGACAACAGGGGCAGGATTGTGGAGATATTTTCAGTGTAAAGCTAATTAATTGATCTTAATCAAAGATCTTTTAGGGGGAGGGCTGCTCATTTAAAACTAATCTATTTAAAGTAATTTAAAATATATTGGAGTTCTGTTGCTATAAATGGTTTCTTTTTAAATCCTTTGACCGTCTTCCGTTTGTTCGGCAGCATCCTTTTGTATGCCTGTACCTTTTCTGTCCTCAGTCTGGTCAATACCCTTCCTGTCTCTTCCTGCTGCTTGTTCCCAGCTTGGACTCTGTCTGGAAATGCAGCTTTACCATTTGCCTACAACTCCCACTCTCTTTTTGTTCTACCTCTTTTTCCATCTCCATACTTTTTTCCTTCATATTGTATGCATTCATGTTTTTTTTAAATGTATGCCTTTTCACTACAAAATTGCTTTCATAATAGTATTTTATGAAAGATATCAAGTATATTCTTTTGCTTGTTTTTTTGTCTCCAGAAAATTAAATATTTCTTTTTAGATATATTTGATAATTTCCTCTTCTTACTTTCCAACTAGCTCAAAACTTTGTTTAGCTACTGCCCTAAAAGGAATAATGATTTAATATGCACATACTACTATATCAAATGGTGTACTAAATTGGGAGGAGTTAAGAAACTTTTTCTTTGTTCTCTCACTTTTTTTTTTGCTTAATTTGTACCTAAAGAAACAAAATATTGCATCACTTTAATTTTTGATTGTATACTATACATAATCAATATTGGGACTAATTTGAGTTGAAGTACATGTACACACATAAAGAAAAAACATGGGGTCGGTATTTCTGTATTTTGATTAATCATTTGAGGAGACGAAGTTGCTAGTATCTTAAACAATATGCTCACAGTCTCTAAGGATGTTTTCATAGTGTTACTGGCACAGATTGTTTATGGTAATGTCCTCAAAGGAATGTTCAGGAATGTGCATCAGTGATCAGATTCTGCTTTTTAGAACAGTGAGGTTTTTCAGTAGTCATTACCATCTTCAGTTTTTAAAATTCATTCAGTAATTAAAATTTTTATCAAGCGCATGGGTAGCACTGCTAGATCATTAAATCTATTGATGTTTACTTAAATAAAATCTACTGTTCATGTAACTGGTTTCCTTTTTAATGGCTTCTATCCTGAAAAAAAAAAAGGATCAAAAGAAGAGCTGGTACTTAACTACTGCTTTTATAGATGTCTACCTTTTTGGGATGACATTAAGACCTAATTTATATTTTGTTGAAAAAAATTTTAGGTGAACTACTGGCTCGTTTGGTATGCAATAATATGAATTGCAGAGAAGTTTAAGGCTTGCTGATAAACCGTGCATCTGGCCCATGAGAACTGAAACAGATGCTAATTCATTGGAATGTTTATGATGAGAAGAGTGTATGGTGTCTTGACCAAGACATGGCTATAAGGTTCAGATTAATTTGTTAAGCACATTTTAGGTCAAAACATACTAGGTCGAGAGGTCAGAAAGCTGCATTATAAAACAAACTTACTTTCCTTTGAATGACGTAACAGCTAGAATATATCATTGGGCCTCAGTAAAAGGAGAGACATAAAACAGTTTAAAATAGCAAAAAACAATTGATTTGGTAATGGAAGGCTTTTATCATTTCTAAGTATAATTGACACTGATACCAAATTAAATGCATTTCCAGTTGTGGTAACATGTAACTTGCTGACATATGCCAGTGTTTTTCTGCCTTTGTCAGTAGCTATTTTGAGTAGTTTATATTCAGTAGAGTTTTCAGGTAGTTCCATTTTATGCTTTCCTGAAGATTGCATGGTTCAAAACTCATATAATTCAAGACTAATTCTCTATATGAATAAACTAAAAGTAGAACTTGTTTTGTGTATTAAGTGCAGTTTTATTAGTAATATTTTTATATTGCACTATTTTTAATTTGTAGAATTCAGAATTGAGTACAATGAGGCTGAATTGTGTTAATAAAATTGATTAAAGTGAAATTGCATTTTTTTTGCTGTAGAAAATAGAACTTCCAAAGAAACTGGCAAAACGCTATCCTGCATATGAATTATATCTTTACGGAGAAGGATCCTATGCTGAAGAACACAAAAGTCTCCCTTTGACAGGTATTCCAGTTCTCTTTCTTCCAGGTAACGCTGGAAGTTATAAGCAAGGTAAGTCTCAGAAGTGAATTTTGAAAGCTACAAAATTCAGTTGAAGAGTTTATCAGAGACATACTCTGTGTTAAGTACTGTGCTAGGCATGCTGGGAGACATAAATATGTGAGATTTTGTCTGAGAGAAAGTACATAAAAAAGTATAGTTGAAGACCACTTTGCAAAGAGTAAGAAGGAGAAAAAGAATAAGATGGAGTGGAGTGGGATAAGTAGATATAGGGATGCAGGAATCAGCAGGAGAAAGAGGTGTGTGTTGGAAATGGAGGTTACAGAGAACAGAACCTGAAGCATTGATTAGAGAAGTAAATCAGTGGTTCATGTTATATTGAACAAGAGAGGAGATTGGCTTCTTTATTTTGGAGCTCTTTAAGTTAGAGAGATCTAGAAGTACTGAGGGGAGTACAGAAAGGTGAGGGTGGGAAATTAGATGTACAGATTCCAAAATGAATGTTGGCTTGGAGAAAGAGCAGTTATTTCTGTTATAACAACCAAGTAATCTGGAAATAACTTCAGCTAAAATCTGCTTTTCTGGTTATTAAATGGTATATTTTTTTATATAATGAGAAAGGAATTATTTCAACATTTAATTTAACTGCTTACATGTTTATTTATCTAGCAGGTATTTATGGGGTACCTACCATGAGCCAGGCGGTATTCTAGGTGTTAGGGATCTAAAACAGACCAAGACAGATAAAGTCTCTCTCCTCATCGAACTTACATTCTTGTTGGGAAGACAGCCATCAAATGAATAAGACATTAATGTTAAAAGCTAGAAAGGAAAATAAACCAGAGTAAGGGATAGAGAATCAACAGGGTCAGGAAGTGGCTAGTTTAGATGAAGTGGCCATGAAAAGCCACTACGAGGAGATGACATTTGGGCAGAGGCTTGAATGTAACAAGAGACTGAGGTACGTGACTATTTGGGGGAAGACCCAGAGGCAGGAAGATGCTGGATGCATTCGAGGCCACTGAGACTAGAGAAAGTGAAAAGAAATGAGGATGGAAACGTAGCCAAAGGCTGTATCACATAACTAAGGGAAATACTTCAAATTGTGGTCTAAGTGTGTTGGGAAACTGTTGGAGGATTTTGGGTAGGAAATGATATAATCTGATGTTTTTGTTAATCATACTTGAAATGTAACACACATACAGCAAAACACATAGAATATTTGGTTAAAAATTATTATAAAGTGAATACCCATGGAAGTAAAACCCGCGTCCAGGAATAAAGATTGTCCCCTGGAAACTTCCTGTATAACTCTTCCTGGTTAAAACTACCTTCCCTCTTTCTAGATGTAACCACAATCCTGACTTTAAGATAGTAATTTCCTTGACTATTCTCTATAGTTTTAGCAGCTAAGTATGCATCTCTAATACAATCTACTTATTTGGGGCTGTTCTTAAACTTTGTAATATAAATATAATCATGAGTTTGTATTCTTTGGCTTCTTCCACTCAATGTTGTTTTTAAAATTCATCCAGGTTGTTGTAGGAGCTGTGATTCATTCATTCTCCTCACTCTATATTATTCTGTTGTATGACTATACCATAGTTTAAACATTTTTGTCTTTGGACATTTGTGTTTACATTTATTGGCAATTACAAATAATGAATATTCTTCTCATCTTGGAGCACATAAGTCCATTGTTTCTGCAAGATGTATAGCATAAAAGCATAATTCCATGTCACAGATAATGTGTATCCTTTCATTTTTACTGGTTGTGGTAACATACTCCCAGAAACAGTACATTATACTTCCCTTTGCTCCATATCCTTGACATTGGAACTGTTAGATTTTTAAATTTTAACCAATCTGGTGGGTGTGATTTATTTTTAAAAAATGATCACTCTGGTTTTGCTGTGTAGAGAATTTGCTGAAAAGAGGCAAGAGGGGTAATAGGAAAGATAATAAACATCATTAGTTATCAAGGAAATGGAAATCAAAACCACAATGAGATTTCATTTCATACCCAATAAAGTAACTACAGTATAAAAGACAGATAATAACACATGTTGTTGAGGATGTGAAGAAATTGAAATGCTCATACATTGCTGTTCGGAATGTAAAATGGTACAGCCTCTTTGAAAACAGTTTGACAGTTCCTCAGAATATTAAACATAGAGTTATATGAGCCAACAATTCTACTCCTAGGTATCTACCCAAGAAAAATGAATACATCCATCTACATAAAAACTTGTATGCAAATGTTCATAGCAACACTATTCATAATAACTGAAAGGTAGAAACAAACCAAATGTCCATCAACTAATGAATAGATGAATAAAATATTATATAACTATATAGTGGAATATTATTCAGTAATAAAAGGGAGTGAATTACATGCTACAAAGTGGATGAACCTTGAAAACATCCATATGTGAAAGGAACCAGTCATAAAAGACCACGTATTATATGATCCCATTTATAAAAATGTCCAGAATAGGCAAATCCATAGAGATAGAAAGTAGATTAGTGCTTTCCAGGGCTTAGGAGGAGAAGAGGAATGAGGAGTGATTACTCATGAATACTGGGTTTTCTTTTGGGGATGATTAAAAAAAAAAAGTCTAAAGTTAGATTGCAAAAATGATTGTACAACTCTGTGAATAACCTAAAAATCATTGAATTGTACACTTTACAGGGTGAGTTGTATAGTATGTGAATTATATATGGTTAAAAAAAATTGAATGGCAAACAGAGATATTTTGTTGGCTAAGCCATACACCGCTATTTTTAGTGCTAATTTGCGTAATCAATTCACAATAAAGCCCGTTAAAGAATTTATAAAGCAAAACCTAAACCAGTGGAAGCACGGAGGCCAGTTAGGAGACTCTTAGTGCAGGCAGGAGTTGAAGGTGCTTGGATTAGGGAGGTGGTGGTGCACATGGTGAGAAGCCTGGAGCAGGTAGAGCGTGACAGGATTGACTGACGGGTTGGATGTCATGTGTCAGAAAAAGAGACAGATCAAGCATGAGTATCTAAACTATGTTGATGAGCAGACATTTCTTGTAGGAATATTCTCATTCTTAAAATCCTCAAGTGTGACAAAATTCTTATTCTTTTAATTCTTCAATGAATCTGTCTCTCTCTTTTAACTGTTATTATCCCTAAAAGGGAAGCAGGTAGAGAATGACCTCTTGACTTTGTATTTAATTTAAAACAATATTTAGGGCACAGGACATATAACTCCTAGGTTAGTTTGTTCTTCTAAATTGATACTATTAAAGGATTTCACCCTGAAATATGTTGTGTTTATTTAGGGTGTGGGATAAAGTTATCTGTTGAGAGACTTTGAAGCAAGAATACCTGAAACTTCTAAACATTTGTTTAATGTGCACTTTGCCTTTTTCCTCTGCAGTTCGTTCTATTGGCTCTATTGCACTTAGAAAAGCAGAAGACATTGACTTCAAGTACCACTTCGACTTCTTTAGTGTGAATTTCAATGAAGAATTGGTGGCACTGTATGGTGGAAGTCTTCAGAAGCAGACCAAGTTTGTACATGAGTGCATTAAAACAATTCTCAAACTCTATAAGGTAACAGATAAGCTTGCAAATCAATAGTGATCAACCTGTTAGCATCTCTTTTTTTTAATAAAGGACTCAGCATATTTTAAATCATTTATTTGTTTATATGGAAGTTGAGGCGAAGATGGCACCAAGTGTTTTTTTGTGGGAGTCTGTTGTTTTGAACTTAATGGTGGCTTTTGAAATTTCAATTGAATTTACAAGAAAACTTTCTTTTGAATTTAGGAAAAAAATTTTTAACTTTGTATATAAATTAGGAGTGCAGTATGTTACCTAAAAACCATTAGTATGGATTTCTGCCTCTAGTTATAACTAAGTAACTGGTCCTAGAGTAGACCATCTGCATTTGTAAACAACTATAAAACTAGTCAAGATAGCTGAAGCATGTTTTCAGGTATTGGACAACCAAGCAGTAAAGGACCATGACTCCTGAAAGAAAGAAAACATGTGAGGTGAGCTCCATGATCACCCTGGCTTTCTGCCTAGAAGCATTTTCCAGGCCATGGGGCAAGCAGGTGGAGATCATGTAGAGCATATTGATATCACTGAGCTGAGGAAGGTGGAGATTAGAATTTGGACTACTGAAGTGGCTAAATTTCTGGGGCACGGTATGAGAAAGAAGACAACTAGGCAGAGATAGAAGCTCTAGAAATTTGCACTTTTTGGTCTTTCCTATGCTGCATATGCACAGGTCACCAACTAAAGGCAATGGCATAACAAGGAGGAAGTGGGTGGGATGTGTCCACTTCAGGTGCAAGGACTAGGGGAAATTTAAAAGAGCAGTAAAACAGGCTAAATCATTCTGTGCCAGCAATCCTGAACAGTGTCAGTAATAAAATACTACTATCTACTGGGGTGAGCTACTTCTTCCCTTGGCATGCCACTGTGCATGTCCTGGAAAACAACACCTACTGGGGAATTGTGAGCTGGATTGGGATTTCAGAGGCCACATAGTGCTGGGAAACAGGAGTTCGGACCAGCTAGAGCAGAAAGACCTAACACATCGGGCATTCATTTGAGACCCCAGAAAGGACGTGATAGAGAAGTAGGACTACTACAAGCCCTAAAGTAAGAGCTTCTCTAGGATCCACCTTAACCATGCTTAAGAATAAGCCTCAAAAATACCAAAATTGGGAATTTAAAGAAAAACATGCACATAACAAGAGAACAGATGGAGAATCTCAGAGACATGAAAACTATTTTTAAAAAAAATGCAAAGGAAAATCTAGAACTGAAACAGTACATATCAGAAATGAGAAATTCAGCAGATAGGCTTTAAGCAGATTGAACATGACAGAAGAAGAGATTATTGAATTTGAAGTTAGGACAATAAAAACTACCCAAAATGAAGCACAGAAGATAAAAGGATGAAAAGGATAGAGCCTCAGGAACTTGTGGGACAGTACTGAGCAGTCTAACATATATGTAATTGGAACCTCAGAAGAAGAGAGAGAAATAGGAGAGGAAAAAATATTTAAAGACCTAATGGCCCCAAATTTTCCAATTTTGATTAAAAATTTTCAACCCACAGATCCAAGAAAGTCAATGAATGTCAAGCAGGATAAACACAAAATCACACTTATGTATATCATAGTCAAATTGTTGAAAACCAAAATAAAGAGAAATCTTAAAAGCAGCCAGAGGAAAAAAGACCCTTTACTTATAGAGAAAACAATAAAAATTACCACTGGTTCCCATTAGAAATAATGAAAGCCAAAAACAACAGAACATCTTAAAGGTATTGGGGGTGGAGATGAGGGGGACTCTCAACCTAAAATTGCATATCCAGTAAAATTATCCTTCTAGAAGGAAAGAGGGAAATAAAAAAATTACCGGTAGGTGAACAGCACAGTAATTGCTGCAGACACGATCTATACATGGATGCTAAAATTAGTGGGTGAAAAATTGAGAAAAAGGATATTCATATGGTCTCAAAGTATCTTTTCTAAAATTATTATTGACTACCAAGGGAAAGAGTAACTTTATAGTGGAGAAACCTGGCAGACATCATGTTAACCAAGGTTCCCATCACCAGTAATAAGAGAATTTGACATCATTAACCCCCTTGACATGCACGGAGAAGGATGCAACATAATTTTTGTAACGTTATTGTCAGAAATGCATAACCTCGTTCTAATCATGAGAAAACTTCAGACAAACCCAAATTGAGAGACATACTATAAACATAACTAACCAGTACTCTTCAAAAGTATCAAGATCATAAAAAACAAGGAAAGACTGAAGAATTGTCACATATTAGAGAAGACTAAGGAGAAATAACAATAAATGCAAGGTGGGATGCAGGATGGAATCCTGAAATAGAAAAAGTACGTTAGTGGGGGACACTGGTGAAATTTAAATAAGGTCTGCAGTTTAGTTAATACTATCACACTAATGTTAATATTTTGCTTTTGATGTTTGTAGTATGGTTATGTAAAATGTTAGTGTCGAGGGAAGTTGGGTAAGAGCTGTATGGGAACTCTCTATGCTATTTCTACAACTTTTCTCTAATTGGTTCAAAATAAAAGGTTAAAAAAATTGTTTAGAGCAAAAGAAGCATTATGAGGGTTGTAACTTATTTATAAGGAAAATACGTGATAGTGGTGAAAAGAGTGGGAAGAGGAGAAAGTAGGATTATTCCACTATGGTAAGAAGTGGTGTAATATTAAGTCACGGTAGACTAAGTTAAGGTTGCATGTTGTAATTTTTAGAGTAACAGCAACAAAATAGGAGATATAGCTAAAGAGCAAATGAAGGAGAAATACTCAATCTGAAAGGAGGAAAGAACGAAAAAACAGATCGAACAAATAGGAAACAAATGGCAAGATGATAGAACTAAACCCAACAATACCAATAATTACTTTAATTGTAGATGGATTAAACACCAGTTAAAAGGTAAGCTTGTCAAACTGGATTGAAAAAACAAGACCCACCCAACTATATGATAATCTCTCTACTAGAAAGTAAAAGCCACTTTAAATATAAAGATCCTGATAGATTAAAAGTAAAAAAATGAAAAAAATATACATACAAACAGATCATATGAAAGTTGGCATGGCTATCTTAATATTAGTTAAATAGATTCTGGGACAAAGGATGTTACGGGGATCTAGAAGACATTTCGTAATGATAAAGGAGCCAGCTCACAAAGGAGGCAAAACATTCCAAAGTAAGTAAGCACCTAATAACAGAGCTTCCTGACTCATGAAGTGGAGACTAACAGAACTAAAGGAAGAAATAGATAAATCCACAGTTAGAGTTGTAGAGTTCAACAATCCTTTCTCAGTAATTGATAAAATAAATAGAAAGAAAATCAGTAAGGTATAGAAGATTTGAACACTGGTTAATAACAGCTTAACCTACTGACATTTGTGGAGCACTACACCCAACAACTGTAGAAACTACGTTCTCTTTAAATGCACATGGAACATTTACTAAGATATACCATATGCCGAGCCATAAAACAAGTCTCAGTAAATTTCAAAGGATTGAAATCATAAAGGATATATTTTCTAAACAGCAGAATTGAATTAGAAGTCAACAACAAAAAGATATCTAGAAAATCCTCAAATACTGGAAGTTGCTTCTGGGTAACCCAGAGATCAAAAAGAAAATCACAGATGAAATTTGAAAATGTTTTGAACTGAATTAAAATAAAAACACATCATCAGAATTTGCAAGGTTAAAGTAGTGGTTAGAAGAAATAGTATAGTCTTAAATGCTTATATTTGAAAAGAACAATGATCTAACCTTCCAACTTAAGAAGCTAGGGAAAGAAGAACAAAGTAAAGTAAATAGAAGTAAGGAGGCAATAAAGATGAGAATGGAAATCAGTGAAATGGAAAATAGGCAAATAGCAGAGAAAAAAATTGATACCAATGGCTGATTCTTTGAAAAGATCTATAAAGTTGATAAATCCATGGCTAGACTGGTAAAGAAAAGGAAGGGGACACAAATTAACAAAATCAGGAATGAAAGAGGGGACATCAGTACAGAGCCTACGCATACTAAGAAGCTATTAAAGGAATATTATGAACAACTTTACGCCAAAAAATTTGACAGCTCTCAGATGAAATGCACAAATCCCTTGAAACATAAATTAGAAAACAGACACAAGAAGAAATAAAATCTCTGACTAGCCCTGTATCTATTTAAAATTTTTGAATTTGTAATTAAAAATGTTACTGCCATTGGGGCTGGCCCCGTGGCCGAGCGGTTGAGTTCGCGCGCTCCACTGCAGGCGGCCCAGTGTTTCGTTGGTTGGAATCCTGGGTGCAGACATGGCACTGCTCATCAAACCACGCTGAGGCAGCGTCCCACATGCCACAACTAGAAGGACCCACAATGAAGAATATACAACTATATACCCGGGGGCTTTGGGGAGAAAAAGGAAAAAATAAAATCTTAAAAAAAAAAAAAAAATCTTACTGCCAAGAAAAATCTAGAGCTAAATGACTTCAGTGTGAATTCTATCAAATATTTAAGGAAGAAATAATACCCATCTTATACAAACTCTTTCAGAAAATAGAGGAAGAGACAACACTTAACAGTTCATTTTAAGAAACCAGCAAACTCTGATTATCAAAATCAGATAATGACACTGTTTGACAAGAAAATAGAGACCTAGTATCCCTCATGAGCATAGATACAAAATCCTCAACAGGGGCCGGCCCAGTGGTGCAGCGGTTAAATTTGCACGTTCCACTTCTTGGCAGCCTGGGGTTCACCGGTTCAGATCCCAGGTGTGGACATGGCACTGCTTGGCAAAAGCCATTCTGTGGTAGGCGTCCCACATATAAAGTAGAGGAAGATGGGCACGGATGTTAGCTCAGGGCCAGGCTTCCTCAGCAAAAGGAGGAGGATTGGCAGTAGTTAGCTCAGGGCTAATCTTCCTCAAAAAAAAAAATCCTCAACAAAAAATTAGGCTATCCAATCCAGCAATATTTTAAAGTATAATACATCATGATAAAATAGGATTTATCCCAAGAATGCAGAGTTGATTTAATATTCAAGTATCAGTCAGTGTAACTTGTCATAGGATCATCTCAGAAGATGAGGAAAACTTATTTGACTACATTCAGCCCCCATTTGTGATTTAAGAAAAAACAAGACAGAACTCAGCACAGTAGGAATAGAAGCAAACTTGCTCAATATGAGGAGTTAGGAGTATTATGCGTAGTATTATGGGAGGAAACAAGCCATATTAGGTGAAGGACCATTTAGGTATCTGATAAGATATCTACTGGATAAGATAAATAAAGTGTGATCACAAAATGAGATTTCCGTAAATGTTATTCACAATAAACAATCAAATGTCTTTAATGTTATGTACTAGGTCGTTCTTTTCCTCCATTTTTCAGCTTCTGCTTGCTCCCACCACCCCTGTTCAACATTGTACAGAGATCCTCGCTAGTGCAATAAGGCCAGAAAAATAAATAATAAAGATTAAAAAAGAAGAATTAAAGTTGTGTCTGGATTCACAGATGACAAATATACAGAAACATTTTGAGGAATTTACAGAAAATTATTAGAATTCATAAGTGAATTTAGCGAGGTCACAGGATAAATGATCAGTATTAAAAGATCAATGAACAAATTGAAAGTGAAATTTTAAAATGCGTTTACAATGGTATAAAAAATGCAATTCTTATGGGTAAATTTAATGAAAGTGTCTGAGATCTGTACACTGAAAACTGCAAACCTTGCTGAGAGAAGTTAAATCCAAAATAAATGGACAGACCAACTTCATGGATTAAGATGTTGATGCTCCCCAAAATGACCAATAGATTTAATGCAATACAAGTCAAAATACCAGCAGGTGTTTTTGTAAAATTTGACAAGCTTATATGGAAATGCAGAGAACCTAAAAAAGCCAAACAGTCTTGAAAAAGAAGAACAAGGTTGGAAGACCTGCAGTGCCCAAATTCAAGACTTAACGGCGAAGCTGTGTTCATCCAGGCGGTGTGGTATTCCTGTGCGTCTTGAAAGTGAAATTTAGACATCATGATTCTTTGCATAAGCCAGGATTTTAAAATTCATTCGACAGCAAGTCGTTACTGAGCTTAAATCTACCCTGATTATTATGAGAGGAAACAAGCCATATTAGGTACAGGACCGTTTATGCATCTGATATTTATTGGATGAGATAAATAAGATGTGATTGCAAAGTGAGATTGATTTCCATAAATGTCATTCACAATAAACAATCATGTCTTTAATATTATACCTTAGGTAGTTTTTTTTTTCCTTCTCTGTTTTTTGTTTTCAGATTTTCTCTAATGATGAAATATTAAATTTACAATAGAACTAATAAACTTTCTTTTAAGTTGAAACTTTTAGAAAGTAAGATTCCTGTTATAAGCAAGTACAGTAGGAGGTAGAGAGAGACAGCTGAATCTTGTGGAATGGATAGAATTTGGATGTGGGGAAGTGAGAGGACATTTTTGGATGGAGAAAACCTCGTTCATTCATCAGGAGTCTGCATGCAAATTCGGCAATGAATAAAACATAAGTCTAAGCCTTCCTGGACCTTATGTTCTAGTGGGGAGAGGCAGAGAGTAAACATCATAAATAAGAAAAATACATACTATCTTATATGGTGATAAATGCCAGGAAGAAAAATAAAACAGGAAAGGGAGATAAGGAGTCAAGGGTAGAGGACTACAATTATAAATAAGGGTGCTCAGCGAAGACTTCTGTTGAGAAGCAGACAGTTTAATATAAATTAAGGACATGAGTAGTAGCCCATTTGGATATCTAGGAAGAGTACTCTAGGCGGAGTAAACTCATATATGAAGCAAGCGCACGCACACTGGATTTGAGAAAAAACAGGGAGACTGGTATGGCTGGAGCAGACAGAATGAGTTAGTAGAAGGAGAGGTTGGGGGAAAGGCAGATTATAGAGCCTTGGAGGCAATTTTAAGAATCTTGCCTTTTATTTGAAAAAATATTGAAAGCCACTGCAGAGGTTTTTGAGCAGGGTGACATGTTCTGATTTAACAGTATTATTCTGGATGCTTTGAGGATAAACTGAAGGGACATAAGCATGGAAGCAGAGAGACCAGTTAGGAGGCTATTGCAGGACTTCAGGCAACAAATAATGGTTGCTTGAATCAAGTTGGTAGCAGTGGAGGTGATAAGAAATGGTCAGATTGGTGTTCATTTTAAAGGTTGAGGCAACAAAATTTGCTGGGGGATCAGATATGAGGGGCAACATGAGAGAGAAAGAAGAGTTAAGGATGACACCCAACTTTTTCGCTGAATAATTAGGAGGATTGAAATGCCGTTAACTGAGGTGCAAAAAAATGTCAGATAAACAGATTTGGAGGAAATTAAGAGTTTAGTTTTACACAGGTTCGATTTGAGATACACATTAGACATCTCAGGTGTAGCTAGTATGCAACTGGCGTTTAGAGTTCAAGAGAAGAGGTCCAGTCTGGAGATAATAACTTGAGAGTTGACAATATATAGATGTATTTAAAGCCATGAGATTGGATGACATCACTAATAGGGTCAAGAAGAGATCTGAGGCCTGAGTCGCTCCAGTATTAAGAGATGAGGGGAGATGGGAAGGAACCAGCAAGAGACTAAAAAGGAGCAGCTACTGAGGTAAGAGGAGAATCAGGAGAGTATGTTGTCAAGGGAACCAAGTAAAGCATTTCAAAGAGGAAAAAGTGATCAACTATATCAAGTGCTGTTGATAGTCAAGTAAGATGAGGGTGGAGAATTGACATTAGATTCCTTGATGACTTGATAAGAGCAGTTGTTGGGACAAAAGCTTGATTGGAGTGGGTTTAAGAGTGTATGGAAGTTGAGAAAGTGGAGGCAGCAAGTACTGTATAGACAACTGTTTTTGAAGAGATTTGCTATAAAGAGATATAGAGAAAGATGTGGTCACTAAGGGGAAAGTGGGAGTAAAAAGAGTTATTTTTATTTTTTAAGGGAGAATAACAGTATATTTATATACTAGTGAGAATAGTCTGGTAGAGTGGGAGAAACTATGCAAGAAGAAAGTCAGAATTGCTGGAGTGAGGTACTTGAGAAGGCCAGAAGGAATAGGTTTCAGAGCACATTTGTAGAGTTTGTCTTTTGCTAACATCTGATGTGTGTTGGGGATCACCAAGACCATCCCCAGGCTTCATTCTCCAGAAGGACTCAGGACTCAGCATATAGTTATACTTATGATTTATTACAGTGAAAGGGTACAGAGCAAAATCAAAGAGAAAAGGTGCATGGGATGAAGTCCAGAGGAAAACCAGATGCAAGCTTCCAGAAGTCCTCTCACAGGGGAGTTACACTGGATGCATTTAATTCCTACAGCAGTGAATTGTGACATGTGTGAAGTGTTGTCTACAAGAGAAGCTCCTTAGAGACTCAGTGCCCAAGAGTTTTACTGGGGGCTGATCATGTAGACACCCTCTGTCTAGCACATACCAAAAGCCCAACCAGAAGGGCAGCAGGGTTCAGCATAGACCATATTGTTTGCAAAACAGTTTCAGCACTGTGGGCTGTTCTTATCGTTCAGGTAAGGATGAGAACCCCTGAAATCTAAGGTCCCAGAACCAGCCTCCTATGCAGTCTGTTCTAAAGATAGCAGTCTCAGGCCTGCTATGTTAACTCTTTTTCTTCACAAGGTCCAATTTATTCATAGTAACAGGAGAAAAGACTGACATGAAGGATCACCGTGGAGGGTGATGAGCAAGTTTGGTGGTGGAATTGAGGATACTGCATGGAGACAGAAAAGATATTTCAGAAAGGAATATTTGGTGAAAAAATGAAATACATAATTGTCAGTGAATAATGTTATGAAATGCTGGGGGTTTTTTTTTTCAACCCAGGTGCACAATAGAGAGGAATTTGATGAGATAATAAGTATCAATTTGATGAGGTAGTATATTGCTGTGGCAATAATTGTTCCGGCTTTTTTGTAATGTTTCCAATTTTAAATAAATGACTTCTTGTATTCTATAAAATCTCATATTCTGATATATACCAAATATAATTACATCTCTTACATGCAATGTAACAAGTGATAAAACATGATTAGCTAGACAAGGTGTTTTGATTTTGGTTTAGAAAACCAAAGCATAGCTGTTAAAAATGTTTGGCAGAACACAAAATAATATGTATACACTAATCACGAGTATATGAAAATGTATTTCTCTATCTTGTGATGAGAGATTGTATGAATAGTTTAATTTTCTTTTTTCTATAAAATTACTCAGAGAGAAGTATTTAATATTTTTATTGTGATACTAAGCCTTAATTATGCCTTGGTGAAATTTTTTTTAATAGGGTCAAGAATTTGCTCCAAAAAGTGTGGCAATAATTGGTCATTCTATGGGCGGCCTTGTTGCAAGAGCATTGCTTACACTAAAAAATTTTAAACAAGATCTGATAAATCTCCTTATTACACAAGCCACACCTCATGTTGCTCCTGTGATGCCATTAGATCGTTTTATTACGGGTGAGTACTGTTACATAAACACCAACTGACCTCCCCATTGCTGTTCAGGATTAAACAGATCCTTGCAGCTGCCCTCTTTAGAGTGTGCTACAGATTTATCCATGTGTGAAGTGCTCAGTTTCAAATCTGCCACTCCAATTCTGAGCATCTCTCTTTGTAACTTTCAACTTAGGCTCATAATTGACACCGCTGTTAGTTTTCTTTGTCCATAGCATCTTAACATGGATTGCATGTGTCTTATAATCCCTAGGCACTTTGACTTCAATTTAGTTATTCTTGAGGATAACTCCTGGTCTCTTAAAGTGTGTTTATACCTCCTATGTTTTGTTAACTCTCCCAGTACCCCTCAAAGTAAGGTTATACTTAAGTAAAACAGTAGAAATGTCTTGTTTTAAATAAATAGGTCTGCTAACACTTTTTATAGTGAGGTAGAATTGCTAATATTTATTAAGCTCTTACTGTCTTTTGGTGTTGCGTTAAGGTGTTTACATGATGTGTTATTATGTCACCTAATCTTTACAGCAGTCCTTTGAGGTAGGTACCATTGTTATCCCCATGTTTATGGATAGACAAAAGAGGCCAAGATAAAGTTCTCGCCCAAAGTCACATGGCAGGAGAATAGTGGAGCCGGTATTTGACTCTGGCAAACTTGTTCCTGAGCCTGTGCCCTTAACCTTTGCGTGCTCTACTGCCTGTTAATTGAGGCACATTACTATAACAGACGAAATCAAGTTAGGATTAATTCTATGATGTTGTAGGGAATTTTGAATAAACTGTGGGAGTTTATGATTGCTGTCATCTAATCAAATAGTGATAATGTCACAGAATAAGAATTAAATGCCTGCCATGTCAACTTTTTGTTAAAGAAAGTCAAGTATTATCTTTACTGCTTATTGGAATATTTTATGAGTAGAAGAAAATCTTTAGAAAGAGATCATTCTTTTCAGTAAATTTGCACAACTTCCTACCCTATCAGAATTTGCATTATCTTAATTGTGATGAAAATTTTATTTATAGTTATCTAAAATATATCTTAGTGACTCCAAACCAAAGTGGTTTTCCAAAGCGCTGTTCTTAACATAACGTTGCCAAGGAGTAACTTACTTGCTGGAATATCTGGTACATCAGTACTTACTGTGAAGTTTGATTTTTTTCCTTATTACATTTAAAACTTTGCCTGTAGAAATCTTTTAATAAAAAATTTTAGTTTTCTTATTGAAGTTGTTTAAATCTGTTTTACTAATTCTAATAATTATTAGGTTTAGGAAAAAAATTAAAGGCATAGACAAGTCATAATACTTGTTAACACACAAGAGAACTCTTTCTCTTACTGTGTTTTATATGGTGTATGTAGATGAGCCATGTGGATTAAATTAGTATTACGCAAAATACATTTTTAAAAATTCATTGAGGGGGCCAGCCCCAGTGGCCTAGTCATTAAGTTTGGCGCACTCCACTTCAGCAGCCTGGGTTTGGTTCCCAGACGCAGACCTATACTGCTCTTTTAGTGACTGTGCTGTGTTGGCAGCCCACATACTAAAATATAGAGAAAGATTGGCACAATGTTAACTCAGGGTGAATCTTCCTCAGCAAAAAAAATTCTTTGAGGGAAGAATTTTCAAGAAAGTCAGGTTTTATTGTTTTGAAAGATAGTGATGATCTGTCTCCAAAAATCTCAGACTGAAAGTGATTTTTAGGATCAGTGTGCTTTCCCCTAATTAAGCCTCTTTCCCATTTATTCTGTATTTATTTTTTATTGCATTAAACCAGAATTAGAATGAAAAAACAAAAGCTCATGGGTTGGTGGATTTTAGGTTTTTAGGAGACAGACACTCATATTACCTCTGGAAGTAGATTCCCTGTTCATACTTGGTGGAAATGCTGCCCTTCAGTAGGGGAAATGAAACCCTACAGTGGGCTCTGCACTTTGGAGGGCCCTGCTCTGGTGCTGCCATTCCCCACAGGGGCAGGAGTGTACCGGCCAAGCAGCCTCCCCACTGGGAGGCTGTGCCTTTACTCCTAGACCATGGTTCAGGTAACCAGGCCTCCAGACTTTTCTTGCCCATATGCCCATGCCCACTTCCAGGGCCTATATGGGCCTCTTACCTGAATCTATCCTGGAGGCAGGTGTGTACAACCCTAAGCTTGAGTTTTGCATGAGGAACAGACAGAGCTTGGATGTGCACACAAGGTCTCTGTGATGCAGGATGGAATTGAGGAGGGAAGAGAGGAGGGTAGCACAGTGATGGGCCAGAGGTCTCCTCTCTCTATGCTGCCATGATCCAGCGAGCAACTCCGAGGTGTCCTAGAATTCTCAATTTGAACCTGGTTTTCCAGGTTATTTCAATGATATATTTGTCAAGGTAGGCAGGGAAAATATATTTGATTTAACATTTTGTTAACTGGAATTTTGACTTTTAAATATTTAGACATATGGCCGTATGTACCCCATTGGTACTCTTGTTCTAGGCCCTGCACATTTTAGGAATGGGGCTGCTTGTTCGCAATCTAAGTAAGTATTGCTGAGATTTTTAATGGGAAGAGTTTGCTACCCCAAAATGTTTGAAGCCCTCAATGGGTTCAAATGCCAGGGTCAAAATGCATTAAGTTTTGAAAATCAGAAGAGGAAATGAGAACTCTCCTGCCCTGGCCTCAAATCTTTGACACTAAAATTTTCTCACCTTCCATAGGTAAAGTAGAAAAATTGTCTGCAGATTCTTTCCTTTGAACTACTTGTTACAATAAATGGGTAGAACCTCTTTAACCCTCAGATTTTCTGTAGCAGCATATGTCAAGACTAATGTAAATGTCAGTGTCTTGATAGATTGTATTTTCAGAACTTAAAAAGTACTTTGGTCATGGTTAGCTGAAGTGGAGAGCTGCTAAGCCCTTATAAGCAGGGACACTGGTATGATTAGGAAGACCTGCAGCTCTTTAATGTAATAAACTCTTATCTGTGAAAGAATTTTAGTGTTTTTTTCTTCTTGCTATGTTGTATATACTGTAGCTCATGAATAAGCAGCATCCTCGTGGAATGTAGGACTCACATGTGGGCTTATCAAAGCTAATAAAATTTGGATATCTTTT
This sequence comes from Equus przewalskii, assembly GCF_037783145.1. Classification (NCBI taxonomy): domain Eukaryota; kingdom Metazoa; phylum Chordata; class Mammalia; order Perissodactyla; family Equidae; genus Equus; species Equus przewalskii. Next base: position 71,838,833 of record NC_091847.1, on the reverse strand, counting down.
TTCTTTATTGATACCTTTGTAACTCATAGTATTTGTGCTCTGATTTAATAGGGAAGGCAGAATATACCTACAGAAATTGTTTTACTCAAAATGGAGAAGTATGAATAACATTGTTTATAGGTGATTCAGATGGCTTACACAGAAATTCAGTTCAATGCTAGTACTGTAGATAGCTTATTGTTGCAGAGAATGACTCCTAATTTTTAATGTGTGTCTTTTTTATTTCCTACCAGATTTTTATATGACTGTAAACAATTATTGGATTCTAAATGCTAGACACATAAATTTGACCACGCTTTCTGTAGCTGGAGGATTCCGGGATTACCAAGTTCGTTCAGGACTGACTTTTCTGCCAAAATTAAGCCATCATACCAGTGCCTTATCTGTTGTGGTAATCTTTTTTAGATTCTACTCAAATCGTAATATGATGGACACAGTGAAGCATGAAAGGAGAAATAATAAGTAGTAGCTGCTTGGAAATGACTGCTGCGTTGATGTAGTACTGCTCTGTGTGCATGCGTGTGTGTGTGAGAGAGAATATGAAGGAAGGAATGGGACTATGTTGGGAAGGCAGAGGCATGGATGCTTATGTCCACAGAAAGTGAAAAGGATCTTAGAAGCTTTGTGAAAATGGTCTTATTTATGAGGAATAATTATTTCTTGTTCAAAGTAGTTGCCTATCCGTTGATTAGAGTTGTAAGTAAAAGAAAGTGTGGGCAGAAGTCCAAGGGCCTCTTGTTATATCTGAGTGGTATGCTATATACAGTAGTAGTGGAATATCAAACGTACCACATACTCCTGATTGCTGAACTTGAGTCAGGTTTTACCAATTTTAAAATTTAAAAATTAGCTTTGAAAATATAAACAGAACCTCGATTAATTAATTTTTTAATTATTCTTCCCTGCTAGGACATCAAGTATTTAGTCTTTAACTGGGATACATAGCCTCTGTAAAGTGAGTTCAAGTTTCCATTAGGACTTATTATTTCTTAGATATTTAACCTTGAAGTCTTCAGTTAAGATCTTAACATTTTAACTCAGTGTACACATCATCTCCAAATATAGCTTAATTTAATTTCTTAAGAGAAAATCCATAGAGTTCTTTTTGCTTTTTAGGAGATAGTGTTTTGTTTCATAGTTGTTCTCTTCATAGATACTCCTTTGCTCAGCTCATCTACTATTGCCCCATCTTAGATTGCTGTGCATTCATTAAACAGGTATTTACTGAATGCTTACTACACATAGAACAAAAATTATTAAGCTATTCTGCTGTTACCCACCATTTTCTTAAAACTGGAGGAGTTATGGTGTGGCCATAATAGCTTTGGAACTAGACTGGTAAATCTCTTAAACCTCATTATTGATATGAATCTTGTTATTTGATTTTAAATATTGTTGGCAGATATTTGCTGCAAGTCCTCAAAACACTAAATGTCCACTCTTTAGTAAACACAGATATTTTAGTCATGTAAAATTGGATGTGATCATTTCCTAGACTTGGTCTGGAGCATGATGCTGTATTGATACCACATCATGCAGTTTATCTTTCAAGAAACTAGTCTTTTTAATCGTGTGTGTGTGTGTGTGTGTGTGTATGTATGTGATATATATATATATATATATATATATATGTATGTGTCCCTCTTTTCTAATCCATTTGATAATGTGTTGCTTTCAAGGCAGCTTGTATTTTCGATGAAAATATTTTACTTCTTAGGGAATTTTCTCAAAGCTGGATATTGTATAATCTGAGTTTTATTCACTTTAAAAAATAATTAGAAGTAACAGTTTTTAATGATTATCTCAAGAAAAGCAAAATGACATTTACGCCTTTTGGGACTAGAAAAATTATTTAAGTTAGAGACCACAGTTGTATTAGGGTAAGCTGAACTGCTGTAATATACTCTAATGAAGGCAACGGCACTCAAACACAATAGAAGTTTATGTTTTACTCATATAACTGCCCTAAGTGTGTAATTAAGTTGATGGGTGGTTTTTGAAGGAGTCCCATTAAGGGACCCAGGCTGTCAGTAGGCACCCCCTTCTTGAATGCTTTACTTCCAAGGCTGCTCTCATCATCACTATTTCTACCATGAGAACGGGGAAAGAGCATGGAGGAGAGCAGTCAGGCCTGGAAATGGCACACATCACTCCTGCTGTCATACTGTTAGAGAAAACTTAGTCACACCCTAGCGTAAGAGAGGCTAAGAGATGTAGTCTAGCCAAGAGTTTAAGAAAGGAAGAATGGATTTTGGTGGACATTCAGCAGTTTTCACCACAGAGATCATGAGCAACTAACTTTATTATTTGTGATGCCTTTCCCTTTTTCAACTCTAGCACAGATGCATTCATTACAGTGAATGCAAGTAAACCAGTTTTGTGTCCTTGGTAATGGTAAATGCTGTCTCCTCTGAGTTCTTACTCTACTGAGCAGCTAATATAATCTTAGAACCACAGTGAACTCTGGTTGTCTCAATTTTTTAGTAGACTGTCAGCAGTAATTGCTAAACATGAGCTCTAACGTTTAAAAGTTCAACACGTAAGATCCCTCTTGCTTTAAAGCCTGGAACCCAAGTACACATTGTTATTTGCAGAGTACAAGGGTGACAATGACTCCTTAGAAGTTATAAATCCCTACTTTTTTTCTTTTTTTAGCTCATTTATTAAAGAGACGTTTTAGGTTCTGTAAATTTTCTTGCATCTATGTTGTTAGTTTCCTATTTTCGTTTTGTTTTGACAGTTTATGGTGAGGGCAGCTCATTGTGTCTTCGATGATGCAGAGAGAGAGATTGTGAAAATAATATCAGATTTATTCAACATTCCCCTGTTGTATGTAAGATGCTATTCACAGGGAGGTCGTTAACCTGGTATGAAAAGGAATCTAGTTCTTGAAGGGTGCTGTGCCATTCTTAGGAAGCCTTTGCAAATAGTTATGTTTTTTAGTATCCGTTGTCCTTATGTCTCTAACCAATAATATATGTCCTAATCGTCTAGGGATTTTTTTTCAAAATAAGTTTGGACCTCACTTGTAAGAGTCTGATTTGGTAGGTTTAAAATTGTCTCCACACATATTTATTTTGAAAACTTCCTGGCCTGGGAATTTCATGGGCACATCCTGATTAAGAAGTAACATCTTAAAATTTATCAAATAGTAGTCTGGTCAGAACTGAAATTACTAAAATATCTATAGTAACTTACACATAAACTGTGATTTATTCAAGAATCTTATACTTAGTTCCTTATTACAGTAGTAAAGAGTTAGACATTAAACTTCAGTGAAGAATCTATGGATAGCTTTAATAAGTTTTAAAGGGTGATTTAAGCTTGACTGAGCAGTAATGACAGAGAATTATGTTATTTTTTGCAGGAAATACCTTAATATTTTTGGACCACTTTTTGTAAGAATGCAACATTTAGAAATGTCTATGCATTATAAAATAGTAAAACTAATGTTACATGTGTCTAAATATTAGCTTGTAAGAATTTCAAACCTTTCAGAGAATAACAAATGTGCTTTGACTTTTGGCTTTTTTCCTTTCCTTTAGAGTTCAGCAGTGCCTAAGACCTGGGTCTCAACTGACCACCTCTCCATCGTGTGGTGAGTTAATATAGCTTATTTTGGTGATTTGTAGTGGTCCTCTTTTCTTATCAGTGCATTGATTGGTTTGTTAGCTTTCTTAGAGCTTTTTCCGTAAATAAATAAGGATTTGTGAGAAAGATTAACTTAGGTACTTAGAACTCTAACCTTGGTTCTTGTCTCGGTTTGATGAAGGTTCCTTTAACAACTCATAAAATCATCTCCCAAAGAACCAGTAGCATTAGTCTCAAATGAAGCTAGTGTTAAATATAAAAATTTTAGAGTTTGTCATAGTTGGACAGAATCAGTTGCATTTGTGGTAGGACTTTCTGAGCCCTTGGCCAATCACCAAACTCAGGGACTTGATTAATGCAGCGTTGACTATTCTAGGCAGCAGCACATGGAAAACTAACTAGGAATTAGATTTACCCTTAATATAAATAAAGAAAGAAATAGCTTAAATATGGGTCAAGAAATACATAGGCCCTATTATTTTCTCTCTCTGTTTTGGCTTAAAGATGCTGTTTTCACCTTCTTCTGGCTGTGCAATAAGTGGTGCCTGCAAGAACCACAACAGTTCAGGCATATAAAGAAGGGCCAACAGTTCGTCAATAGCTGGGGTTAGACAAGGAGATCAAGGGGAGACAGAGGGAACCTGACAGTTCTACTGTCAAACATCCAGGAAGATTTAATTTGCTTTATTTTATATGTGTCAGCTTTAAGGTAGATGCTTAATAATGATTTGTGAAATAATTTTAGAGGTTACAGCATTAAAGGAAACTCAGATATTCTGTTAAATAATAGAATTGTGTGTGTTTGTATCAAAAGTGTATTTTTAAAGAAAGTTTCATTTGTGACAATTTTAATCTTTAGGTGTAAACAGTTGCAATTGACTACAATTCGAGCGTTCTTTGATCTTATTGATGCTGATACTAAACAAGTATGTATTTTAAACTAAAAATTATTTCAGTAAAGTAAAAGCTTTTGTTACAGCAGTGATAGATTTAATACTTTTTTTTTACTTTGGTGAAAATAGAAGCCTACACCTTATATTACTGTAATTAGACTCAAAATATCTTTATTTTTGTCTGCTAATACTTTGACCACTGTTAGTAATTGATAGAATGCAATGAAAATGAAAAAGTGAAAGGATATCTTAAATGTTCCCCCTGTTCTTCCCCTTTATTATTTAAAATTTTATATATGTCCTTCTAACTTCTTTTAACTTAATAGAAATACTTATTACAAGCTATTTTATCATTTTTTTAATACGTTGTAGACTTATGATCTATCTTATTATTTTTAAATTTTTTAAAAAATATCTTTATTTTTCTGATAGGATCAAAATATCTACATTCATTGAGTAACCCAAGCTTACCAGACTTAGATTGTGTACTTCTAGAAGCTGAACCTTTTCTGTAATGAGATTTCACGTATAAAGTCTCCAAACTAGTGATTTTTCAAGTTCTTCAATTAGCAGGAAACCCAGAAATCATAGTGCCCTTTATAGGAACATCATATTTCTCTTTTATCTCTTTCTTGTCTGCTAGCAGATAAATAGTAGTGGGCACCAAAGATTTCAGCATAATTCAGAGAATTCTATCCATTAACAAATTTTTGTTTTATCAATTGGGAATATTTGCTGTTACTCATCTTAAGTAGCCTTTCACCTCAGCTCTTGCAGCACGTCACTGTTCCATAGAAACACGTTCTGTGAACTATGGCTCTGGCCTTTCCTTGTGGAGAAGTTCCTCGTGTATTAGGCAATTCTTTTCATTATGCAAAGCATTGCAACCCAGATATTTATGGATTCTGTCCCCTGAAGGCTCCAGATCTTTGAAAGACTAGTACATGTGACCTCTTCTTCAGTAGATCTCTAGGCAATGCTCTCCTTATCATCGTGTCTTTGAATCTTGCTCCTGTAGCCTTCTCTCTTGGGAATGGGATAGTGTCTGTATTTTTTTCCTTAACCCTCCAGAAAGCTGCTTAACTACTAGTAGAGGGAATCATAGATACATAGCTCTCTCCTGAAGAATGCAACAAAAGAGAGACCCAAATCGTTCTGTGTTTTACCACATTTTAAGCCATAAGGTACCATATTTAAGTTAGTATATTTATTAAAGTAAATCAGCTTCGTAGAGTTATCACTGTGAATTGGTCATGGAATGCAAACATTTTTCATTTTTCAATGTTGTTTTAATTGTGACTTCCAAAGGGACTGAAAAGATTTAGTGGATCTGGTCCTCACTGTCATTTCTTTGTCATTCTCTCACTTTGTTGTTGAGAAAATCACTTGCCTGTTAGGACCTCAATGCTTAAACTAGAGAATTGAATAGTGAAAATTCTAAATGGATTTTATACCCCAGTACATTTTTTTTTCAAAGGGAAGGACTGATACAAGGTTGCCAACATTTATTGTGCTAGGATGTTTTAGGACAGACAATAGAAAAATCCCATTGTCTGCTTTCATTTTCATTTCATGAAAGAAAGGATATTGATGGAAGGAAAGTAAAAAGGACAGAGTAAAGGAGAATATTTTCCAAGGAAGGACAGTTGGCAATTCTTGTTTTCTCTAGTGACCAGGAATTCTTTGTTGTGGGATTGGCCCTGGTCTGAGCTTGGAAACTAGTGTGTTGGAATCACTAGACTGGAGGTTCTCTTAAGTTCTCTTCTGGTTCTGTATGTCTTTATGTGTTTTATTCTTAACTGTTACTCGAGAGGCACTATTGCGTAGTGATTGAAGGCCTGGATTCGAGCCAGACTGCTGGGTTTGAATCCTGGCTCAGACTCTTAACAGGAGTGTGGCCTTGGGCAAGTTCCTTAATTTCTCTGTGCTTTAGTTTCTTCATATTTAAAATGCAGATAAAAAGGTTATCATCCCCTAGAGTTCTTATAATCATTAAATGAGTTAATAACATCTTAAGCACTTAGAATAGTGCCTGGCCCAGAGTAAGTAACTTTTTGGCTCTTATCATTATTACTTGAAACAAAGTTTCATTGAACTATCACAGTGGATATAAAAGGATACAGAATGTATCACTGTTCTTTCTAGATAACTCAAAATCCTAAGAAGAAATTGTCAGTATTGAATCACCACTTTATAAGACACCCAGCAAAACACTTTGAGGAAAACCCAGCAATAATTTCTGACTTAACAGGTTGGTGATAATAATATGTTTTAATTTTAAGTGCAGTTTTGATTATTATTTTTGGGTAAATTTGTTATTAGCAGACGAAGTCTGAAACTGTGGTACTTCAGGTACTATAATCCTATTATATTAATTTCTCTATAATGGTTTCTTATGAGATTTGGTTAAAGAAGGGAAAAAATAGAAAAGCAGTTTTTAAGATGTTGCTGATAAAAGTTTTGTCCTGAAAATAACATAAATGGAAAATTTTTAAAGCTGGAGTTAAATGTCTTCATTCTCCTGCAAGTCATATTTTACATGACTCTATTATTTATGTACTCTGTTATTCTTTACTTAGTTTCTCAGTATCAGTCACTCTTCAGTCTTCTTTTGGATTAACACCTTATTTTCATTGGTAAATTTTGCTTTTAAATATAAAACCTGTCATACTCTACTTAATTACTTGCCTTGTCTGGAAAATAAAATATTAATTTCCATCTGTTGATACTTCCTTAAGAGTTAAAGACATCATTTTAAATCAAGTAGATTTAAAATGCTTAACTTGATGTGATTGCTAGTTGCTGATGAGTATACAGAGAGCATCTTACTAGATTTTCTATTTTAAAATAGTCAGTGTTCCACAAACCACTTCTTTTTCAAATTCTGTTATGATTGAGAAATATTTCACCAACATTCAATAAAAGAAATTGTTTAATTTTTTTTTTAAAAAACCCAAGCAAATCAATTTTTTTTTACTTTAGGAACATCTATGTGGGTTCCAGTAAAAGTGTCCAAATGGACGTATGTGGCTTACAACGTAAGTAGACCACCAGTAGGTTTTTTTACTTAAAAAAAAAAAAAACCTGTAGTATTTATTTTTGAAAGTTAAAGACTCTAAAAAAGATAACCACATATCGTTTTCCCCACATTAAAATAATTTAATAATAATTCCTTAATAATAAATATCTAGTCAGTGTTCAATTTTCCAGTTTTATCATAACTGTCAAATTTTTGTTGTTTCTTTGTTTTTCAGTTTGTTTGTTTAAATCAACATACAAACAAGGTCCACAGGTTATTTGTTGATGTCTCTCATCCCTCTTTTAATCTCTAATGCTTCCTCCCCTCCTTTTTATTCCTTACAGTTTATTTGTTGAAAAATACAAGTCATTTGTCCCGAAGAGTTTCAAAGTCTTGATTTTGCAGATTGCATTCCTGTAGTATCATTCAGCGTATTCATTTGCCTGCTTTCCTGTGACTCAGTAGTTGGATCTAGACACTTGATCAGATTCAGGTTTTTAGTTTTGCTGGACTGGCTCTCTTTTTATGTTGTTAGCAGCTATTGATGAAGAATGCCTGAAGTCATTAACTCATTTAAGGGGATGCAAAAATGATGATACTGTAATTTGATTATTCCTTCTTCATATTAACGGGAACACTATATAGAAAAATTTCTCATCTGCTAAATTTATCAAAAGTGGAACAAATCATGAAGAAAAAAATGACAGTTGCTTGGATCTTTGGGTCTCATATTTTCTGGTTTTCAGAATAGTAAGTCGGCTCACAAATGTCCTCCATCAGTGACTGTAAGAAGTTTTAGGGTTATTTTTGTGCGGTATTATTATGAACTCATAGATTTAAACGTATTTGTATTTCCATCTAAACTAAAATACTAAAAGTGTTCTACCTTTGATACTAAAGTTGATATTAAAATTGTTTATCTTTGACCCATGGAAGCCATTTCAAGTTAGGCTCCTGAATCTTTTTGATATAGCTGCTCTTTAGCTGTCTTTGATAGTTTCCTCACTGTCTAGTGTGAGAAGATATTTCAGCTCATTTTGTAAATTTCCTGCCCCAGTCCTTGCATCAGCTTTTCCTATAAGGAGCTCTTTCTATTATTTGGGAAATGATGTCTAAAAACCATAATTTGGGCACTAGAAATGTTTATGGCTAATAGGTTAGCATCTCTAGGCCTTTTCAGTGGACAGAGCTAAGGAATGTATTTTATCTTGACTGTGAGGTCAAAAACCAAACCAAAGCAAAATAAATTCATTCACACTCATAGTTCTGTGACATATTCAGGACTACATGGTTTATACTTGATCTCTCTGCCTTACATCTGGATCTTCTTCCCATTCCCAGAATATTGGTTCTCAACAACACCAAGAATCATAAAATTAGGACAATTATTCATTGCTTCATCTGGATTTTTGAATGATGAAATTATCCACTCTTATGATAGTTGTGTTGTGTTTTCCCTCTTTTTTTTAGGAGTCTGATAAGATCTATTTTACATTTCCTCTTGCAAATCATAGAAAAATCTACACTCATGTTTATTGTCAGAGCACCATGCTGGTAAGCTAATTCATATATTTTATGTCAATTTAAAAGGGTAACTATTGTTCAGTTTTCACATTCAACTAATATCTAGTAGATCTCATCTTTAGCTATAACTATTATTAAATCTAATTAGTTGAAAAATATTTGATTGAAAAGTATTAATCAAAATGTTTTCCATAACTAATAATACACTATTAAATTACACCTTTGGCTCTAGTTGAGGTCTTCCGCCCTGTCTTTCTACCTTAGTTTAACTATGTTTAGGATGAAGGAATTCAATTCAAAGCTACTTTACTTCTAAAGTTCTATTAGTACTTTAAAGAATAGACATATTTAAGCAAAGCTATATTCTGTAGGAATTTTATAAAGTAAATCCTGTTTTTCCATTGGCTTTCATACTAAAATTTCTAGTACTTTTATACCAAATATTCTCTAGAGTAGTTTAGTAACTGTTATCGTTATTTATACTTACAGCATCAGAGTGATGATTTTGTTTGTGTATTTTTTAATGAGTACCTACTGTGCTAGGCATTGTAAAAAATGTTAGGTGCTGTTGCATACTTTTGTTAATTAAGAATGTTTAAATAGGGGGCCGGCCCCGTGGCCGAGTCGTTAAGTTCACACACTCTGCTTCAGCGGCCCAGGGTTTCACCAATTTGGATCCTGGGCACAGACGTGGCACCGCTTATCGAGCCATGCTGAGGCAGCATCCCACATGCCACAACTAGAAGGACCCACAACTGAAAATATACAACTATGGACCAGGAGGCTTTGGGGAGAAAAAAGGAAAAATAAAATCTTTAAAAAAAAATGTTTAAATAATATTTTAATCACTTATCAACATTTCTTACTTTCAGGAATTTGTTTCCCAATTTGGATTCTTTTCTCTCTGTTCTGATTTGTTTTTGGCATGCCCCAGGATTCTTCACTTTATTTTTGCATCTTTCATAGTTTGAGTTCCTCCTTCTCCCTTTTTTAGGGTTATTTCTATTTTTTAGAACTAGGATCTAATGTATCTCTTAGATACATGGTAGATGCTGCCATTTGATATGTACCAAAGTTGGGTTTTTTTTCTTCTGAGGAAGATTAGCCCTGAGCTAACATCTGCCACCAGTCCTCCTCTTTTGCTGAGGAAGACTGACCCTGAGCTAACATCCGTGCCCATCTTCCTCTACTTTATATGTGGGACACCTACCACAGCATGGTTTTACACGGAGTGCATAGATCTGCACCTGGAATCTGAGCTGGTGAACCCCAGTTCGCTGAAGCAGAACGCAGGAACTTAACAGCTGCGCCACCAGGCCAGCCCCCCAAAGTCTTGAGAAAGGATAATAGGCAGGCGTAGTGGACTAGGTGCTGATGAATACTGATTTTAGTGAAATTAGTAGAGTTTTGCATCTCTCACAAAGACTAGCATCTCTCAGCCTAAAATCTAGATGGGTAATTTATCCCAAGAGAATCTGGCCCTGAGAGTTATGGCTTAAAATATCTATACTCATTACTAAATTTCAAGTCATGATGTCAGTATTATATTGAGAAAAATCCTTGCCAAAGTGCAAATTATCCATTTGGCTTATTGGAGGATCTGTTTTCTGTAGTTAATGTCCATGGGTATTAATTAGCATAAGATCATGTGGTGAATTTTTTTAAATCTTTTCAATTTTTATTATAGAAGTTTTCAAACATACAAAAGTAGAGAGAAAATACAATATTGAGTTCTCACGTAACCATCACACAGCTTTAACCAACATTCTGCCATTCTTACTTCATTTATCCCTTCCTTTTTTTTTTGACTGAAGCATTTTTAAAGCAAATTCTAGGCATTTTATTATTTCATCCATAAATACTTCAATATTTTTTAACAGATAAGAATTATACACATTCCCATAATACCGTTATTTTATCCAACAAAATTACTATTTCCTTAATATCAGGTAGTATCCGGTTCAGTTTTCCTCTGTTGGATTAAATTTTACGTTAGCTTATCTGAATCAGAATCCGCAGTGCACACACATGCATCTGCATCCGCTGCATGGATCTTAAGTCTCTTTTATAACAGCCCTCTCTTCCTTTCCCCAGGCCGTTCATTTGTTCAAGACAGTGAGTTATATGTTCTATAGAATTTCCCACATTCTGTGTTTAGCTGATTGTGTTGTTGTTGAATCTTTAGCATGTATTTCTATCCCTCATGTTTTCTGTAAACTGGTATTTAGATCTAGAATCTTGATTAGATTCAGATTCGTTTTTTGTGGTAGGAATGTTTTATAAGTAGAGCTGTGTACTTATCTCATCAGGAAGTATGTAATATCTGGTTGTCCCACTTTCAGAGACATAAAGACTTACCAGTGAAGTCAGGTGGTATCAGCATGATCTAGCCATTATAAGATTCCTAATCAATCTTTTACCTAAAGATTTTAGCAGCTATCAAGGGCATCATTTTTCACTTAGACAGATTTTTGTTTTAGATCTATAAATTTTATGATCAAGTAGAATTTTCTTTTCTCTGTAGTTCAGGAATGAGTTGGCAATTCCTGAGTGACTTTTTAAAAAGATTTTCAATACAATTTTTGTAATTAGTTGAGTTAGGGGTGTTTACCAGATGAACTGAAATTGTTCTTTTTACACCTTCTAGGTTATATCAGCACAATGTTTTAGGGTGGGCTTGAATAATACTTTATTCGATCTGTTGATGAATTAGTCAGAATTCCCTGTACACCGAAGTAAGTAGTGTGGAATATTGGCAGTTTTCATAATAAGGGCTATCCTTGACGATAGGCTCCCTTAGTAGCTTCAATAACCTATTACAAAAGTGGGTTGGATCTTGAGAGGCTGCTGGTTCTTTGTCTAGGCTGTGCAGATCTGTTCTGTTGCCTTGCTTTATAATGCCCCATTGTTTTGGGAAGCAAAGGCAACTGATACCAAAGTCTCACAAGTATTTCGCCAGCAGTGGAGAGCAGAGAAAGACCACATTGTTTTTTGTTTGTTTCTTTTCAGCTTTCTTTTCTGTGTTCTTGAAAAATGTCTTAAAATTTTATTTAAGCTCCATGAAGGCAGAGACTATTTCCTCCTGATTCATGATTTTCCTTGAGGGCGTAGCATAATTCCGTGGCCCTGGAATAGACTTTATAAATATCAGTTGAATGAAAGGATTGATTCTTTTATTGTCCTACTGTATACTAAGGACAAGTTTATGTAGCTATCTGAGCAGTGTTTCCGATCCTCTTATGCCCTGGTAGGGCTTCAGTAGTTGGATCATCAGATCATGGGGTATTGCTCTCACTACTTCCTTAAAAGTTGGAGTGAAGTTGTTAGGTCATACTGCTCCTAAATGACTGAAGCTAAATTTATAGTATTGTTAAAATATCACAACCATCTCTAGCATTCCTGTGCTGCACTGATAAATAAGTAACTAGCTTCATCTTTAGCCCTTGGAATTATGCTTCAATACACACACATTCTCAGTTGCATAGAAGTTATCTGCTTGGTAATCAAATTAGAACTCAAATGGTAAACTAAAAGGCTTTATTTTGATTAATTGTTATTTTTTATTACTTGGCTCTAGATTGTTTACTGTTTGTATAAAAGTCCACCTGTAGTTGTTCGTTCTTCTATTTTGCTTAAAATATGGGTTGCTTACTACATAACTGCTGAACTCTGAAAGTGTTGTTTCAAACTCTGGAAATGCTTAGGCAGTATGCTGTGAAGTGACACCCATCAGGTCCCTCCTCCTCACACTGCTGCTCTGGGTTACTTGCTTACCTATGTTCACATTAGACTTCTTTGCTTACCTTTGATCTCTTTGATTTTTCAGAACTCCTTGGATACATTTTCAAATAACAAGTTGCGATTTTGTGTTTTCATTGTGCCCACTGACCCTGTCGTATAAGAGTAAAATGTTGAAGATGCCTATTTTATATAATTATTTTCTACAATATTTGTGTGCTTTGTTTTGTGTTATTAATCAACAGGATACAAATAGTTGGATTTTTGGCTGCATAAACAGCACGTCTATGTGGTAAGTCCTTTGAACCTAAGGCCTTTTCATTGTTCATTTTTCTCAACATAAACAGTCCTCACAAATCACACTTTTAGAATAGTTTCATACATTCCTAAGCTAATTTTGCTGCTATACTAAATTATATTTATTTTAAAATGAAAATTAAAGGAAATGAACACACCAGTACTTTTTGTAAACATTGGAATAGTTTGTTGCTAGGAAAAAAAATTTTTTGTTCCCAAAGGGACTATGTGGATAAAGTATATTGATTTAGACTTCAGTTCATTAGAACGCTCTCTGAAGGGTCTGTACATGGTTTCTTTTTCCTCTGAAGCTTACTTATAATTTACAATGCTTTATATTTTTGTCCTTTAATTCTATTTTCATGTTTATTTCAAAGCCGGCAAGGAGTTGATCTATCATGGAAAGCTGAATTACTGCCAACAATTAAGGTAAATTATGGCTTTAGAATTTTAATATGCAGGTGGAAAAATGCTTGAGCCTATAGGCATTTTAGAATATGTTCTTTTATTAGTTCATCTTGGTATTAAATAAACTTAAGATTTACTAAGAGATATTTTAGAAATATTTTCTCTAGAAATTTAATGGAGAATAACATGAATTTTTTTCTTTTTGGCTTTCAGAGGTAAAAAACTATATTAATCCTCTAAGTAAAATTAAACCTATATGTTATAGTATCATAACAAGAGCTAGATAAATTTTTTAATTCATTTTGAGGGTATGTTTGGAACGATCTGTCTTAAAATATAAGCTGAGTAGTATACTCAGAATTCATTTTGGGAGAGGACCTACAGTAGGGAAGTGAGCATCTCAAAGAGACACAAAGTAATTTTGCAGATCAGCTTCAACACCACTTTGTGGTCAAGCACTTGGATAACTATCTACTTTAGCTAGTACTCCACAGGATTTATTTAATAATTGTTAGTGATTTCGTAAAGGGACTCTAGTAGATCAGCAAGTCTTTATACAAAAGGCTAATTTGCAAACTCTCAAAATCTATTGTTGAGAAAATAAAACAATTCTAAAATTTGATAAAAATATCTCTTCTAATTTCCAAATTGTGTTTATAACTCGTAATCTTATGCCATGATTGATAGTTTTTAGTCTTCAAGTAAATCTGTACTTTAAAAATAAAATATATTTTTCTAATGAGTACTAGTCTCATAGACTTGAAGTCATCTGGTTGGTCCCAGTCATCTCCCGCTCCAATTCAGTTATTTGTGCTCATGAATGTTTATTTATCTGTATTCATAGTCAACTCTGTACTATACCAACAGAGAGGAATTATGACAGGATGAGTAATTGTAAGTCACTTACACTTGACTTTGGAATGGTTGCAGTTACTTTTCTGTCACCTTGGTCAGTCTTTGTGCGTATTCATTCATGTGGCTTTGTGTTTATGAGACGAATATCATAGGGAAGTGATTTGACTTATAAGAATATCTTTAAAGTCTTTCACTGATTCTGTCCTAACCTTCTAGGCAGGAGCAAAACAAACAAAAGTATCAGGATATACTTACTGATCAATCATTCATAAGATATATTAAATATTTTCTTGAATTTCCAGCTTGGATATCCTGTTCAATTTCTAAGAGTTAGGAAGAAATAAATGATTAAAAACTTGATACAATTTGACTTTGCTCCTATTTTTAAAAATTACTTCTTAAATCATAGAATCCTTGTATATTTTTTAGTCTCAAGGATTAAACAATGTATTCATCCAATACTAGGCACCTGTTTTGTTTGTTCTTAATGTAAGAAATAGCTGGCTGAACAGCAAGAGAACAAGCTATTCCAGCTGCTTCCTTTTTACAGTGAATGCTAGTAGATTGCCAGGCAGCGTTAAAAGCCTACTGGAATTTAGGGGGGAAAATGGAAGAGAGAAGTTAGAAAACAAGGATTATAATATTCTGCAATCTTAGCCGTTCTTGGTTGAAGAGGATTGTAATTATTAAATGTAAATAAACTTTTCTATTATAATGAAAATCAAAATTATATATATAATATGTGTTATGCGTTTATAAAAAGCACAAAATTATTTTGCCATGAAGTTGAAGGGGTAGGAAAGGTTAAAGTAAAAAAATTTGCAGATTTTATTCATATTTATATCATCTCAACAAAAGTAATGTCAGATGAGAATCATATCATTTTTGGCATCTCTATTGACTGAACTGTTAATAGATAAATGAATGCCTCCAGCCAAGCACTTGTAAAAATTGAATTTAGTTTTTAATACCAATCACATGGAACTTTTCTGTCATGGTTACGATGAAGAGGTTTCTAAAAACACACACAAAGCACAGCAGGCCAAGAATTTGGTAAGCCCAATGGACTTACTACTAAAAACAAACAAACAAAAATTAACTTTCATAAGAAATCTAAGTTATATGAGAAAAATTACCTAGTCACTATTTTGTCTAAATCATACTTTAGCACCATCACAGCAGAACGTGAAGGGTTTCTGACATCTGACCGCTGATGTTTGATTTCCTGTGTTTGTGGCCTCGGCATAAAAGGGCATTTTACCTTTGCAGTTTTACTAAACTCTGAAAAATTCCCAAACTTCAGTATTAGCCTTACCTGTCCATGTAATGATTTCATGAATATTGTTATATTGTCGAATGCCCACTGACGTTATAACTATATGGGAACTTAACTTTATAAGGAAATGTATTTTGACACTGATATCTTTTTAAAGTATTCTGATCCTAAAAAAAATTCTCAAGACAAAAATTATTCTTGAGAATAAATAACAAAAGCTATTAGAGTGGATAGGTACACAGAGTAACCATGGTTCTTTCTAGTTAATTTGTCTTTCACACTATCTACCATCTGTCTGGTTGATCTCAGTTGCCTGTAGCTGTTGTTTGTGTGGCCCCTTTAAGCTCCCTTAATTTACATTAGAACATAGAATTCTGTTGCGGAGACTTCACTGAGTAAGTTGAAGTGCAGCCCAGGAGTTTAACAAGCACTCCCAGGGGAATCTGGTCCAGGTGTTAGAGGGCCTCTCGTTAACAGTTCTTTAGCATCCGCACCTCTGTCCAGCTTGCCCACATGGGTGTTTCTGAAGAACAAAGGAGAAAGTTAAGTGTCTTCAGAGATTTCTTAATGCGTACAAAGTGTTACAACACGTAACTACTTCCACTCCCACATCTACTTCCAGAAAAAACTGGACTTAAAAGCTGTATTTTATTTGGTGGCTTGGCTTTTCATTCATAGACCAGTCTCGTATCTACTCATTTCTCAAAGTGTGGACTATAGGATCTGGTCTTAATTTTTAGAAGAAAATAGATGTTCGTCTGGTGAGGTGCATCATAAGCTTTATTGTGTCTTCTTGTCATTTGCTGAGTAAGTTCCAGAGGGTGATATTCATAGACATCATTAGCCAGCAACTCTTTACTCCTTGGGCTAGATCAGAGTCATTTGAGATTAAGTTACAGCTCTTCCATCATATTTAGCATCCATTTATTCTTCAACCATTGCATGTTCTTGGTCATATACTACCAAGATAAATGTAGAAATCATCCTATAACATTATATGAAACAGACAGGTTTATAAAAGACACCGAGTCTGAAAATAATTCTGTAAAAAGTGTTAAATATCATTTGTTTTACAAGTAGGGATACATTTTAGGGAACTTTTTTGGCAGTCCGTATTTATATAATATTAGGAATTTGACTTTCAGCAAATTAATTGACCTGATTAATTGACCTGAAAATGTAAACATGGGCATTTTATGAACTACTGAATATAAAGTTTGAAATTTAATTTTTTAGTAACTTCTTAAGTAAGAAGTAAATGTTTATAATTTATCTTTCTTTTAACATGCTTTAAGCTTTATATACTCTAAGAAATATCATTTTTTTATTTTCATCTTTTTTTAGTCTCTGACGTTAAGACTTCAAGACTATCCATCTTTGTCTCATCTTGTTGTTTATGTACCATCTATTCATGGAAGTAAGGTAACAAATGGATTAAATGGTTGTTATCAGAATGTTTTGGGGATACTCATGCTAAATATGTAAGTTATTTTTTGATGAATTCTTCAGCATAGGGCTTATCTAAAACAATGGCCAGTTTGGTGATCCACCTAAGATTGTTAAATCATTAGGATCATACTCTAACTTGAACTAAGCAGAATAAACCTGAGTCTGTTTATTCCGAGTGGGAACTATTTCTACTTTATCGGTCTTTCAAAACCTATTAATTTTTGAGTATACTTTTATGTGCAAGACTCTGGAGGCACACAAATGAGGAGGACACGAACCCTTTTCTCAAAAAGTTACATACTGTCAGGTAGGGAGAGAGAAATATATTTGGAAGCAGGGAGGAGAGTGAGAATAAAAGAGATACCCCAAAATATATAATGCAAATCAGAATATAGCAAATACATGAAAAATGTGAAACAGGGAAGTATCTCTGATTGATGGAATCCAGAAAAGCTTTTTTATTACAAAGTAATATTTGAAATTACCTTAGAGAATAGTTAGGGTGTTTATAGGTAGAATGAGCATCCTAGACCTATGCTGTCAAATGTCAGAGCTAGCAGCATGGGTGGCTATTAAAATTAATTAAAATTAAATAAAATTAAAAATTCAGTATCTTAATTGTACTAGCCTCATTCCAGATGCTCAATAGTAACATCATTGCAGAAAGTTGTAATGAACAGCATTGTCGAGACAAAGAAACAGTGAGATCCAAGCATGGAAGTGTGAAAGTATGGGGGGTCTTTGGAAAACAGTGAATAAGTAAATAGTAATTTTAAAAAGATGCCCCCTATGTGTAGAATAGTAGGAGAAGAAAAGTCTAGAAAAAGTGGATCACAGCCACAATGTGGAGGGCCTTGATTGGAAGATTCAGGAGTCAGTAGGGAGCTGAAAGATTTTTCACCATAGTAGTCATGGAATCAGAGCTATTTAGGAAGATGAATCTTTTTATGGTGTAGGAGACTGGGCACCTCCTAAGGGGTTATGAGGGCTTGTACTAGGGAAGTGGGAGTAGGAATAAAAGCATAATGATTTTTGAAAGAAGTGGGGGAAAAGGAAGAGGATGGAGGCAAAAGACCCTCTACTCCCCTTTCCACGTTTCACCCGACAAATTTATCCTTCAAGATCTAGCCTACGTGTCCTCTGTTTTCCTTTTCCAAGCTCCTCAGTAACCTCTTACTCCCGTGATACTTTGTTTGTTTATAACTTCTTTGAGGAATTTATTACCTGAATTATAATTTGTATGTTTATGTCTGTTGCCATTGCCATATTGTGAATTCTTTGAGAGTAAGGACCAGATAGGTTTTATTCTACTTTGCATCTTCAACCTTTAGTGACTACTGCATAAATACTTAAAAAAAAGATTCTTGAGTGAGAAAGTTGATGAAATTTGGGGCCATAATTACTAGGAAAATTTAAAAGGAAAAGGAAAAGGGGGATGTAGCTGGGAGTCATCTCAAAGATCGAGTCTCACAAGTCCCTTATAATGGATTCGTTGTTTTGTTTTGCTTAGCTCAAGTGAGAGGTAATTCAGCATCTTCAATACTAAAGCTCTCTTTAAGGGTTTTTCTGTCAGGTAAGTTGGTTTTGAATGAATTAACATCCTGCCCAAACTTGGAAAGGCCCTTTTTGATTATTCCAAGAAACTACTGAGCCTTTCGCAAATAGCCAGTCTTAGCAGCCCTGTAAATACGTAATACGTCATAATGCTCTTTGGAAAGTAACACTGCTGACTACTGTTGCACACCCAATCTCCCAAGGATGTTAGTTTAGGCCTTCCATGATTTCTACGTCTCGTAACCCACCATCAGAAGGATACATATATTTAAATAGGCAGTTTTAAAATGTTTTGAGTCAACTGATAATATATTTTTTGAAATGCAAATATGGAATTATCTGCATTTTTTGATGACAGAAAATAAAATAATAAAATCCATTAGAAATGTACTTATCTTGGATGTTTCAGGGACAGACCTTTGAATTTTCTTTCTTGGGTAGGAGTTTATTCCATAAAAGGAATAATCAAATTTGTAAAACAATAATAAAAATTATATTATTTTAAATACCTGTACAAAGCGATTTAAAACTGCTTCCCTGTCTCAGTGTCTCACCCAAAAATGCTTTGTAAAAATATAATGAATAATCCTGTTCAGTAAATGATTGCTCTAATCTTGTAACAGCTATTTTCTATAATGAAAATATCGGACAGTGTTCTTTGCCTCATAAGTAAAGAGGGAGAAACAAAGGCAAAGCCCCTTATCAAGATTTTCCTTTTATTCCCTCATGTATGTGCTACAGTGTAATAGCATTTTTCCTCATCTGTTTTTCACTTTCAAAAGCAATAAAAATATCCACCCAAGAGGCAAGCAAAATAACTCTGCTTCAAACACAACCCAAGGTGTAGTTATTGGAAAAGCCTAGGATAGACCCTGCTGGCTTTCTGCTTTCTGTAGACAGCAAACTGCTTGCTAGCTACAGTTAGGCATCAGATTAATTTCTTCTTCAGCTCCTGTAGATCAAAGTAGTTCGGTTGCATTGTGGAGATTATTTTAATAAAACCATTCTCAGTGCAGACAGTTGAGAGCAGAGTTCCTTATGCCTTTGTAGGAAGTACTATTAGAAGAAAATGTTGTTACAACAAGTTGTAATGATGCAGATGTCTTATTTTAGTTTTACTTTTGTTGAGAAAGCATTTCTTAAGATAGCATTTCTTTTTCTTACTTCATAGTTAATAGTATACCTTTTTTCTGTTTACTGTAAACACTGTTTAGCCTGAAATAATCTTATACAAATAACATAGCCATCTGCAGATGAAAGCAGTATGTCTCCAAAAGCCTTTTGTAGTCTAATTAGACTGTAGATACATAGTAAATGTGGGATTTAAAAAAAAGTAGCAAAATCACGTTTCCTTTTGACTGTTGAGGTATTCAGAGATAAATTCTCTAAAGGTATATTCTCTAGTTAATTTTGAGTTAACCTTGGCTCTTAATGCTTTGTTCCATCCGTTAAGGTCCGTCTTCTATAAACACCTGAAACTACAAGAAAACTTTGTTATACTAATCTGTTGTTATAGAAATGACTTTCTAATAATTTATCTATTAAATTAAATTAAGCTCATTCATCAAAATTTTTCAGCCTAGCATCTCTCCTTGAGGAATTCTTGCCATCTAAATATAGCCAGAGTTAGTGTGATAGATAATACCTTCTCCAAAACAGAAGTTTATACACTTTTATTTTCCACTCAAACATCAAGTGAAGATATTTTACTATGATGTTAATTTTATTTTTCCCTAATAAATTAATGTTTTATATTTCAGTTTGTTGTAGATTGCGAATTCTTTAAAAAAGAGACGAGATCCATACAGCTGCCTGTAACTCATCTGTTTTCCTTTGGTAGGTACTTTGATTTTGAAAATCTTAAGAATGGCTTTTATTTTTAGCACAGTACTGATTTATTTTGCTAGGTAGTCATAATAAAGCAGAGCCTTGTAACATTAAATATTGTTGTGTATTTCAAGTGTAGTTCTTAGAATAACCGTATGATGTGGTTCAGTGATTAGGTTCTTATTTAATACTGGACCAGCAGTCATCTTCTGGAGTGAACTTTAAAAGGCGTTTCTCCGTGATCACATACATTTGCGGGTAATCGTGTTTGTGTGTGTGTGTTCTCATGTGAATTTATAACACATATTGGCCCTTTTTATAAAAGGTTTATTATAAAGTATAAATTTCTGTCTGACCTATGAAGGTATGAAAATTTCTCTAAATTTTTTTTATTCTGGTAAAATACACATAACTAAATATTCCTTTAAATTTTATTTTGAAATAATTTTAGACTTACAGAAAAATTACAGAAAGAGTACGAAGTTCCCATATGTCCTTAACTCACCTTAACATAAACAATGCAATTGTCAAAACTAAGAAATTAGCATTGGTACAATACTGTTAACTAAACTGCAGGCTTTGTTTACTTTCCATTGGTTTTTCACCAGTGGTCTTACCCTGGTTCCTATGTTGTATTCAGTCTCCTCTGATCTCTGATAGCTCCTGTCTTTCCTTGTCACCATAGCTTTGACACCTTTGAAGAGTACTGACCAGTTGTTTTGTAGAATACCCCTCTATTTGGATTTGTCTAATGCTTTCTTATGATTAGATTGAGGTTATGCATTTTTGGCAAGGCTGTCATAGAAGCAATATGTACTTCTCAGTGCAGCGTATCAGAGGATGCATGATGTCACTAAGTCTAATTACTGGTACTGTTAACCTTAATCACTTGGTTAAGATGGGGTCTGCCAGGTTTCTCCACTATAAAGTTACTGCTTTCCTTTTTTTTTTCTTAAAGATTGGCACCTGAGCTAACAACTGTTGCCAATCTTCTGTTTGTTTGTTTTTTCTGCTTTTTCTCCCCAAATCCCCCCACTGCATAGTTGTATATTTTAGTTGTGGGTCCTTCTAGTTGTGGTACATGGGCTGCCACCTCAGCATGGCCTGATGAGTGGTGCCATGTCCGTGCCCAGGATCCGAACTGGTGAAACCCTGGGCTGCCGCGGCAGAGCGTGTGAACTTAACCACTCGGCCACAGGGCCGGCCCCTTTCCTTTCTGTAATTTATAAATATCTTGGGGGAGATACTTTGAAAATGTATAAGTATCTTATTTTTCTTCAAAATAACCCACTAAATTTAGTATCCAGTGGTGCTAGTCTGAAGCAGTTATTACTGGTATTCAGTATTTATTGGAATTCTTCCTAAGGGAAAGTTGTCCCTTCTCCTCCATTTATTTATTTACTTAATTTTTATTTATGTCAGTATGGACTCCTGGATATTTATTTTATTCATTGGGTTATAATCCAGTACCATTGTTACATTTTTTTGCTTAAGTTGTTCCAACTTTGGATATTGGGAGCTCTTTTTGGGTTGGCTCCTGTGCCCTTTGGCATTCCTCATCCTTTAAATATTTTGTTTTATATTCTGTTCATGAAAAGAATCTTTGTTACTTGAGAGAAGAAACTTAAGATTTTTTATCCCACCCCCACTGCTTTTTTTAGTAGAAAAATACTCAGAACAATACAGAAATGAGAACTCTGAATTGCCATCTCATTGAAGATAGCAAGCTTGTAAAGTAAGAGATCTACCAAGAAAGCATGCCTTTTTGAAATTGGAATATGTACTTTATTTTTTAAAACACATACCTGTGATTGAAAATCCTTATAAATGTTTTTTTCGGAGTTTATTCAAGGAGGATTGGATTTTTAGGAGTTTACTTCTCCATACCAGAAGCGAAAACCTGTGAACTCTTTTTTCATAGTCAAAATCTATTGGCATTATTTAAACATTGTGTAAGTAATCAGTACTTTTTTTTGTTTGTTCTTTACTATTCTAAGTAATACAGTACTTTTAATTCAACAGGATTGTCATCAAGGAAAGTAATATTAAATACAAGCGGCCTGTTCTATAATATAGAGCTCCTGAACTTTGGACAGGTAATTATCCTGACTATAATGAGGATTTGATTTTACTTTAGTTTTAGTTAAACAACCAAATAAACTCTTGTTTTTTTTCTTTTTGTGGTCAAACTCTATTAGATATACCAAGCTTTTAAAATCAACGTAGTAAGCAAGTGCTCAAGTGTCAAAGGTAAGCGTATTTTCTGGAAAAATAGTATTGTCATTTGAAGAATCAATAGGTCTTCAGTTGAATTTCCTATAATATTTATTCTTCCGTATATTTTATGTGAATTAAAATTAAATATATGATAATATAAAAGCTGTTTATATTTCCAACAAATATAATATAGACTCCTTCTTAACAGTAAGCATCTTCTGTTTCAGTTTAAAAATCCAAATTTTAATAATACTGTATGTCATGCTGTCTTATTATAGAGTAATTCAGATTTAGCTGTTTAATGTTTTTCTAGTTTCTTAGTACTTCTCATATGCTCTAATATCTTTTGCAAGTCTAATTAAACATTATTATTTAATAATCCTCCATAATTTCTTATTATGTGATATAATTCTTACTAATTATTTTTTATGAAATGAGTGTGTAGTTAGGTATTATAGTAGCTTATATAAGATTTAGTGTAATATAAGGTTAGTAATACATATTTCTTTTATGTTTTCACAGAAGAAATAACTAGTATCTATAAACTTCATATTCCCTGGTCTTATGAAGATTCACTAACCATTGCACAGTAAGTCTATGAAAGAATTTACCTTAAAATGGTGTTTTTGAATAATACGTTACATAATTACATTGAAGAATACATGTCTTGAATAATATTTTTTTTATTTAAATCATAGTGAAATTATTAAAATGCCTCTTAGTAAAATGTAGGTATCCTTTAGGTAGCATTATGCCCATAAGGTAATATATGATAAGATAGTACATTATAAGATAATGTAAATCTTATTTAAATGATCTAAAATTTAAACGTTACTTGCTTGAAAGATGAACCCTTTCCCACCCTCTCCCCCAACTCCTCTAACTAGAGGGAGCGTTCAGGCAGCTGTGGTGCGACTGGAAAAGTGTCCATCCGTAATAATGTGTCTGGCATCTAGCTTCCTATACATTATTTCATTGTGTTGTGCTGAGGATTGACTTAGCCATGGTTATTTCACAGCATTTTGTATTTGAGAATTGATATATATCTTTTCAGGGCACCGTCCTCCACAGAAATTTCTCTGAAACTGCATATTGCTCAACCAGAAAATGATAGCCATGTAGCATTATTAAAAATGTACACATCATCAGACTGTCAGTATGAGGTAAGTTGTGTGTTTGCTTAATCTTTAAGATTTAGTTATAGAATAAATTGAAAATATATTCTTATATTAGCCTCAGATATATGATGATGTGGAAGTCATTAAATATAAGAAATAGACATTGATAATACTTTAAATATTCTCCATTTTGCCTATTTGTACTACCTCAGTATTTCCTTAGCTGGGCCGTTGAAAGTACACATCTTAATAAGTAATAGGAAATAAAATAAAAATTGAAACTGTAGCTTACCCTTCTAAATTTGGAAGCCCAAAGTCCACAATCCTCTATAAATTGAAGAACATAATGAAGTCAGCTGACGTGGCTTTACTTCAGTGATCGACATGATGCATATTTGTTTCTAGGCCTACCAGATAAGTTTAAGGATCTTCTTTCCTTTTTACTAATTATTTTAAGCTCTGTTAGTCATTAATATGTGCAATTTAGTGCCTCTTGTATTTGTTTTACAATCGCAGTAGATCTCTTTGAGCTAAGAGAAATAAGGGAAATAAACTTGAGAGTAATATTTTGTTTACTTATAGATTGGTGAACTGAAAGTGTCCCTCTCTGTATCAGAACGTGCCACGGTCTAAGGATTCCAGATTTAAGTGTTTGAAGTACTCATTTCAGTGGTGGAGACATCACAGTTTCTGATTTATGTTAAATATCTTATTTCTACTCAACTGCTTTAAAGCAAGCTTAAATATTGGGATTCTTTATTAGAACTAACTTTCTTAGGGTAAACTAGGATTGGTAGATCAAATGAATCTGTTCCTACAACCAAATTTCAGTTGGACCAATATTGTGAGTTATTTTATGGAGTTTATTAATGCTTTGATATCTTGCTTTCTGTTTTAACATTGAAGGATTTTCCAGGGCTGCAATGCTTTTTAACTTGTACCTTCACATTTCTAATATTACAGAGATAGTAAGAATTGTGTTAATAATTTGGCACCAGATACTGCATACTCTCAAAATGTCCAGTTTTTACAAATACTTTATATTTTCAAAAGTCTATATTTTGACAAAATATGGTCATTTAATAATTTCCCTGTGAAATATTTATTTCCTTTTCCCATACTTCCTAATATCAAAAAGGTATATTTATAGTAGAGATAATTAATGATGAATTTTTTAAAAAATACTGTTTTGGCTTAAATTTTATTAAATATGTTCTGTTTGTTCCTGGTCTTATGTGAAATCTATTTTTATGAAATGTACTCAGAAGTGGTTTAGCTTAACTCGATTTAGTGCTATACAATTGTAGGTTTGAGATTTTAAAGTACTGGTTATATAGTAGGTTGATCACTTTGTGCTTAATTTTTTAGCAAACATATATGTAGCTTCTGGACTCAGTCATTCAATAAATTCCTTTAGCTTGCATGATTTGCTAATAAGATATTCTGGTTAATCAAATATTCTTGTTAGTAAAAGTTTACCACGTGTACCATAGCATTCATCCAATTGTCAAAGACTTAGGATATGGGGAAAATACCGGACAGGAAAATTAGACTTGATGCAAACTAAACATTGGTGGTTTGGAGGATTTCTTTTAAGATCTTGAGTGCCTTTAGGTTTGTCCTTATAAAAAGTTAATGATTATTTAGGTTTTTCATTATAAAAAAGTTAGTGATTATTTTGGTTTGTCATTATAAAAAAGTTAATGATTATTGCTTAGAGATATGCAGAAGTGTTCAATTTAATAAAATGTGAACTAGAGGAGTTTAGGGAAAATAACCTTTTTTTAATGGTTGTCTTAAACTAGGTGACGGTTAAGACTTCCTTTTCACAAATACTTGGACAGGTAAGAGAGACTCCTGGTTGATTCTTTATTGCCTTGTGAATAGATACTATAAGGCAGGGGTTGCAAACCTTTTCTGTAAAGAGCCAGATAATAAATATTTTAGCAGACCACATATGGTCTCTAGCCGCTGCTGCCATGCTACAGCTGCTTCTTTCTCCTTTTCCCTTCTTTCTTCCACTTTAGTAAAATCTAGAAACCATTTTTGGCACACAGGTCATAGTTGGCCACCTCTGGCTTTACAGTGACACTTTCATGTTTGATACTTCCTAGAAATGAGAGCTGACTCTGGTTCCCAGCAAGTTAATATTTTTGACTAAATGAAGGTCATGTTAAGATTTCATGTTGGCATACTATGTTATAATTCATAGTCCAATAAAATCTGTGGGCTCTGTCATGTAAATGAACATTTTGAAAGAACTTTTTATGTTGTGTATGCTCAGTTTGTAAATGATAAACATGTTGAAATAGTTTATAAATTCATTTGGGGGTTATCTGTCTATAATTCATAGACAAATAGTGTTAGAAAAATAATTTATTAAGTACAAGAACTACTATAATATATTATTCGACATTATAATTTGCATAATTGTACAAGCTGTATGTATGTACATAATATTAATTGGTCAGAGAAATTATATAGTTTTAAAATTCACTAATATTTTTATTATATCTTTTATTACTTTCACTTTATTTTTTGGTCTATTGTGTTTTGCAATCCAGGCATGGTATAATTTTTTTAATTTAAGTCATTTAATTCTATAATTGTAATAAAACTCACAAATCAAAATTAAATTGGAAAATTTTTTTATGCCTTGTGTCATTGGATCCTCACGACAACCTGGTGAGAACTAGATTGTGACTTTTATTAAAGTTGTGAACATTGGAATTAATGTATAAAAATTTCATGCTACATTAGAAAGAGAAGATTAAATGTAGGTATAAATTGGAAAATAGTATCATAGTTATAATAAATACTATAAAATTTTAAGGTACCAATTATTAAGAAAAGTTATCTCTGGAATACAGGGGAAGAATTCATGCCATTGTACTTTTAGTATGTCTAAAAGGCATGTTACTGTGCACAGAGGTGTGGGCTGAGGATTATGACATACTCTCTTATCCATATCATCTCTGGGACTCATAATTCAGATTAGTGACCAGAAAAGTCAAGTTAGCTTGATACTCTATAGTCAAGCATAATTATACGTACACCAAAAAAAGACAGACTAGTATTCTTGTTTAAGCATGGAAATTTTTCTAGAAAATGAGGATGTGTGGGTGTTACAGGATCAGAGGTAGGTACTTTTTTAAATGTTGAAGAATTTGTAGTAATTAAGTCCTTCTCAAATTATTAAAAAGATGTAAGATACTCTTCCTTCATATTTGTTTAATTATTTGGCTTAAGAGCAGTAGGAGAATGAACTGAACTTGGATATCTTATTTGTCTTTTAAAAATAATACATATTTTCAATGTTACTGATTCAGTCAAAGAAGACTGGGAAGAGGAATAAAGAGAAACCACTTGGGGAGAATCTTTAGCCTTTGATTAGATATTTTTCATAAAATTAATACTGTTTTCAGAAAAAGAAAAGAAAATATATTTACATATTCTTTAGTTTACTGTTATGAAAGAGAGGGCAAAAAATAAACTGCAAGTTACTTTTCTCAAGAGAATTATATAAACTGTAGTAAATTATTTCCATGTAGGAATGAAGTCCAATGTTGCCAGATCTTTAGATTTTAAGAGAAACTGGAAATCTGGATTTTCAGATAAAATCTTTTAATTTTTCAATGTGGGCATCTAATTCAAAATGTGAGGAAATACTGTGCCAAGTACTAAATCAACTGAAGTGCGTCTGCAATTTGAATATGACCCCTGGAGGCCAGTTCATGACTGTTGATTTAGTTGTATCTTATGTCAGCTGTATCTGTGGCCCAGTGTAATACTTAATACTCACAACAATGACACTCATTTATTGACAAGAAATTTTTGTTCAGAAGACTGTGTAGGATCTCTTACCAAATTTCTAAGGACAATGAAGGGGGTTAAAAGAATAATAGCTAATATTTTCTGATCACCTACTTGTGCCAGTTACTATTTCAAATACTTTACACAAATGACTACATTAAACCTTAAACTCCCCGTGAGGTAAGTGCAGCTTATCTCCATTTTACCATAAGGGCAGAGAGAAGGAGGGGGGAATTGACTTCCCCAAGGGCGCAGAGCTAGTGAGAGGCAAAGCTGTAGTGGAAACAAACCCTGGAGTCTGACTCTGAGCCTGCTCTGCTGCTTGACATTCCTTCCATACTCTTGATAACTAAGGTATGCTGTACATGTCCTAGCACATCATTAAGCAGGCAGTGAGTGTCATTTGGAAATAGGTAGAAAAATTACCTTTTCCCTTTCAACTCCTCTCCCTTCACTCAAAGCTGTAAACGATAAATCATGACTATGGGCTATAAGTTTTTTGAGTCTTTCTAATCAATTTTAACCTGGGAATTCACAGAGGAGCTGCAGGGAGACCTTGAACTTCCTGAAATTTTACGCAGCATTTCATATAAACATGTATTTCCATAACTTTCATCAGATTTCCAGAGGAGTCTGTACGTTTTCTAAAAAATTCTGTGGAATGGAGAGCATGCTTTAAAAAGGAAATTTCCATGGCCAGCCCAGTGGTTTAGTGGTTAAGTTTGTGTGCTCTGCTTCGGTGACCCAGGGTTCACAGGATCGGATCCTGGGCATGGATCTAGCACCACTCGTCAAGTCACGCTGTGGTGGTGTTCCACATAAAGTAGAGGAAGATTGGCACAGATGTTTGCTCAGTGGCAATCTTCCTCAAGCAAAAAGAGGAATATTGGTGCAGATATTAGCTCAGCAACAATCTTCCTCAAGCAAAAACAGGAAGATTGGCAACAGATGTTAGCTCAGGGCCAATCTTCCTCACCAAAAAAAACAAAGAAAGAAAAGAAAAAAGGGAAATTTCCTGGGGACCAACCCTGTGGCCTAGTGGTTAAGTTTGGCATGCTCCACTTTGGCAACCCGGGTTTGTACGTTTGGATCCTGGGCGCAGACCTACACCACTCGTCCACCATGCTGTGGTGGTGACCCACATACAAAATAGAGCAAGATTGGCACTGGTGTTAGCTTAGGAACAATCTTCCTCACCAAAAAGAAAGAAAGAAAGAAACTTCCTTTTGAAACTTAAAAGAAGAGCTTAATGCTTTGTTTTTGTTATATGTGTGTTTTTTACAGAGATTGGATCAGCTAGGACAATGACTTGAGACACTAACGTAATGGTTATGAATTTAGGCTCTGAGTTAAATCCCATTCCACAAGATTTCCAAAGACAGGGAAGGACATAAAAGCCTAATAATAGCAGCTAATATTTTTTGATGGCTTGTCATCTTCAAGTTAACATTCTAAATGCTTTTGCGCAAATGAACATATTTAAGGTATTGCTAGAGGTGGTTGTTAAGACCACCTGGAAGGTAAGTACTATTACTGCTCCCATTTTACTGATGAGAACAGAGAGAGATAACAAGTAAGTGAGTTGCTTCTCTGTTATGTTTTTAATTGTGCAAGTTACTTGGGCTCCCTGTGCCTGGATTTCTTCTTCTGTAAAATAGGAATAAGAACCATCTCAGAGGATTTTTGGTGGAGAGCATGAGATAATGCATATGAGATGTTTAGTGTCATGCCTGGGACATATTAAATGCTCATGAAAGTGCCTTGTAAGAAAGTTAGTAGCATATGCTACACAATCATGCATTGTCTTTAATGCCTGAGACACTCAGATAACATGTTTCTAATAAGCTATGTGTTCTTAGCATTTATTTCACTTGGAGTTTTGATACCCATTACTTGAGGTATCTTTGTGCCCATTTCAGGGAAGGTATAAAGTGAAGAATGATGTTTTTTATTTCATGTGAAAGTGCATGTATTTCATTACCACGAATGCTGAGAAGTTTCCCATCCATTTGCCTGTTTTCTAGGTGGTTCGATTTCATGGTGGAGCTCTTCCAGCGTATGTCATATCTAGTATCCTTCTTGCCTATGGAGGACAGTTATACTCTCTTTTCTCAACAGGTAGGAGTGTTTCTATTCCCTCCCTTCTGCCTTCCTCAATGCTTCATCACTACTTTTTATCCCACATGTGGCTAACAAAGAGACATCAGTTTCTTGAAAATTCACACTCTCTCTCTCAAGTTTAGAGGGGTTGGAGAGCCTCTAAGTTTTAAGAGATTCTCAAGAAATTCCTTACTGTTTTCTCCATTTTATACCCTTGTGCTTGAAGTTTCTTCCCTCTATTCTGAGGCCTCTTAAGAGGTAAAGTTTCATTGATGAAGATCTTGTTCATTCTGTTCCCGGTGCCTAACGTAGTGCTAAGCACGTACTAGGCATCCAGTGTAATGTAATTTTGGGCTGTACCAACTGTATCAGTTAGGTCCTGGCAGACTGAATGGAATAATTTGAGAGAGTTTAATGAAGGGACTATTTCAAAGGTGTGTGTAGGGTTAGGGGAAACCAATAAGAAATGATAAAGCACCAGGTTACCAACAGAGCCATCTGATGCTCTTAGGTACCAGGGCAAGGGAGGGAGGAAACCTAGGGAGCTGTGGGGAGGGCAGCATTACTGCAGCTGCAGCCTTGGATACGGGAATGCTGCAACCACTGTCAGCCTACGGCTCAGCAGAGAAAAAGGCTGGGAAATAAACACGCCAACTTTATTTCCTCCTACCCTCCTAACTGCCAGTGCCTCTCATTCACTGAACCCAACTGGAAGCCAATTCACAAAAACCTCCAAGAATTCGGAGTAAAGTAAAGAGTGGAGAGTGGGTCTGGAGAGGCAAGTGTAGAATATGTAGTACCCTGGACAAAACCCTCCCTAGAGTATAGCACGTAGAAGAGTTTCCCAGGAGCCTAAACTGTGTAAGGCTCTCACACACTTGTTGACTTGGACAGTAATCAAAGGAGGCAAAAGATAAGAAAAGAGTCAGGCCAAAATAGATAAAAGCAGTCCAGAAATCCCCGCCACCATTTCCGTCTTGCCAAATCCTTCCACAGCTACTCTTTCCCTTTCTATGATTTTTTTGCAATTTTAAATCTGCCTTTAGTGTTCATTTTAACCTATATTCTAGGACGAAGGGAGCAACGTTCAGTGTGATCTTCCCAGATCCAACCTTTTAATTAAGAGATTATTCTGGCAATATGACATCAACCATGCTTGAATATAAATTATTTTTTAGAGAGACACCTCATTCTTCTTAGTTCAAGTGGCTTGATAATTGATTCTCAAACATACAGGATTCATATCTAGATAATCCACAGAGACCCCAGGGTTATATGACATTGGTTAATCTAGAGGATTTAAGTATGAGATTATGTCTCAAGCCAATTAAAGAAGCAGTTCTGAACCAAGGACGCTTATCAGAAATCACCTCTGGATTATGCTTACTAGAATGCTATAATAAAAAGATAGTAGCAAGTGTTAATGAGGGTGTGGACAAATTGAAACCTTCGTACACTGCTGGTGGGGATGTTAAATGGTGCAGCTGCTTTGGAAAGCAATCTGGCAGTTCCTCAGACAGTTAAGCAGAGTTACCACGTGACTCAGCAACTCCACTTATAGGCCCCAGAGAAATGAAAATGTACACCCGCACTAAACTTGTACACAGATGTTCATAGGAACACTATTCATAGTAGCCAAAAAGTGAAAACAACCAAAATGTTCATCAGCTGTTGCATGGATAAATAGAATGTGCTGATACGTGTTATAACATGGGAAATCTTGGAAGCATGCTAAGTAAAAGAAGCCAGTTACAAAGGGCCACGTATTATCTGATTCCATTTCTATGAACTGTTCAGAAGAGGCCAGTCTGTAGTTATAGAAAGTAGATTAGTGGTTGCCTAGGAATGGGGAGGTGTTGAAGGTGACAGCCAAGGGGAACAGAGTTTCTTTTGAGAGTAATAAAAATGTCCTAAGACTGATTGTGGTGATTAATGCACAACTCTGAATATACTAAAAACCACTGAATTGCATACATTTTAAATGGATGAATTATTTGATATGAGAATTATATGTCAGTAAAGTTGTTAAAAAATTCACTGTGGAGTTTTGTGAAAATACAGATGGTGAAACTCCGGCCTTGGCTTCCTGAATTCATTTTTGTTTCATAACTGATTGAATGTG
The DNA here is from genome assembly GCF_037783145.1 of Equus przewalskii. Lineage (NCBI taxonomy): Eukaryota > Metazoa > Chordata > Mammalia > Perissodactyla > Equidae > Equus > Equus przewalskii. The sequence continues at coordinate 71,807,032 of NC_091847.1, read as the reverse complement.
TATTCTTATATAAGAACTATTGAATTCTAGTAATTTTTAATCTTTTGAAGAAAGTCTCTGTGATTGTATTGAAGGTGCTTGCTTTCTCTGACATGAAATACGTTGCTCTTAGAGACAGTGCAGAATATAATATGTTTCATACTTCATTACTTTGAATGCTCTACTACGTATGATTTTTTTTTTAATCGCCAGGTCATTGCTTAGAATACGCTGCTATGTTGGATAAAGAAGCCAAACCATACAAAGTTGATCCTTTTGTAATTATGATTAAGTTTCTGTTGGGGTAAGTTTTATTATCTGTGATAATGATTTTGATTTTGTTTTATATGTAAAACATTATGTTTGGCTCCATAATGGAATATAAATTTTCATACAAATATGGCAATTGACTTGTTTTAGTAAATGGGATTTTCCTCTTAGGTAAAGGCCTAATAAGGATATCGACATTTACTTCAATAGTATAACCATTTCAAAAGTAATTATTGAACTTATATGTATCAATCTAAACTTGGACTGTAAAATATACCAGGCCTTTAACATTTGTAGGAGGATGTATATGGTCCAAGGTCTTTGAGTACCCCAGATTCATGAACACAAACCATTATAGGATACTAATGAAACAGTGCCTCAGATCACTTTTTCTTACTTCCCATGCAGAGTGTATTTTAGGTCTCTCTACCCTACTTAACATTCCGTTCTTAATGTATTCACATTTTGTTTTTTGATTAAGCACCATTACTTAGATTTCTTCTGTCATTACAACTAGCCATTGGCTTTCTAACTTAGAAAAAAAGATCATATTTTGTTACAAAGATCAGTAGAGAGCAGTAAAGCTCCACTGAGATTCAGGTCCCAGCTCTTGGAAGATCAGTAGAGCCCCTTGGAAGATATATGACTGGTTCCTGACGAGGAACTGAAGTTTGTTTTTTCAGTATAATTATAAATTAAGTACTGTATCATGGACCTTTGGGGACTCTAGTGTGTGGTGTCAAACACTGCAAATATTAAACCCTTGAATGTCAGTTGTTGATTTTTTTTTTTTTTTTTTGCTTTTACTGTATGTTTTCTTTTATCCACAGGTATAAATGGTTTAAAGAATTATGGGATGTATTGTTGTTACCAGAATTGGATGCCATCGTTTTAACTAGTCAGAGTATGTGCTTCCCTCTTGTGTCCTTGATTCTCTTTCTGTTTGGAACATGTACTGCCTACTGGGGTGGCCTCCTCTCGTCCACATCTGTGAGACTCCTTTCTTCCTTGTGGCTAGCTTTGAAAAGGTAAAGAATGAGTATATGAAAAAATTATATTCTGATAGGGAACTTTAAAATTAATTTGCTTTCACTAAATTGTAATTTCTAAGGAAAGATGTATAACTCGCAAAAATGGGTTAGTGTTCAAAGTTATGTCTTTGTCAAAAATAATTATTTATTGCAGGTTAAGTGCTACATTTGATTTTGACCTTAGTGCTCAAGAGTTAATCAAAAAAGTTTGACAAACTACACAAGTATTTTTAGGTTTCACTGTTGTAAATCTTTCCGAGGGCAAAGTATTTCTCTGGCAGTGCTTTTATGTGCTGACTTTCAGTCAAACCTGAGGGCAGGAGACTCCAATCACGATATTTAGGATCAGATTAGAGGAAACATGTAAGAGCTCCAGAAACATAGCCTAGAGTTTTATTATAGGCCCCAAGACACAGTTTAAAGTTGCTGGTAAACCAGTGATCTGGTTTCTGTTGCCGTTGCTCCTCACCAGACCTCTTACGTGATTTCCTGTCACAGAGGATTGTGGTGTGGTGCTGCTTCCTCCACCCTTCTCAGGTGTGCCTGACACTAACACCGTCACATGCCTGAGTGATCTGAGACCGGAAGAAATAGGAAGCTGTTCCCTCTCCTCTCAAGAGTGGAAATGTATGGCACAGGGCCTATAGTTAATGATTATCTTGAGCAACATTTTTTCTTCCTTGGTACAAATATCAGCCATAGTGTATCTAAATGGAAGAGGGGCTATCGCAGTGTATTACAGAACTTGCAAATATGTGTCATCCATTGCCTTTATTAAAAAATAACTTACTGTTTACTTTATAATACTTTCGTATTAATATGCTGGAGAGGCTGAGAGTATTGTATGGTTCTTATATGAGGCTGTATGAATAACTGTTAATATACTTTTAAAAGCTTTATTCTTATTATTCCAGGCCCTCTGAACTTCCTAAAGATATCAAGATGATATCGGCAGACTTGCCCTTTTTAACAGTTGTTTTGATCATAGTTAGTTGGACGACTTGCGGAGCGTTTGCCATACTGCTTACTTATCTTTACTATGTGTTTAAGGTATGTCAAGTCAGCACAGTCAAAATGGCTGGGCTTCATAGCAGGCGGGAGTAAACTTTCTTGTAGAAGCTATTAACAAAAAATTTAATTACTTCTGCAGTGAACTTCCATTACATAACAGGTTTAAATGTAAAGGTTTTTTTTTTTAACGTCTTAGTTATTTAAAAGATAAATAGTTAACTGTAGAACTCAAATTATTAATCTGAGTTAGGTTTCTTTGTTAAAAAAAAAAACAAAGGGAGGGGAGAAGATATGTTTCACATTGCTTCATGCTCTTGCAAGTAATGTTAACTTTTTATAAAACGTTTTACTAGAGCAGTTTTTATTCACACCTCCCTTTGCACATGGGTAATAGATAAAACAAAAAGTTTTATCAGTGGGATCAAGCTGTCAGTCATGCTGATATAACGTAGAATGTTACAAACGTTGCTGAAGAATCAGAAGACAATGGTAAAAGTAATTGGGCTGATAATTTTACTGAGGAAGTGGAAGACACTTCCAGGACGGCCGACAGCTGTGCAGAGAGGTCTCGGTTTACAACGGCACACTCTCCACGTTAATCTTATGTAGACGCAGTTGATACCAGAGTGGATAGCTATTATTTTCCCTTTTTTAAACAAAGGTTTATTTTCATCTACATTTAACACTAATACATACACATTATGGATTACTTGTAGTTTTCAAAGGAAGTTTATGTCCCTCAGAAAAAACTATGCTGAGCTACTTCGATTTATAAATGAGATATTTTTGGTTTTCTTAATTGGATATTTCAAACAACTGACCCAATAAGCAAAACTTTCTCAATACTTAAGGAAAATTAATAAATTAAGCTTACAGATTTCTTCAGGTTCTTGTAAACATTTCACCACTGCATGTAATTGAGTTCAGGTTTTCAAAGATTTAGAATATATAAAACATGTTAAACTCTTTTTACTTTACTGAGTATAATCAGATTTTTGACTCACAAGGCACTTTAAGTTGCTAGAGCAAGGCTTCATCCAAACCAAGGCTCACAGAATGTAGAAGATATAGCAGTATATCATGGCCCCAGCATACTCTGGAAGTTGGTATTATTTTATTTCTTTTTTTTAGTTCAGAATAGCAAGCATGGGTAGTCATTATTTAGCTTTTCTAAAAGAATGTTTTTAAATGTTTAAATGGATTTTTAGTTCAGATTTTTTAAATTCAAGATTACAGTGCTTCTCAATTTTAATAAAAATGGTTTTTTCTTTCAAAATAAAAGGAAAATTAAATAATCATTTCTTTCTCCTAGATTGTTCATCTGCAAGCCAGCCTAACTTCTTATAAAAATAGCCAGACTGTGGTAAGTTATATTTTCAAAACTCTACATCACTTTAATATGAAAGAACATGGGAAAATATGAAAGTGTGTTTTTTTAAAAAAAGGTTAGGATTTTATAGTGTTTAAAAGGTATTATGAATTTAAGTAAGTTTAAGAATAGTGAACCTAATGAATATTAAAATAGGCTTAGATTTTCTAAGTTTAACTTGATCTTTGTCAGTACTTATGTTGTTTTTATTGTTACAAATTATCTTTTAAATTTTATTTCGAGTAATTACTTAGAAGATATATTCTTAGCAGGGGAAATAGCAAGTCAAAGGAATAAAAGTGTTGTAACTGCCTTAAAGTACTTTTAAACAGGTAATTTCAGTATTTTATTTAAATTTGGTAATGGGAATCTGTATTTATTTAGCTGTTGAGTAATTGAGTATGATTTTCAATAAAATAAAGTTGAATTTTACTTAGTGTTTTGATGTTTTTACTGTCTTGCTTTACAGAATCC